>NC_068949.1:24188421-24544255 GCF_026419915.1 Harpia harpyja
AGGTGCCGGCCCTCTCCCGCTCGCAGGGTGCCCGCGTGGCTGGGCGCTGGATGCAGAGGACTAGCTGCCAGGTAGAGTGATGCTTAGGCAGGGAAGCTAGGCTCAGCTGCCGTGCGGGTGGTGTGGTAACGCTGCAGCAGTCACTTGCTGCCTCTCTGAGGGACAGGGACTCCGTAAGCAGCTGGTGGAAAGTCCCACCCGAGCTCTCCTGGAGGGCAGTGCAGGCAGGTGGACTCGGATGCCTAAGCAGTGAACGTCCCAGGCTGGGGAGGAGGTGACACAGGTGGCAGGTGTGTGCCCCGCTGATGGGTAGCCAAGGGGTTTTACCCTGCGGGCTGACTGTGGGAGACATCTCTGAGTCTTTCTTTCTGGCTGTTCCTCTTAGAGGCACCCGGCAGTAGGTGTGAGATGATCTAGCCTGGCTCCCACTGTAGCCTGGCTCCCTGGCATCTGATGATGAGTTTGACCCCCTCCAGGGGATGCCTCCTGGACCTGCCCTGGGAAGACATCTTGGTTCCACATATCCTCTGTCACCTGCCATTGCAGCAGCTCCTGAGCCTGCAGAGGGTCAGCAAGTCGTTCCAGTCTCTCATCCAGCTGTACCTGGCCAACATGCGCTGCTTTGACTCAAGCCAGGTATTGGATGACTCTGAGCCTGGGGGAGACACAGATGTCCTACTTCCCTGGAGCTAGCAGGGGAGCATCTGACTATGTGGGGAGAAGAAACCCCCAGGAAGGAGGCTGGTTTCTGCTCAGGAGCTTGGGTTAATGGCTTGGGTGTCAGACTGGACAGATGGGCTCAGGGAGGAGAGGCGGTGATTCAGCGCCCAGTAATGCCAGTGTCTTTAGCAAGAGGCCTTGGGAGGAGTGAGCCTGGAAGCTCCACCCAGGCCGTTATGGGGCACCGGCTGGCAGAAACACGAGCCAGCTCCAGAGTGGCATGGCCTGTCGGTCCTTGCAGAGGTTGTGCAATAGGGTGGGTCTGATGGGAGATAACTCTGTGCCTGGTCTTCAGGAAAAGCTTGTGCTGGCCCTGGGAGATGCTGCCTGGGACTTGGAATGACAGGAGCAGCTGCTGTTCTTCGAGAACACAGAGTGGTCTAGCAAAGAGTTTTTGGAGAGCAAAGGTGTGGAGCTCATCACGAGTATATAAATGCAGGGGCGATGGTGGGGGTTGGAGAAGCCAGAGCATCTTCTAGCTTGTGGCAGTAGCCTTGGCATAAGGGGAGGAGAGCCTAATGGCAGGGTTTGCCCTAGGATGAGGAGAGGGAGTGGCTTTGGTCACCACTGTCACAGTGGAAGAGAAGCGGGGAGAGAGTATCTGGTGAGGATCAGGCTGATCTGAAGTCCTGGGGGATGCCTTATTCTTCCTGGGTTCCCCACGCAGGTTGGACCTGCCATCCCTCGAGCTGCTTTTGTTAACCTGCTGAAAGACAACGAAGTACTGCAGCAGCTGGCGCTCCAGAACTGCTCCGACTGGCTGACGGACAGGGAGCTGCTCCCGGTCATCGGGCAGAACCACCACCTGCACCAGATCCAGCTAAAGGGCTGTGCTCAGCTCAGCCGCCATGCACTGGTGGCCATCTCGCTGAGCTGCCCCAACCTGCGCCGGCTCTCCCTGGCTCACTGCGAGTGGGTGGACAGCCTGTCCCTGCGCAGCCTGGCTGACCACTGCAAGGCACTGGAGGCTGTAGACCTGACGGCCTGTCGCCAGCTGAAGGACGAGGCCATCTGCTATCTGGTGCAGAAGTGCAGCAGGCTCAAGTCTCTGTCGCTGGCTGTCAATGCCAATGTGGGCGATGTGGCAGTCGAGGAGATTGCTAAGTGCTGCCCTGAGCTGGAGCACCTGGACCTCACTGGGTGTCTGCGAGTCAAGAATGACTCCATCAGGTACTGAGCAATGTGGGGAGCTGGGTTGGGGATGGCAGGTGTCTGGGGTGGGGAGCGGAAGAGAACCAGAGGCAAAAGTCAGATTTCTTCATGCTGAAAGCAATGAGAGCTCAGTCTGGGGGAGAAGCCAGTAGCAGGCCCTTCAGGAGAGGCCCTGTGTGCTACTAATAGCAAATTTCCCAGCATGTCATGGAGCGTAGCTCTAGGATCTGACCACAACCCTTGAGTTTCTCTCAGACCAGTGCTGCTCCCAAAGGATGGTGCATATGTGGCAGAGTCGTGAGCGCTGGGCTGCTAGGAGTAGAGAATAGGGTGAGTGGTGCACTTAGGAGTCCTGGCTTGCAACCTGCATGTGCTCTCTTTCCTGGCAGGGTCCTGGCTGAGTACTGTCCCAAGCTGCGCTCGCTGAAGGTGAAGCATTGCCACAATGTGGCCGAGTCCAGCCTGAGCATCCTCCGAAGCCGTGGGGTGGAGCTGGATGTGGAGCCTCCGCTGCAGAGGGCTCTCGTTCTCCTGCAGGACGTGGTTGGCTTCGCCCCTTTCATCAACCTCCAGATCTAGAACTGCTGCTGACGGGGAGGGGGGGACTGATGCAACGCTGGGATCCCGGGAGGATGCCGGAACCGGCTGCTGTCAAGGAGACGTGCAGAGGGAGAGGTCGGTCCTGTTGGTGAGGCTGGCCTGAGTGGGGCTCACTCTTTCCTCTGGGGCTGTTTAGCAGCCACTGGGTGTTTGTGAGTGGGCTTTGTTGGTGCCTCTGGGGAAAGTAACCCCCTCTGCAGTGGTGTGGAGAGAGCGAGTGACTTGCAGGAACACCATGGTGCTGAACAGGCCTTGGCCAGGCCAGCTAATAGATAGGATTTATTATTTGTTGTATTTTAAATCTCTAAGTGGCAGCTCTTCAGAGAGCAGGAGAGTGTTTGATGGGGACTGTCCTGTGGGGTGGGTGTGTAGGCCATGCCAGCAGAGCTGTGGAACAAACCAGGCCAGCTAGAGCAGAAAGGAGAAAAGCTGCCAGCCCTCCTCTTGGGAGAGGGCAGGCCCCTCTGGGCTCTAGGAGGAGGGCAGAGTGAGCCCAGCTCCAGCCCATGGCCACTGGCCAAAAGCTGCCAGCCCTCCTCTTGGGAGAGGGCAGGCTCCTCTGGGCTCTAGGAGGAGGGCAGAGTGAGCCCAGCTCCAGCCCATGGCCACTGGCCAGCCTGGCACCAAAGGGCTGGCATGGCCCTGGCGTAGGCAGTGTGTCTGTCCAGGCCTAGAGCGCTGGTTTAGGCTGATGCAAGGTGGGAGTTGTTTTCAGGGGGAATGCGCTCCTAACTGCAGTTTCATTGACAGAAAAACACCAGACCTAGCTGTGCTATAACTGGTCAGTTATAGTAGTTGGTCATTGCCATTTGTTTCTTCTAGCTTCTGACTTAACATTTCAGTAGTGCCCCGGCCTGCTACTATATCCTGCTCCGTGTTGCGTGGCTGGAGCTTTGGCACTCAACAGTAGTGAGAAATGGCAGGAGCGCTGGCCACGCTGTCAGCTGGAGTTTATTGAGTGCTGCAGGTTGTGTTGGCAGGGAGAGCCTAGCTCTGGTCTGGAGTTCAGCCTCAGCCCTTGTATCTGCTAGGTGGTTAACGAAACAGCAGCCATGTCTTGTGGTGAATGTGATGAAGAGTAATTAGGAGAAGAGAGGATGACCCTGCTCCTATCTTTGGCCCCAGGAGGGATTGGAGGCAGTGTCTGTAAAGCATGTGCATGCTCTGGCTGAACTACACACCAACTCACATCATCTTTATTAACACTGGCACTCAATTTAAAGCAACAGTGCACACAGACTTGTAAAAAGCTTGCTGCAAAAGCACAAGCCACATCTTAGATCTAAAAATGTCCCATGCAAGGAATAGCAGAGTATGCCCAGGCCCCAGAGAGCCACTGCGGTGTGCCCCTGGGGGCAGAGGGACAGCTACACAAGGAGAGAAATCTCCTCCTTGTCAGCCAGGTTAGTTGAGGAAGCTGAAAGCAGTATTCTGGCTCCCAGGTTAGTTCCAGTTAGTGGCAGGTGGAGGAGTCCCCTCATCCCTAGTGCCACGTGTCCATCCTGCCGTGCCTGGCTGGTGAGGTGGAGGCTGAAGAGCAGGAGGACCTGGCTGTCAGTGGAACTTGTACTTCCTGGCTGGTTTGATGCTGATGTAGGTTTTCTTCATCTCCTCGCTCTCAGGCTTCTTGATGTCTTTGTACCTCTCCCCCTTTGTACTCACCACCTGGTTATCAATATAGCGGATCAACTTCTTCGGAGCCTGCAAAGGAAAGACATTAACACCAAGTGGATGGACAGCCACACTGCTAGGGAAAGGGAGGGGATGAGCAGAAGCCGAGCTGTTCTCTGGGGGGTGGCCGCAGGAGGACTGGGGTGGGCTGCTTTACCCATCCTTTGAGTTTGGAATCTTGGCCAAAACTGGGAATGAAGCTGATGGGGGGGGGAGCAGGAGCCATGCTAGTCAGGAATGGTAGGAAGTGACAGACCCTGCAGCATCTCAGCTAAGCTAATCTTCCCTCTTTGCTGATTAGCAGGCTCTGTGAACAGTCCTGCCTTTGGCCTGCCCCATTGCTTTTTGGACTTGCAGTCTGATTTTTAAACCTTGTAGCCAAAGGACAAACTGCTGGTGAGCTGGGACTGCTGCTCTTACCTCTTTGGGTGGAGCTGGCCGATGTGTTTTCTGATCGTCTGCACTATCCACCATCATGTATCTGAAGCACAAGAAGCATTTAGTGAACACTGTAACATGCATTGCCTGGGGCTGTTCACAGCCTATGTCCTTTCTCCCCTGGCTGGTTTGTGGCTATGCAATGTGTCCTACTTGCCTAGATTGCAGCTAGGAGCACTTAACATTCCCCTCTGGATGAAACGGGCAAGAAGTGTCATCCTTCTGGTGAGAATCCAGCAGGATTCTCCTGGAGTAGCATCCTTGGCCGTATGTGAAGGGTACTGAAAACTCAGGCTGTTGAGAATGCTGATAGTCCCTGCAGAATTGAGAGGTGCTGAGGTCTGGTGTGCTCTGCCATTGGGGCAGCTTGGCTGCCATCACTTGGGCTGAGAAGGAGCAAAAGGAGACAGAGGTGAGACTGCAGGACCAAGCTGGCTGCTTCTGCCCTGAAGAGATGGTGTTCCTTTCACACTCCACCTACTACTTGACTACGAAACAGGTCTGTGCTGGAAGCAACTTCATAAAAGCATGACCTTATTCCCTATGTGACTGAAACATCAGGGCCCAAGCATTTGCTTGCTGTACTGCTGAGTTACTACTCTTGAGACTTTGGTGCTGGTTTAGCAGGCAGACAGCACAGCTGACCATGACTTCTCCCATAGTAGTTAGTATAGTTGCTCCTGTGTACCTGCAGCTATGATGATCTGCTCTCTGTACCTGTGCTTGAGTGATGTTTAAAGTACAGGATGTTGCCAAAATGTCATTAAAGTGAAGTTCCCAGAAATGTAACTAGCAGCTGGTGCTTTTTTGTTCCCTTGCATGTCACTCTGAAACAAGCCTGCACAGGAGACAGGCAAGGATAGGGATTGTTAATTCTGCCTGGATGCCATTCTGCCTTGCTTTATCTTCCCTAGCCCACTGACTGTTTATTCTGTCATAGGGGAGGATATAAAGTGGTGGAAAAGACATGGCTGGATAGACATGTGGAATCTGCATGCCCGCAGGAGGATGCTCATGAAAGCTGAGATCTTAAAGCAGATCGATGAAACCACACTGTGGTTCTCCTATTGAGAATTAAATGCTTTTGGAAGTGAATAAAGGTAAACCAATCTAAAGCCACTTTCATTCCCAAGAAGTCCACAGGGGGACTTCAGAGATGTTTCTTTAAATGTATTGAATTCACACCTTCAGCAACTGAGATTTAATCTTTCCAGTGCTGCTGTACCAGCAGTCTCTTAAAGATATCTTTAGCCTTGTTTGGACTGTCTCCAAGGATGGAGGTATGAATGAGTTGCTGTAGTTCTAAAAGTCACCATTTTACCTGAGCTGCAGCATGATGTCTGTGCCTTGAGCCTTTAACTGGTACCTCGGCTGACAGTACTGGGATTTACACTATACCTGTAGGAGGCTGAAACCTCACACACAGCCAGCACTGTGACCCAGCTGGTGCAGGTAACCTGTTTCTGTGCCAGAGCTCTAAAAGGAACTCAAACCTGTTTTTTTTCCCCACCTGATTGTATTTGTGCTTCGATGTGTTCAGTTATACCCATATCAGCTTCACAGCATCCTTACTAAGCATTGTACACCCCAAGTTCTTTATAGACCACGTTGTCATTCTGACCTTCCCCAAACTGCCACCTCTTCCTTTCCTGGAAGCAGAATAAGGGATTCTGTGCTGCTGGGTACTTACTTCTGTAGGATAACCTGTTTTAGTTCCTCGTGGTTGGGTGCTCTGCGGGGCCGTGCCAGTTCCTGGAAGAAGACAAGGCAGGTGTGTGAGTAGCACAACACGTGGGGCGTACAGCTACCTCCGCTGCTAGCTTGGTCAGCCCAGCTGCTAATGCAGCACTCCAGCCCCTATGGGAAGCAGGGTGTCAGCCACACCTCTACTGGGGTGCTGGCTTGGCTGGGGGTACAGCCTGTACTTGGAGAGCCGAGGAAGGGAGAGGGGCTGTTGCTCTGGGTGATCCTCCTGGCTCATTGTGCAGAAAGTTCCTGCAGTCAAAGCTGCTGCTTGCAGCAGACAGCTGGGACACATGTGTGTCCCTGAGCTCTGCCCTGCTCCTTGGCTTGCTGCCACCGAGCACAAAGTACAGTACCTTCATGCTCACACCTGCTGGGCCAATTTCCACCTTCTCCTCCACAATTAACTGCACTGCCTCCTCCAAGTTCCCCAAGGCCATGGCGAGTGCCTTCTCTGCCTGGCTCACAGTACAGGCCGGGAACATCTCCAGTAGCAGCTCTACCCCATCCTTCAAGTCATCGCCTTCCTAGTTGGAGCAAGAGACAGAGGTAAGTTGGGGATACAGTGAGGAGAGGGCTATTGAAGAGGGCCTCTCTGGTTTTGCATTGTCAGGAAATTCAGCTTGCCCTTAGCTGAAGGCTCTCCTTACAAGTGTGACTAAATCCCATTCCTGAAGCTAACAGGGGATTGTATCTTTGCAAGGACAAAGCATCACTCTTCCTTAACCTCCTCCCCCTGTATTTCAAATTTCTTTAAAGTAGGGCTGCTGCGAACTGGCTCATCTGCATGGCCGTGCTATGTGTCTCCTTAGGATTGAGCTTTCTGGACACTGGTGCAAATGCTTGAAGTTTTATGTGCTTTGATCAGAAAGGGAAGGGACTGTTAAACAGCGACCTGTGGCTACATCAGAAGGATGCACAGCAGCAGCATTTGCTAGAAGGCTATGGACACAGAATGATTGCACTGCAGAGCAGGAAGAGATCAGTACTGGAAAAACAGCAAGCAGAGTGTGGGGGGATCTGCCAGGTGTTGCAATGCTTGTAGCATGGGTCATGCTGAATGGTGCTGCAGGATCTGGACCGCTGGGCCAATGACTCAGTGCTGTACAGCCCAGTAAGTGCACAGCACAGAAGGTCATTGAGGGTGGGACCGGTGACTTCGGGACTGACACCCAGATGTGACTGCTTCCTGTGCAGATACTGCATCATAGCTGGGGAAAGAAATGGTGATCCAGCTCAAGCTGTGGAGTGAGGCTAGGGGAACAGGGTGAAGTGGGGTGGAGCCTGGCTAGTGCTGCAGAAGCATCCCCACGGTGCTGCTGTAGGATCTCTGAGGGCACTGGGACAGGCTCTCTCAGCCGTCGCTGTGGCTCATCCTTTCCAGTGGCTGGAAAGCACGAGCCACAGCAATGGCTCATACTCTTCTGTCAGCACGTAATTTTCTTCTTCCACTTACTGACACAGTCTTGCTCAGGCCATACAATGGAGAAGATCACAGATACCAGTGATGCTGTGTCACAGCCTACGCTGTGGTTCCTTCCAGAGCCAGAAAATGCCCTCAGGTGGTGCTGGTAGCCTAGTGCTGGGTGACTGTCACCAGTGCTCCTGCTCCTCTGCAGGGTGCTCATACCTGGGCCCCAGCTCCATCTGTTGGAGTGCGCAGCCTTTCCCCGTTGCAGGCTCCAGCTTCAGGCTCCTGGCCCTTGGTCAGGTCTTCAGAGGGTGCTTCACTCCCGCTTTCCACAGCCTTTTGGCCTGGTTTTTCTTAAAGACATAGTGATATCTTCTGAGGAACAGTCCCACTAAGGCTAGAGCTCCTGTTGGCATTAGATTGCTAGTGCATCATGTGCCAAAGCAAATCCCTTCTTAAGTGACAAGAGTGGGAAGCACTACTGTTCCTCCTGCCCTCACCGGGGACAGCTGCAGCTTTGCTCACACTGACCTGCAGGAAGGCAGTGATAGTGCATGCTGAAGTGCTGGAGCGCTGCATCTCCAGGACTTACCAGGCGTGGGCTGCTTGCGAATTCAATTCTACCTGTCAATTCTCAGCCCTCTAGCACTTTGGCTATGGATACTTACCGTATTTTTGTTACATTTCTAAGAATTCCCTGGTGCTTGCTCTAACTTTGAAGTAGGTGTGGTTTTAATTTTAAATTTGGGAATACACTTTGGTAGTCCCCAGGCTGTATGTGAGCCAGGACATCCTGTGATCAGGTTACTCTGATGCATCTCTCTTTACAGGCTCTTTCTGTGTCATTGTAAGAAGAATCATTTCACCTCTGTTCTGTCCTCTCTAAAACTGGTATGGTGCTGTCCTTCCACACTCTGGCTACATCAGGATCCTCAAAGGGTAGGATGCAGGGGACCAGAGCACAGCAGTAGGTTTTGTCAAGTTTAAGCAAGCAGCAAGTAAGATAAAAGACGGGGCTGCCTGTTGTACACCGTGTAGCCTTCTGGCAAGACAGCAGTGATGTTGCTAGATAAGCAAAACCCAGACTGGTGTGTCCTGAAAGGTTTGATATCCAGGCACTTCAGCTGTCTGTTCTTTCGTGGGAAATACCTTTGGGGCTGATTTAATATAGCAATCCAGCTGATCTGTGAATGCTGAGGTTAGAAAGGGCCATTGGGACAGTGTAATCTTCTGCACTCCTGTGTAGTGCAGGCCAGAGCACATCATTGCTGATTTTGTATCCATGCCAAGGTTCATGGGTGAATGGGAAGTGAGCTTTGAGGATGCTCAAAGTCTAGAAGTGATATATGTAATCAGCTGGATTCTCTATTTGATGATGTACCTGACACGGGCTGCCCAGTGGTAGTGTCACTTAGATGGCTATCCGAGGCAGGCAGAAATCCTCACTTTCAGAATTAACCTACAGTAGAATTTCAACAAGCAGCCCTGTATCTGCTATTTCTTCCTTATTACTCTGGATTTGATCTCAACAGAGGTGTTTGGAGATCTGATCAAGTGTTTTTCACCCCAGTATGACTTGGACAGTATTCCGTGTGACTCAAACCTCCCATGTGTTGATATCAAAAATCCAACTGAACATTAAAAAAAAATTGTCAATCAATTCAGGCTACCTTATGAGATCCTAACTGTGACAAACAACACTGTATTTTATCCTGTGACATTGCTCAACTCCAAACGCTAAGACTGAAACCATGTGCAGAATATACCTTCTTGTGCTGAAGTTGTCTGTGTAACTCACCTTTGTTGCGAGCTTCACCAAGACTTTCTGAGAGGGAGAACATCATTTCACAAACATCCCCACTGCAAGAGACAGAAGCTGCATAACTAGTGTGAGGAATAAAAGCAGTAGCCTATCCTAGTTGGCTACATCTTTATAGAAAGACAAGGCTGATGGGAAGCCCAATAAAATAAACTGGTATTTCAGATGGCCAAGGACCTACTTGCAAACTATACTGGGATTAGCATCTGTGTATTCAGGCAAAGACTGACTTAATCATAATGGCACAGGTTTTCTACTAATACATATTCAACTGGGTCTAACAAAAGAATTTATGGTACTGAGGGGCTTGGGTCCAGGCCCCTAGTGCATGACATGCACATACAAAGCAGTAACATTCACATACCTGTGGATTTCTGCAAAACCAGGGATATATGCCTCCATCATTTCCACAAATGTGTCCATGTCAAAAGTCTCCTCAGAGGACTCTGGTAAGCCCAGCTCTTCCAGGACACCCGTGATATAAGAGAAGAAAACATCATCCATCCCACTGGAGACAGAACACAGGACATGGCAGCAGGGTCAACAGGTCTGTTTCTCTCTCTCCCTCTCTCCATTCCCATTCCCCCTAACCTTGTGTCTTTCTAATACAGCAGCAGAAGGACCTATGTGGACTGTATCTTATCAGCAGATCCCACCGTAAAGCCAGATAGCAGATGGTCACTGGTTGAGTGGGAAGCATTTACAGATAAAATATTGCATGCCGTCCTGCTTCCTGGGCAGCACTGAATGAAAGCCCCAGCATGTGCCCAGTGGCTGTGCTCCTGTAGGTGCTTCAGCTGAGCTAACCAAAATATTCCAAGTGCTCAAACCCTGACTTTTCTATGCTGACTGGTGTTTCAGGTGAGCTCATCATATTCTGTCAAGTTGCAATTTCTATGGGATGCAGTGTTCTCTGCTTGCTGCTCTCCACACTTGTGTCACTGCTGCCACCAGTTGCAAAAACAGCTGCTGTGTTCCAGCCTCAAGGTGGCTGTATCTCTGCACACAAGCAGAGTTCAAAATAGGGAGAGCCCTGACATAGCATTATGCTGCTCAGAAAGCCCTTTGGGAGCACTGTGGAATGAAGGGAATCCCATATTCCAATGTGCATTACTGGACAGGAAATTAATCATCTCAGTCGTCAAAGAAATGACATTGCTAGATTGCAATGCTAAACGATAGTTGTTCAAGCATTCCCATCAGAGCCTGTACAAATTACCTGCACCCTGGATCTGAGTTAAGGAAAAGCAACACAAAGTACAGGAAAGCTAGAGAGTTCAGTATAACGTGTAGAGGGACAATTAATGCAGAGATCAAGCTAGAACAATGATATTGGATCTTCCAATCTCAACATACCTGAGGTCTGCTGCAGGGATGTGGGACTGGATGAAGTGTGTCAGTGTGTCGCGAATGATTCTTTCAAGCTCCATGTCTCTCTAAACCTTTTTCTCTAAAAAAGAGGAGGAAAAAGAAAACTCCATGTAATTTCAAAGGCAAGAAGTAGATCAAAATATCAAGATCAAAAGGTAGGCATGGTATAGGCAAGTGTGGTCTTCCCATCAGAACAATTCACAAACTCCTCCAATATGGCTTGTCATCCCTGGGTAACAGCAGGCAAAGATATCCACAAAACCCAGCAAAATAAGGATCCAGTGGAAATACCAGCCTGAAGCAGCCCAATATCTTGGGCCTCTCCTGCTCATGTTGATGCTGGTAGTATGCAGCTGTACTGTACATTTAAAAAGTCCTCTCCAGGAAGCAAAGCTGGAAATGCAGATGTGTCCAGCTGCTGGACCTCAGAGACACCTGAGCTGGAACGTTGTGCTGTCCGGCGAGGAAGCAGCGGGTAGTGGGTTTGCATGCTCAGTGAAGGAGGAGGTGGACCGTCCAGCTGAGAGCATTTGCAGTGATGCTTGGACTCAGGAATGAGTGGGAGGAAGGGTAATGTCTCCTAAAGAAAGGACAACCTAGAGCGTATTTTACAGGGAAATACCAAGCAGGGCACAGACAACTAGTCTGCCAGCCAAAATATCAAAGGTCTCCAGGTCAGGCACGGGCTGCCAGTGGAATCCTGCCCAAACAGGAGCCCATTGTTGTGCTTGGTAAATGAGCTATTCTGCAGTTGATGCAGCTGCAACAAGGGGCGCTTGATAACCCAAAACTCAGAGGAGTTCTAAGAATCACAGAGCTCCTACAGAAGCAATGGCAGAGGGGGGCTGCCCACAGCCCACCTTCAGCTATCAGTACTGGGCCTGGACTGAACTGGGTGGAGAAAAGCTGCTCCTCAACCATTCCTTCCCCCCGAGGGTCTACAAAGCTGCTAGGTGGACAAACTCCTGGTGTAAGCACCGAGTTCTTCCGAGGGCAGAAACTAGCCCTGCATATAGAGAAACTGATGTGGTCATCAGTCAGAGAGCTTCCAAAGGTCATCATGCTCCCACCAGTGTAGCTCCCTCATTCCAACCACACCAGGACCTGACCACGTCTGTTTGACACAGAACTTGTGGAGCAGTCATGTGGGTTGCTGAGAGACAATTCCCATGTTCCCATGGGGATCAAAAAGGTTTGGCATTTCCCGAGATGAGACTTCCAGAGCTAGCAGGATATAAACAAAACCATGCCACGGCACTCAGCACTGCTCTTGCAGGACCTAGAGAGAACCAAAGCCCAGCAGCCTGTTGGCAGGTCCATCTGCAGTCTCGGGGCCTATTCAAGCTCTGCGCTTGGCCACCATGGCAGGTGCCAAGAGCACACATGCACTCCTCTGTGGCTGGCCAGAGGAGCACACCCCAGCCAGCCAGACATGCCTCTGGCTATGGTCACACTGAGGCTCCAAGGATTTGACTCTTGATATTGAGGGAGAAAGCTGTGACACAGGCTTACGCAAAAGTGCTCTGCTGGGTATATAGCATCCCCCATTGCATATCCCTGCAGTGATGCCCCATCAAATATTCCCAGTCTGTGCTCTTCTACTCTTCAGGGCTTTGAACAAATACAGGTGTTGCTACCTGAAGGACTATCTCTTACTGAATCCCTGTGTCAGTGCCATTCCTGTGGGGCAGTAAGGAGACAAATACGGAAAGAACCTCACAGCAGCGGGACACAAACAGTGAGACATACTCATATAGAAGAACTGCCCTGATTTTCGCTGTGTTCAAAGCTAAACACAAAAGCCATCTAATCACCTAGACTTTCCTGCAGCTACTATTAATATCAACTCTCCCACTGATCTAGATCCAGTAACTAAAAAAGAAAACAAACCTTCTTTACATGTGCCTCTCACTTGGGGGAAATGAACAATGAGTTAAAAATGCCATGCCACTATATGACCAATATACATGTATTCAAACATAGCATGTGCAGAAACAGCCAGAGGAAGGGGGTTTGAGCAACCTGCTCTAGTGGAAGGTGTCCCTGGCCATGGCAGCGGGGTTGGAACTAGATGATCTTTAAGGTCCCTTCCAACCCAAACCATTCTATGATTCTATCATCATCAGAAAAGATTATTTGTTTGCTGTTTCTGCCTTAAGCTAAAAAATGTCTTTGCCTCCTGTAATTTCAATTAGAAAATTCCCATTTCACAGCATTAGAGGAAAACAGGAGTCCAAACTTTTTCAGGTAGGAGCTCTTCACACAAACACCCAAAGTGAGCTCCTGAGCTCCTGTTCTGCTTTTATTTTTCAGCCTCACAAGGATCCTTTGTTTGCATTTTTCTCACTTTTGCAGACGTCATGGCCTGCAAGTGTGGAAGCTGGCTGTTAAAACAATCACGAGTAAAAACACCTTCCCACTGGCCATTTGTTGTTTCTGTGTGTTTTGTGTGTTCTCTAGTGGTGTGACAGAACCAAGTTTATGTTTGTCATCTTTGCAATATACCCAGAAAAAAAGGTGAGCTTTTTTCTATCCTTCTCAGACATCAAAAAGCCAATTATAGGATTTTCAATCTCACTGTTGGCAAGAATACTGTTCTAAGCAGCCCATCTTCCCCCCATTTTAAGCTGAATCTGCAAATGCTGGCAACCACCAAGCCCCCTGAACTTGCAAGTACAAGAAAAGTAATTTTTTTTTAACAGAAATCAGGGGTGGGACATCAACATATACCAGTCAAAATGTTCTTACTGCAGTCACTACTATGAGGAAGAATGCTTATTTCCTTCTTACTCAGTCTTCATGACATTCTGCGAACTGGAAGTCTAAAAAAAGATTTTGTCCATTTCTATGAAACAGGCCAATGTTCTATACGAGATAACTGTATAGTAACCAATAACGCTTCCTGACAACCCAATTACCTGAACAACAGAGCACAATTCACCATGTCAAAGGCACTTTTGTGAGGTCCATAAATTAGCTGCTGGTAATTTATTCTGATCAATAGAACAGGCAAAGTCACTCATCTCCTTAATCAAAGGTACTTGCAGGCAAGTGTCAGACTGGGACAAGAGAAACACAGAAAAAAATAATTCAGCAACAGGAGTATCGTAGCTACAGCCAGTCACTAACTGGTCTTGAATCCCTTCCCCAACCTCTGACAACCACAAGAAATGCTGGTGCGAAGTGTTTGAATATTCAGGTATTTTCCTGTGGAGTTACCATGCTGTATCTGAACAAAAGCTATTTCCTTTTGTCTATGAGAGGAAAGAAGGCAGCAGGTTTTAACTATTGGGTAAAAATTCTCTCTGGCATCTCAGACAAATCCATCCACCAGCACACTCGGATTTAAGGTTTACATCCAGGGAAGGCAAGCTGCCACCTTTAGCATGCCTTTGAAGAAAGGAAACCCTTTAAATGACAAAAACACAGTCTTACACTGAAGGATAGAAAGCAGCTAGGTGATCAAGTATTTCTTCAAGGGCTAGCCATTGCCCTTTCACCTGAAGAACCCATCTCTGCTCCTATAAAACCAGAGGCACCAAGAGAGACAAATGCACTTGCATTTGATCATTTATGGCCATGGGGGAGAGATTTTATTCCCCAGTAAACAGTCCTTACAAAACTTAACGTCTGGGGGATCTGTAGTGCACAATGGTCTTGGCCGAATGAAGCTTGGGGAAGACAAGACCTGAAGGTCCTTCGGCCTTTCAGATTTGGTGGGTATTTTCTTGAAATAGAGGGAGCTGATTAAAAACCTACGTACAAACATTTTAAAATGGATTCTTCAAGGAATAAACTGATATTGCTGCATATTCCTCCTCACACAGCCAAGTTTAGAATTACATAACTCAGGACACCAAAACACCTTATGCATTATACCTTCAAATGCCATGTTTTTTCTAGTGGTGACTTGCAATAGTTAAAGGGGAGATTTACTAGAAGGGCTTATCCTATGTGCACAGTTTTGTGGAGGAGTCATTTATAATGCACAGAATGATCTAAAACCCAAACGCAGGAGAAATCAGTCTCCTGAGAGCTCAATTTTACTGAAAAGGTGTTACCATCTTTTTAAACTTCCAGCCATAATTGCAATGTGGATTTTAAGATCACTTTAGTAGTTGTCAGCTGATTCAAACATATCTATGAAAGTCCTTCTGCATTTCCTGTCATTATAATGTGGGCTCTGCTTAACATGTTGCACAGAATCTATTTTTTTAAAACATACAGTCAAGAAATGGTGTTCCTATTGGTCTGCTCTCAGCTAGAGACTCACAGTTTTGCACTGTCAGAACAAGAGACGTTCAACCCTTGGAAATCCCTGTCACTTTTCAGTCTTTAAACACCAGGGTTTATTAGCGGAGCACTGTATGTCATCTCATTAGGACAGGCTTGGTTTGAAGTATCAGGAGTGCTTACTTGATCCACATAATATTGCGTGGCATATGTATTTCCTCACCTCAGGCAGAGAAAAGTGGTATCAATTCTCAAAATGTGAATGTGAAAATCATTCATTTTCTGTACTAGATACTTTGGCCAGCAGCTCAACAGTTTGCCACCCTACCGTCTGTCCTGAGAACCTAGTAACCTCCATCACCCTTGCATTTTCCTTCCTAACATGTTAATGTCAAATTTGGGTTTTTTTGTGAAACAGCTGCAGAAATAATAGCCCCCTAAAAGTACCATTATCCTTGTGGTGTCTGAAATATCTGCTTATGCTATATTCAAGAAAAGTTGGCTTCTTTTTGTACAATTCATATGAATCTGCCTTCCTTCAAAAAAAAAAAAGGGTGAAAATCTGAAATGCTTGCATACAGCTAGGTCATTTCCAAAGGCTCTTTCAACTCAAATTTCAGTAATCATTCTCAAATGGTCAATGTGATGATTCATTGTGCCTTGGATTTTATATTAACAAGATAGACTTGAGGGGAGCAATTTAGGAAAATGTTTCTGAGCTAAGAGGAACTGCCATTCAAACGTATATCAACTTTTATGAGATCATAAATTTGCCTACCAATGACTTGAGGTTTCTGCAAGTGGAAACAGATGGGTCTTGTACGCCTTGGATATTTCTCAGAACAGGTTAGAGAGAGTTCAGGTAAATCTGATCCGGCTAAGGGATTGACTAAAACACCTTGAGAAGGTTCCTTTAGCTCAAGTTTCAGTAGTTATTCTTAAGCGAGTAAGTAATGGGACAGGGGTGGTTCACTGTGCTCCCTCTGAAAACTTATGAGAAAGCACAGAGCACGTTTCACGTAGCTTTGTGTGTGTATGCGTGCGCGTGGCTGTGCTTGTGCTTGGAGAAGTGCAGATCCCTGGGATATAATGAGCAATTAACACACAGCCTCACAGGAAAACTCTCAAAAGCCAGATCTGCAGGACAGAGAGCGAGCTGTGGCTATACTCCACTGAACTGTTTTACCTGCTGAAACTTTCCTGGCTTAAAAGAAAACTTTCCAGGCTGAATAACACTTTATAGACGAGTGCTCCCATTTTTTGTTTTGCTTACTAAAGAAGTCCCTGAAAGGACTTTCATGGTGTGGTTGCTATGGGAAAGCAGGCTGAGGTCATTGTGCCTGTTAACACAATTAACCACTTAATGCTCTGACGTTAAAATAAGGCTTTTGTTAATAACTTAGTCCCACTAAATTACAGTAATATTAGATCATAACGCCAGTGGCCAGACACCCCCCCCCCCCCCCCCCCCCCCCGAGATCTACATTGGACGGCTGCACTTGGGTGATGCTCTGCTGACACGGGGCCCTTACCTGAGCAGAAGTATCACCTGTGCAAGGACCTCGGCTCACGGCCAGTGTTTACGAAGTCACTTCAGTGCCTGCAGGAGAGCTGACGGTCCATCCTAGGACTGCTTGGCCCAAGCTATGAATGAGGGAGTCCTTTATGGGAAAGGAAAGCTGAATTAGCTAGAGCACAACAGAATCGTTCGCTGTATATTGGTGTCTTTATGCTTTATGTCACTTGTGACTGTTTCGCCTAATGCAAAGGGTACACCTTTATCCTGCGGAATAAAACGTACCATGTGAAAGGCTAACTTGGATGTGAGGACAGCGTACTTGTCAGCCTTCAAATTCACTGCCACGTTGGGATGTTTTTCAACATTTACAGTTTCTGTACCAAGGCCTGCAGTGGCCTCTGAACATCACTGACGTATTCCAAAAGCACTGGCGGCCTCATTGCCACTGTGAAGCAGAACTTGTTTCTGGTGGCTTTAACAAGACAGACCAAAAAGTGAGCGTCGGGTTTCCCTGCTCCTGCGTGCTTGCGGCACATCGCCACGGCCAGCGTGCCACAAATCCCCACGCTGGCTGAAGGGCTGGTGTTTACCTTGAGCTGTAATATCATACCTAACTACTGGCTGAGCAACTTCGGGGCGTTGTTTATTTTCACTGTGCCTGTTCCCCCACACCAGCGGGCAAGAATCACCTCGGGGGGGCTTGACAGAATTTGGCGACAGGGTGTCCCAAACAAACTGCCAGCAGACCGAGCCCCACCACCATGCAACCCCCTCCCCGCGCCCCTTACTGTGGCTGAATTTCAACGCCACTCGCAAAACGCGTTTCCCCTCGCTGCGGACGGTCCCGCGGTTACACCGCCCGCCGCTCGGCCCGCGCACGCCGCCGGTCCCCCCCGCCCCGGTCCCCCTCCCCGGGCAGCAGCCGGCTCCCCGCACCTGCCGGCGCGTCCCCGAGGCGCGGAGCCCGGAATTGAGCCAAACGCCCGCATTTCTCAGGCTCCCGCGCTCCCCCCGGCGCCGCGGGGACACCGGCCGCGGCGGTGACAGGGGGCCGCAGGCTGCCTCCTCGCGGCCCGCCGGCAGCGCTGCCCCGGAGGCCGCCGCCGCCACCCGCCGCCAGTCCCCGGGTCCCGGCCCGCCACCCGTCCGCCCCTCCGCCCGGCCTGCCGGAGTCACCCCCGCCGCGGGGGCCCCGCTCGCCCCGCACGGCCCCGCGGAGGCAGGAGTCGGGCGCGCGGCGGCGGCGGTAGGGGTGGGGGCGGGGGTCACCTGATCGCCCGCGCACCCCCGCCGCGGCCTCGCTCCCTCCCGGCGCAGGTCCCGCGCGGCGCGGTTGAAAGCGTCACGTGGCCGCGCCCGCCGCCAGTCATAGAGGCGGGCGCGGGAGGGTAGAGCGGCTTCGTGCAGGCGCGGTCCCCGCGCCGCCATCTTGGTTGTGGGCAGGAGAGGCGGGGCGGCCGTTCTCCTCGCCGCCGTGCTCGGCACCCCCGAGGCGCGGAGGCCTGAGGAGCTGGCGTGCCTCCCAAGCGCCGGTGTCCGGGCTGGGGCCCCGAGGCAAGCGGGGTACGGGGCAGCACCTGGAGCGAAGGCGGAGAGGAAAGAAAACGCGGCACAGCGTGGCAGCCCCGAGCGTGCCCGGGCCTCGGTGGTACTGAAGTGTCTTTGTGAGGCTCGGGAACGTGGCAGTGCTTTGCGGACTCACGCCGTTAGAGACTATGTGAAATTTTCTACCCCACCAAGTGCAAGAGACGTGTTCCCTGGTGAAAATAGCACGTTTTCAAGTGTTGGGGCAAAGCTGCTCTGCTCTTTGGGGTGTTTCTTGCTAGCCGAAGGTCTTGTCAGGTGGAAGCATCTGGGGGGTGTTCCCCAAGCTGCTGTCTTTGCAAAGGTTGGGAGCTGCATGCAGAGTCTCCTGGCTCCGTTTCCTCTTAGGCTGAAAAGCCTCCCTGCTCCACCCCATGCTTGACAAGCTGCTGCTTATTCCTTTATTCTGGCGATTTGGAGGACCGCTGTATGTTAGGGCAGCCTCAGGCTCTTAGAAAAGAGCTGTGCTGTGGGACAGGACTGCAGCTTTTGCCCTGCTTGCTAGCTGCAGTCACCCTTCCCCAGTCAGGTGGGCTGCTGCTTGGTATACTTGGTTCTGAAGACAGTAGGTGCTTCCTGGAGCAGCTTTAGAGAAGTAATTCTGTGATGCCAGGTGCTTCTCCTTCATAAAAATCCTAAAGCAGCAAGGTATAGTTATTCTCTGACTCATGCTCCTCAGTAATGTGTTGCTACATACCAAACAAATGAGCCTGATTCTGCCTTTGGCGGTACCAGGAAAAATCCACAGTAATGCCAGCTGGGTAGGGAACATCACACTCAATCCAGTGTCATTAAGAGCAGAGTCTGTTTCCATTGTTTATTTCCACTTAAAAGTATATGTAATCCTCCCTCGACATTGTATGAATATGCTTCATTGTAGGAGTATTCACTGTCTTTGAATTCTTCTGCTTTTGACTGTTTTTTGCTGCACTTACCCATATGTTAACTGAAACTAATCAACTATGCTGTATTACCTGTCTTCCGATCTCTGGTTTTACCTTAGTTTGGGAAATAGTTTGAAAATCCTCCAACAAGCCTGCTATTTCTAGGATGGCTTTCAACTTGTGTGACCCCACTGTATAAAGGACATGCTGAATATGCAGCTGCTTCTGGGGCAGGTACACAGTGGAAATTGGATTACATCACAGCGAAGTGGAAGGGGAATTTTTGAAGAAAATGAAGCAGTACATGTAATGCCCCTAGAAATTAACAATCTTTAAAGCTAAGAGAAACAATTGCAGTTACTTTGTCTGACCTAACTTCCCTCGTCAATTCTTGACTGAACTAGAAAAGAATTTCCTAAACTAATTTACGTTATGAGAGCATATGAGGTTCTACCAGCTTTTTCCACAGGTGGCTCATGGCACCCTATTAGTCAGCAGAATTTAAGGATTTACTTGCTTTGCCTCATCTGCTTTGTAGTTTCCTTGACTTCCTTGGAAACCTTGAGGCCCATGAGAAATTTTGAGAGTTCTCAGATGCCATTGGTTCAGACAGTTTGTAAATCCTTACAAATCCTATGATTTGTAAGTCATAGGCTTCAGAACAACAACAGACAGGACCTCTGTTTGGTTTTTTTTCTACTACAAGTACTTTGAGGTTGACCATCAACCTGGCTGATGATCAGGGCAGTCTATCCTGGGGATAATGGAGGGAGGAGAGAACCACACTGGGCTTCGAACTAGAGGTCTGATAAAATCTAAGTAAGTTAAAATGCCTCACCACATTTTAAAGTTCTCCTATAACTACTTAGACTTCTCTCTTTTAGCATACTTTGCTGCAATTTGATATTTCACCTTCTCACCTTATTCTAACCCAAAATGATGCAAGAGGGCAGTTCCTTTTTTTTTTTCTCTTATTTACACTAATGGAAGATGACCAGTATTGTAATACTGGTAATAGATACTTGAACAAATATGGCATCTAATAGCTCCCCAATTTAAAGTTAAATTCAGAGTGTTTTGACCTAAAGCTCAACAAAAACTCCACAGGGATTCCCTATACAAACACACAAAACACACCCTTCACTGAGGGTCCAGGCGGAAGGGAGAGACAGCGCAGGAAATTGTTCTTGGAGAGCCCTTCTACTTGTCAGTCACAGGCTGCTGCCAACCAGGGAGGTTTACATACCATCTAATTATTTGATGGGATTCATATTCTTTCACAAACATGATAAATAATGCAAGTGTGTTGAATCAAGCCAGAGGAAAATTGTTCCTTCTCCAGCTTATTATTAACTCCTTGCTGTAAAATGTACTTGAAATAATTCTGTGGCATTTTAATATGTGGGTGGATGATATTTGTATGTGGGTAGTTTTAACTGTTACATGTGCTTCTCTTTTATATTTGAATTGAAATCAGAGAACAAAAAAGTATCCTTTCCACCTGGTTTTGCCCCCTGCGTAATGCAGGCATGTTCCCTACAGTGGGTATTCTACAGTTTTTATCTACTCTAGCTTTGAAAGGCTCCGGCGATGGGGCTTAATCTGAAGAAAGGAGCTCATTACTGGGATGTGTTTCTTGATATTCTGGCTTTATTTCCCATTTTTTTTAGTTAATCCTATCACATGTTCATATGTGTCCTTGAGACTGTTCAAAATATTTTCTCTTCCCTGTTGTTAAGCCTAGGATACCAGTGCATACCTTTAACTTTTGTCCACTGCTTTTATTCTTACTAAACCAAACTGCATTTAAATTGTGATTTCTTTTCAGTCCTGTACAGAGACCCATTTTTATAATTTAGAATAAGTGTATTTTGAGAAGTCCTTTTTTTTTTTTTGGAACAGCAATGAGTGTTCAATCTCAGAGCTTTACAGAAATTTAAACAACTTCTGTACACCCCTTTGAAAGCGCACACCGCTCCCAGATTTTCTGCTCAAGCCAAAGGAGATTCCAACTCTCCAATTCCAATTTTGCAGGAACTTTGGAGGAATACTGCTTTTCAGGACAACGAGCAAGACTGGGGTCCTGGAGCCCTCTGCTGGGTGTGTTATAGAAGGCAGACAAATGAAAGCGTAAGCCATTTAAGCACTGAAAATGCTATTGCCATGCTCTCATATTTCTTTCGCAGTTGATTACAAATATGCTTAATTTGAAATCCAAAAGATGTTTCTTTCCGTTTCTCCTGGGAAACTCATGTTACAGTTTCAGAGTCTTACAGGTAAATTAATCTGCATCTCGAGGTTACAATTAGATTTATTAGAGACTTTCTGTCTTTACTCTTCCTTGGTAATGGAAAAGTTCCAAGTGAATATTTCCTTGGTTCTTTTCTGTCACTCTTTGCCTCCTCTTATTTACTGCTACATGTACATCTTTTCACAGTTACAAAGGTCTTGTAGTCAAATAACGGACAATTCTGAGGTTGTCTGTGACAAACGAATCTGTTTCATTCTTGTATTGTGACTTATTTAGCTTTCTAGTGTTCAGAGGTATAAAAAACTTTTTTTTGTGACAGAGAAATGAGCAATTTATCTAAAAATAAGTAGCAAAGTACATGAATAATAAGTAAATGAATAATTTGTCATCTTTCTGTCAGGGAACTTGCTGTGCTTTACATTTGTCTTATAATTTTATATACAGTAGGCTGGAGCACAGAAAGATGACATGTATTTCCAAAGTCTCAGTATGAGTCTGTGGCAGAGCCAGAAAAAGGAATTGGGAATTGTGTTCCCTGTCTCATCCTACAGTTAGAAGCGTGCTACTTAGGAGAATTTTTGAGGATGTGAAAGACCAAAATAATTGGGGAACAAAGGGTTTTTTCAGTCTCTGATTACAACATGTTAAGCAAAGCTAGTCTATAAGGGGCCCGGGTGTCTCGAGCTGCTCCTTCGATTTGGCCAACTGTAAAGGAGCAGTAAGAAGATGGTACTGAAGAGCCCTGAAGAGGCTTTTGTTCTGTAAAAGGCCCCCTTGATGCTGTTACATAAGATGGTGATGTACTTAAGCCAGTGGAAAAAGTAATGCTAAAGTTGATGGAAGTTACAGCAAAAAGAACTTCCCAGCTGACAATGTCAGATGATCCCACAGCTAGGAGGAGCTTTTAGATATGGTGTCCTGGGTGCAGATCTTGTAAGCGCTGTGTGCTCAACATTGGACAGCTTTTCTGAGCTTCTTGTAGGTAGTTGGCGTTCAGTAATAGGTATATGACTCTCACAATGTACACTTTTTTTTTTTTTTTTGGTAAGTGTGATACAGGTCTTTCTCAGTACTGTTTCTAGCCTTGGACAACAGTCTGTTACCAGTGGGTGTTGTGTTGTTCTGAAGCAACTGACATTTGCAGCATCAAGACTGTTGTGATTTCTTGCATTTTACCTGTGAATGCAGGCCCTACTGCCAGGAAGAAATTTCTGACCCTAGAATACTTCTTCTCAGCCATGTGCCAATGTAGATATTGGACAGTTTGCCAGGCCAAGGCCAAACTGTTTTAAATTTAATTTATTGGAAGCTTGTTAGTTTGTCATGTATATTATAGATAAAATATTGACAGGATCTGTTGTTCTGTTGCATTCATATGTGAAAGTCATTTTTGTCTTCTGTTTTTTGTATCAGCTAACTCAGCCAGAATTCAAGTGTGAAGGCTTTCCCTAATTTAGAGGAATTTTAAGAACTGGAAAATTATGCTACATATCTAGCTATATTTGAACATGTCTCTGAATTTACATAATAAATGCCTGACTTTTGCAGTTGGCAGAACTGAAACATGGAGAGGATCAGAACATAATTTAAGCACTGTCTTACTGCTATCTCCAATTTCTTTTGTTTGGCTGTATTTCTTTTGTTGGATGTAATGGGAAAAATCTATTTCTGTAGTGGAAAGAGCTCAGGACGCTCAGGTTCTGATCCTCGCCTCCCTCTGTCTTTAGGTATTATCCTTATTTTACAGATGGACAAAGTAAGGCAAGCAACATTTGACCTTTTTTTTCTTAAAACACTTTGAGATCTGCTATTGAAAAGTGTATTAAAAAGCTACACACTTCTTATATAATTATGTAGCTTTTCTTTAGCATATCCAACCGCTTCATCTCAGGCAGACTGAAAAGAGGAAACATACTCAGCTGCGATAATGTATCTGCCTGCAGAGCGTTCTGATTAAATTGTACACCATAAAATTATACTTGAGTAAATCATGTAATAAAAAAAATAACAAAAAAAAAAAGGATGCTGCCTTCAGGAGTTCCCTCAAGCGCTCCAGGCAATTTGTGTCTTTCGGATTCTGATGGCTGTTATTTCTGATATCTGGAAAATACTCCCTGGATGTGCATCCAGTTCCTTGTCTTCTTTTGATGCCCTGCTCTTGGAGGGTTCTGCTTTTTAGATTTGACTGGCACATAGAAGAGGAGGAAAAATGAATTTGAAAAATTAGGGTTAGGAGACAATCTGTCCTGAGCAGCAGTGAACAAAAGTTGCAGTATCTGAGAACAGGCATGGCCTTTGAAGAAATGCTTAGTACTTTCAATCAGATTTCCATAGGTACATATCAGTAAAACCACTGTAACAAGTGCACAGTGGAGGGTGAATGTTGTTAAATAGAACTTGCCATCTTCTAGTTTGGGCTGTATAGGAATTACCCTCTTCATACAGCACAGCCTGGTTAACCAGAAGGGTAAGTTTACTCCCTCTTTTATTTTACTGTACCACTGATTGCTTCCCGTGGAATCAATTAATCCTGCAGTTTATGAGAGAAGTGCACTCATGTCCTTGAGGTAGCCCAGTTATTTTGCTTGTTGTCCAAGACCGAGTCCTTCACCCTGTTTTTTGGGCAGCACGTGGGCTGATCTGTGCGAGAACCGTGACAGAGCAGAGAAACTGCTGAGGGGTGGTGATGAAGAGCAGTGCAGCAGCTGAGCACTAGATGCCACTCTGAGGCCGCAGTAGGAGCTTTGCAACTCTGCAGCATCCCGGTGGAGAAGGCGAGGAGCGTTAGCTCCCGGAAAGCCCCGCGTGGGAGGGAGACCGGCCGTGCTCCTTGCATACCCCTCCAATGACGCTAACAGAACAAACAGCGAAAAGGTGAATCAGAGGCCACCGGTCGTGGATTCAGCCCCCACGTGAGCCAGGGCCGACA
The DNA here is from genome assembly GCF_026419915.1 of Harpia harpyja. Lineage (NCBI taxonomy): Eukaryota > Metazoa > Chordata > Aves > Accipitriformes > Accipitridae > Harpia > Harpia harpyja. The sequence continues at coordinate 24,212,747 of NC_068949.1, forward strand.
GCAGGTGCTTCAGATGAGAACTAAACTCCAGAGTTGGCAAATAATCTCCCGGCTTCAATGGCTTTGTGCACAGGTGTCCTCACTTCTGACCCATTAGCCAGATGGGCTCGGAAGGAAGAGCAAGGTGAAAGGGCAGTTATAGCTCACTGAACGGGATTTCATGAGAGTTTAAGGACGATCTGAAGACCTGTGGCTCTTACAGCATTTCTGCTAGTACAGTCCCTCCGCAGGTAGGTGTATGTCTGTGATCAATAGAAATGCAGTTAACCACCCCCTCCTTCACCATTCCCATACATGTCCTAAACATTGCAGCATTGTACTGAGAACCAGACATCAAAACTGTCTATAATCTGACTAAACTAATAATGGGTATGAGTCACAACCCTCAGCACGGGTTTTGTGCAGCTCAGAAAATGCAGGAGTATCTGAAGAAAGGTTTGGCTTGTTGTCAAGATAAAGGCTGGTTGTAGAGTTTGGATTCAGATCAAGGCTGAAATGTGAACTGAAGTTTTGATGGGGCAGCATCTTTTCTGGGAAGTGAGTCTGCTTTACTGAACAATTTGAAAGTGAACACTTTTTGTGAATGACCCGGACTATACACCTTTTAAAAAATACTCTCTCTTCGTACAATGTAATGTTAGCAACATGAACTTGTTTCAAAGTACTGAAGAAGCTCCTGAATAGGGGTAGTGAAAGCAGAGAAAGATATATGTATATTTATACGTATACATCTCCTTTTATATGGAAGGATTTACCAATGCAACGTCAGAGTTTTGAGTTAACTGTGTGGCTTGTAGTCCTCAGCCTTGAAGATGAATACATGTCAATCTGGAGGAAACAGGAAGGGATAAATCCTGGTAAAAATCCAAGTCATTGATGCGTATTATTTCTCTTCAATTCCTTGGTATTCCTACATAATCAGGAATAGTGTGCAACGCATTGCTAAGTGAGTTATGTTGGTCTCAAATAGCAGGCTTATAGAGAAAATAAGATCTTCGCTGCTATTAGCTACAGGAGTTTTTTAGGCAGGAATGGTAGAACTATGTGTCTCATGGCTGAGATTTTTGGAGTGCTAACTTCCTGGGGACACTAGCATTGCTTTGGTGGCCTGTAGTCTTGTGCAACCCTCCCATGTGAACTGTGATTGGATCCAACCTTGTTATGGTAGAGGTGTGTGTAGGGAATTTGACCTTAACAGAGTTAAGTACTCAAAAAGAATTGCTCGTGGCAAAGTGTAAGTATAATGCCTTGCCTGGCTGTTTTAGTCTCTGTATCAGTTGGTCTGTACAAAGAATAAATATCTGTTACAGTAAATATCTGTTTGAGTTAGCTCAAATGGTAGAGGACTGTATTTTTGGTGCTGAAGTTCTTGTATTTGGTCCTTGCTGAGCAGTTTAAACATCTGCTGCTTGGAGGTCATAAACCTTACTAGTGAAACATAGCCAGCATGGGCTAGAAATTTTGTGACACTTCAGTAGCCTGGCAAAATGGTTTCTAGTAAAAAGTAACAGAAAGAAATACTCTGTCTTTCCTGCCACCACCTACCTTCTGTAAAAATTACCTTCTAGCAGAGTGATTGTTCAGTAATGTATAGAAAGCTTATATGTATTTTTCTGTGTATCTATGAGTATGTGAAGGTATATTGTCCTATGGTTGTCTAACCCCACTAAGTCATCCATCTGGGGTCCCCGAGGTGTGTGAACTAAAGCCTGTGTACTTAGATAAGGCAGGATGTTGCGTCAGTTTCTGTTTTCCCTAACTTGAATTTAAATGCAGAAGCGACTACTTTGAAGTAGAGCATTCTCGGGTATTAAGGAAGGAGTTTGGTCTTTCATATTTAAATTACACTGCCATTGCACACACACTCTTTTATCCATGAAGCCACCCAAGTCCAAACCTGGAATTTCAAGGTTTTCTGTTGGCAACATCCATCTTCTGTGGCCCTCCTCATATTAGCATTGATCTACAGGGGAAATAGAGAACACGGCTGTGTTATTATATACCCGGCTGCAATTTCTGTTCTAGTGATTGAGTGTACATACAGAATTTTTGAAACATGGCCATTCTAACTTATTTTGTCTTCCTGTCAATAGCATGGCACTTGTCCAAATTATGGATCGATATCAGCTGATCTTTTTATGTTAAACTGTAATGAAGTTGCCTCTCTTATTGGAGATGTGATCTTGCTTCAGGCAATGCTTTTAACTGAGAACTTTTGGAATGGAAATGGGGGAGAGGGGAAACAGAAGCAGAGGAAAGACATGGGGAGGAATAAGCAAAAGCCAGGGGGGAAAATAGCAGCAGAAAAAGAAAGAGGTAGGAAGAAGGGGACTGGGTTATGAAGACAGCTGGCTTGTTAGGACTTGTACTAGCATGGGTAAGACCTGTTAGCCTCTACTCTGTTGTTCTAAGTACTGTCAAAAAGCCAGTGGTGGACACTGGGAGTAAAAGCCTGTCTCTCTCGAAATTTCAAGCAGCGTTACCTTTAAATTCTATTTGTGGTTGCCTCACTCTTTTTCATACAGTTTTTGAAATCAAATAATTTAAAGAACAGAGGAAAAATGCAATGAGGCAAGGAGCGGGGAATGAGAGGTGCAAAAGGGCATATTAGAGCAGCTGTTCTTTCCCTTGCAGGGAAGCAGTACAGTATCATCTCTACAGTCACTTCTCCAGGTCTTTATCTAGCTCTGAAGAGTTTCAGGTATCAGTGTTGTGCGCTAGCTGTAGCACAGAGTAGGTGAATGCCTGTCATTTCGTAGTGCTGCCCCTGCTTTTACTTTAATCTTATTTCACTTTCTTGGACAAAATGTAGAGGGGAACTTTTGTAATCCCATTTCTAGGGTAAAATATTTGTGGAAGAAAGAGATGGTGTGTCAGGCTTTTAGAAGAAGAGTCTGTGGGGGACTGTATTAATTTTATTTTGTAGGGAAAAACAGTGAAGAGGGGAACTCGGTGGGTTTGGAACTGATAATCAGTGGCTGAAGTGGCTCTTTTCTAGAAGCAAAATGATGCTGATATTTTGGTGGGGTTTTTTTGTGAGCCATTTAAGAAGTTGGTTTCTTTTGTGGCCTCTCCCACAACTGTCTCTGAGCCACTCTCTGTTACATCTCAGTTTTGGTTGCTATGGATGTGTGCAAGCTGGAGAACCTAGAAGTGCTTCTGAGTCCAAGTGTGTCTCATTTGTGTCTTTGTCCCATATGGGAAGGGGGGCTGCGGCCTGAGCATACACCAGTTCCCCCTAGTTTGTCTGCGGAGACAGGCAGGCACACCAATAGGGAGGGGGCTGTGGGGGACACCAGCCTGGTCCCTGAGCTGGCTGACAAGAGGACGGGGGGAGCCTGGGGGGCATTACAGCAGGGACCGGACCCCTTGCTCAGAGTGAATGCAGCCAGTCTCATGTTCTAGCTCTTCTCTCCAGAGTATTTGGAGTTCCCTGGAGGTATTCTTCCACTGGATCTCCCGTGGCCTGTAGTCCCAACCAGCAGAGCTTTACTTCTACGTAATTGTGTGTAAGAGATTGTTAGTTTCTTATGCAGTTTCTACCTTCTCTTCCTCTTGTCTTAATCTTTTTCAATCCTACAAAGCAGGGTAGGAAAAATAGCAAAACACCAAAACACATCTATACATGTATATTGTTTTTTATCTGCAAGGATCTTCTCGAATACTTTTTGCTTTCATTATCTTACCCTCCTCAGTTAGAAGGATATTTCACTGCTGTTTTGTCTTGGCGCTTCCACAAATTGTTTGGTGAACTATATGAAAGCACTATTAGAAAAAAAAAATTCTCAACCATCTTACCCCACAGTGCATAGATGTGAACAGACTTTGCAATAAAAAGAGAAGGAATCTTTGCATGAAAGTAATTCTCAAACTGGAGTTATTCAAGAGCTCTGCTTAATTAGAGGTATTTTGTAGGAGGCCTAAACTTTTTTGCTCTTATGAGAGATTCACATTCAGCCTGTTCTTTGTTCTCTTCCTCTTTTTTCATATTATACTTTACCACCATTTTTACTCTCTGTCTCCACACACCACACCCCCCCCCCCCATCCAACTATACCAGTTTATAGCTCTTTCTGAATCAGGAAGCTGTGTATGTATGTCTTTCTAAATGTTATTATTACTTTTAGTTACTTTATGGGAGCATCTAGGATGACCCATACAAACACACAGTATTGGATTTGAGAAGCACATGACAAGATCTTCAGAAGAATTGAAAATGATTGGGTAGGGCTGATAAAAAAGCTGAGATAAGTAAGGGAAATTGAGGAACAAAGGAAATGGTTTGTTTACTGTCAGAGAACTGTAGCTGAGTTTGTAATTGAATTTATATTGCACAGTCGCATATAGATACGTTTAATCCCAAAGATATGTCTTCCCTTCTCAGAGTCTTAAGCAAAGAATACCTAAGCAAGACCTCTTCATTTCAGGATAATGCTAGGTGAACAAAGAAAAAGGTAAGACTGTGTGACTATGGTAGTCAAGATGCTTTAGAAGTTTCAGTCAGTCTCTGGTATCCAATTCAATTTTAGTCTATTACACTATTGGGTCCCTATGATTTAATTAGTGAATTTGTACACTTTTTTTTTTATCCCTAAATGCTAAATGTTGGCTAGCTATAACTTTGGGGGAAACTTTACAGTCGTTCTGTGCCTCGAAGCCTATCTAAATATCTCAAGAAACTTCCCTGGGTTTTAGGGCCTTGGTAAGTGAGGGCAGTGTTATTCCAGTTCTGCAGGTAAAGAACTGAGGCACAAAGACAATAATGATATTTGTAGAGTGGTGCAACAAAATTATGGTAAATCTGGATGGGAAACACTTTTCTTGTTCTATGGAAAAACTCTAAATTCTGAGAAATTGTTCCTTCTTGAGCAAGGATGAGAAATTAAAATTGTAAGCACATTTTATGAACTACAATGAGAGAAAATCTCAAGCATTGGTTTGGGTCTGTGGAGAGAATTTAAGATTTTGATCATCTTAAACTGTCAAATGGAAATGAAGAGCTTTTCTTTAAAAAAAAGCTTAGTACTGGGAATAATTTTGAATATGAAAACTGGAATTTTTCATAAAAGTTTAAAAATACTTTTTCATCAAATGTTTTAATTAGTGTAGTTTGTCAAAAGTGGTTGCTTTCTGAAAAAAGTTTTGCTGTGCTGAATTTATGTTTTCAGCCTGAAAAGCATGTCCAAAAATCCAAGTAGCTACAGTTCCTGGCAAAGAAGGTATAGGGAAGCCACAGCTTTTGTGGCTAGGTACTTTGCAACCTGTATTACTGCTTTAATCACTTTAGTAATGTAGGGGGAAAAAAAATAAGACTTGTACCTAGCTTTTCAAAGAGTTTGATAATCTGTTGGTGTAAATCAGCATAGCTGCACTTTGGTCAGTGAGGTCTGGCTGACAATCTCCTCCTAACTGTGCCACCAAGCTACATTTTTTTCTAAAACAGGAAAAGCACAGAAATTATGTATAAGTTAATACGTTGTACTGACAGGATATGGTATTTTCCTGGAACCTGGGAAGGAAGGTGGAAGAGGCAAGAAGATGAAGAGGGGAAAAAAAACCCAAACAGCCAAAAAACCCAAACCACAAAACCCCACCCCAAACCCAACAAAGAAGTAACTTGCTCTCGCCACTAAAATCTTGTTTTAGGAGACCCAACATCAGTCAGAAAGCAGATGCTGGCAATGCTTCTGCTCAGCAGGACACTATAAACATATGTCCCAAGTCCCACACTTTATGTGACTATTTACACAAGCACAATGTAAATGGAAGTGGTTATCCCTATTAACTGATACTCATTGGTACACAGGCTCCACTTGCTTTACTTCGGTCTCAGGGGCAGCAGGGTAGGAGTGAGCAAAGCTTAGAAAATTCAGCCCAAGGAAAACCAGGTGGATTATTGGATGTTGAAGTAGGATATTTCCAATAACTGATTGCAGCACCAAAAAAGTGGGGGATATGGAGCAAGTGGGAGGATAATTCCTTTAACAAGCATTTTTTTTCATTCATTCAAGTCTGAAACAAGCATTTTTTTCCTTAGGCCCAAAATGTTTACATTTAGTGTGGTTGCTTTTTTTTATTTAAAAAAAAAAAGTAAAATTGAACTAAATTTTAAGAAAGCATTACCGATTTGAGTTTAAAGGGGTATACATTTCATATTCAGCATATCAAACTGAATGATTTGGATTTTCAGAAAATTAATTTGTCGAGGCTGAAATAGATAGACAATTCTGAAAGAAATTTGCAGTCGATGTAAACCTGCATTTTAAGTGCTTGCTCAGTCTTCTGCATCTTCTATGTTCTTATTTCTGAACTGTTTCATATACAGAATACTTGTCAGCTTGGACTATTATGCACAGACTGTTGAATAAATACAGAATGTGAAACTGGAAAGGGGTAAATTCAGTTGTAGTCTAACTTTACTGATAGTAAGAGAATTACACCACCAATGAATTTGCCCCACTACTTTGGAAATTAGAAGTCAGATTTGATAACGGGTATAAAAAGAAAAGGGGCAGTCATGACTGTGGAAACATTATGTGGGAGAATTGTGTGCATTACAAGGGAATAAAAAATGATAGAATTGTAGTTCAGGGCCTTGTCTGTCTTCTATGAGCAAACAGGTTACCATAACTGGTTTAAAGCCATTCCTGGCAAAATTCAGTTGATTTCAGTGGATTTACACCAGGGAATAATTTAATCTTCAGTCTTCATAGTTTTCAAGCCCAGAAGGACTATTAGCTTGTATACTGTGGCCTGCTGCATACCACAGGCTGCAGAATCTCACCCAGCTATTCAGGATCAAACCTAGTAACTGGTATGTTTTGAAAAAAGGCATCTTTCTGTGGTGAAGGGTCTCAAGAAATGGAGAAGCTGTTGGAAGTTTGCTGGAGTGATCAATTGTTCTTTTTCTTGAACAAGGCTGAGACTTTGGTTCTGTTCCTAATTCTGTGGCATTCAAACTTCTTCTCTGTGCCTTAATTTCCCTGCCTATAACTTGGAGATAGGCTATTTAATCTCATCTGAAAATAAACTTAAAATCCACAGCAGATGACTGATAAATGCGAGTAAAATATCACTCTGTGATTGTAGTCAGCTCTCCTCTGTCCTTTTTGTTCCTCTGCATTTCTCATTTTGCTTTTCCTATCCATAGATCTCTGATATTTTCACTGAATGCAGTGAATGATGTGCTGACCTTCAACTGTCTTCTCATTGTATCTACTAAAATTTTATCTACATTTTCTTAAAGAAAAATAAAAATTAAAACGATTTTGGAGAAAATTGCATGCATTCAAATAGAGAAAAGACCAAGTTAGCTTTTCGTTTGTTCATAATACAGCACTTCAAGAACATGTTTTGGTGCTGTTATTTACATAGCTGTGTAATAAGATGGGAGGTTCACAAGGGTTTTTGTTCCATGTTAGATTTCAGCTTTCTTTTAGTAATTACTGTAGAAAATCTGTCTGCTGAGGATCTCATAGCTGTGTCATTTCAACTTTTGGGATAATCATGGCAATGCTGAAGTTGGCATTCAGATTTTGTGTCTCAAAACACATGGTTTCAAGTGCCCAGAGACAGCGGTATATAGGGCTTGCATTATGTTTCTACCCAGGAGAGACTGTGGCCTGCAACCCAGGGACTTGGTTCTGGATTGTCTCCTGTTTCAAATTGAAGCTCTCGGTGCCAGTATAAAAGAGAACTGACTGATGTTTTCCTTGTTGATAAGTTTTAGGGACAGGGACTGACAGCTGGAGGCTGTGTAAAGAAAGGACCCGTAACCAAATGGACCCATGGGATATAGGCACTTCATTAGAGTTCAATATTATAGTGACAGGTACCTTAGAAGTGAGATCTAAAGATTAGATTATGCGGCAAAAGGAAGCCCCAGTTTCCAAGTGTGATTTGCTGTCAGTAATGGTGTCATGGGCATGAATGTCTTGAGCGACATATACATCACTGACAGGAAAAGCTTGGGAAGAGGGTGCAACCTCTCCGTTTCTTATCTTGGGTTTGGTGTTTTATTAGATGCTAGGATCAGTTTAGTCCCTATTGTTTCCACAAACGATATAAGGCTCTTGCCTGCAGACTGCTTTACGAAGCATTGGCCCCTCTCAAGCCCTACAAACAAGGGCTCTGTAGTTGCTCCCCTGTTATTTGCCAACTGAGAGGTACCACACGATCATTGTCGTCTTTGCCTCTGTAGGTCTTGGATATTGGTAATGGTTGCTATTTTCCCCATACCTTCTTGGTGCTTTTCCTGTTCCCTCTTCAGTTGATACTCCTAGATCCCCCTTTCCTGTTCCTGATGGTTTGGAAGGCTTGGTCCTGGGGGCTTGTCCTGCCTCTCCAGCGTTTGCCTTGCCTGGTGCAGCATTCAAGTGACACCTTAATAAAAAGCTTTCCTCCCTTATCTCCTCTCTGCTGCTGTGCTACTGGGCTGGGGATCGGGTTCCCATCCCTTTCACACGCACACCTGGTCATAAAACACTGGGTTTGTTTTTAACCTCAAACCAGGGAGCTTTAATTAAAGAGACAGTGACCTCTTTTATGAGTTTGCTCGCATAGGGTTTCAGGGCTATTGTCACATAGAGCTCACATAACAGAGCACCATTGCACAAAGCTCCATTTACACATCCTTCCCTGGCTTTTTTCCTCTCCTCTTTTTGTTTTCCAAACGCAGAAGGAGGTTGTTTTCTTGTTTACCCCTAGGCAAAGTTGTCTCTCATGTTAGTAGTCTATGGCTAACAGTCTCTTTGAAGAGAACCTACCTTTCTTACTAACAACATGTAGATGTCATTAGACTTGGAGAAATGTTATTCTTTAATCTAGGCAGGAAATCATCTTCCTCTCCCTGAATTTGCTGGATATGAATGACTAGCTAAAATGGATCTCATCCTCTGCTCCATTCTCCTTAGCTAATTCTCATACCTGTGTAATGGAATTTCTGTATTTCTTACGAAAAATACTTCTCAGTATTCACTGTTGTATTTACCTGTATTCATTAATTTTCAGGTGCAGTAAGGAGTCAACAGCAATAAATAGAATTTTTAATATATACTCAAGAATGATATGCACAGTGACAGGCAGCAAAAGTTGTCCACAGTTTTACACAGAATAGTTTACATGTAATTTACAGAAAAATTTTCACAAATAGAGAAACATGTATTCCCATGCATATATATTCAAGGATACACAAACAGAAAGACACATAGAAGCACATATGCAGACCAGAACTTATGTGAGGTATGCAGACTTCTGAAAAAGGCACTCATGCACAGAAGAGACACAGCTGGGACACAAACAACCACATAATTGGTGGAATACAGGAGCATATGCAGAGGATATGCACACAGAAGAAAAAAAAAATACATGTGGAAGAGTGTAGGTGCCCCTAGAGAACGCCCTGTACATAGACTTTCAGAAGCAGGTACAAGGATAAGTCTGCAGGTAAACATATATGTAGAAATTTACATATGCCCAGTAACTCTGTAAGTCATATATAAGTTACTGTGAACACATACAGCATGTTCAGGTGCCGGAACTTTCACTGAATTGTGCAAGGTCTTTGCTTTCAATGGCATTGCTTTCAGTAAAAGCACACTAATATGAAAAAAAAGTACGTGGTTTAGCTGCAAAAACTGTAGATATGAGAACATATGCCTTTATATATACAGACATGTAGATCTACAGTGATGCAAATACAGATATATATATTTTTTCTTAATATATTAATACAGATTTGCCTAGACACAAATATACCACACACACAGACCCTTAGACACACACAGATATACCCACGTCTATGCTCATTGAGAGAGACTCACTCAATATCTGTGTATGTGTGTGTTGGGAGAGGGTCATAACCTCCTCCATTCTTCTCCTGAAGGGGTTTGGATAATGAAGGGAAAAGAAATGAGGCCTGGGGCTAATTTGTAGTGGCATTTCCTGGCCTCTCTTCTGCCAATGAAGCTCCGTTTCATCTTTAGCCTTATCAATTCTGCAGTCATGTGGCTTTCCGCTTGGACGCCTCTGTCTCTTCACCCTCCTCCCCAATCTCCGATGCTAATGGAAACTTCGTTAATGCCATTAATCTGCTGACCGGGACAAGTCAAAAACATATCCACACAATCCGAGCCAGGGCTGCAAGTGTCCTGGGGCTGCCAAACAGAGGCACCCCATGTGTTCGTTGCATTCCTGAAAGAACTTCATATTGATTGATTTATTTCTTTCCTTCTCTGCTTTCTTCCTTGACAACATTGCATCCTTCAGAACAGGCACCAAGTAGATGGCCTTTTTTTCCTGATGCCTCATAATGATATTTCTGCAAGAGTCCTTTCCCAACCCTTTCCCTAGTTGCAGTGCTAGTGCCTTCTTTCAGTGCCCCCTCATGGCGGCCTTTTTTTTCTTATGCTGTCTTTGGTGACAGACTTGCTACTGGTATTTTTTCCTCTTGCCTAGTAGAATTTCATAACTAACCAAATGTTGTAAGAACCTGCCTGAATTGGACTAAAATAAAAAGCATTCCACTCGACCTTGATATTAGCCAATACGATACAGGAAAGTGTTTCATTATGCAACTGTTGTTTATTGGTTGTACAGTTGCCACCAGTTCTGTACTTGGAGACCTGTGCCGTTGGGATGCTCTGTCCTTTGAAATGTTCTGAGCTCCCCTAAATCACTTTTGGGGGGTGAAGATATATCATTGCTTTGCATTTTACTAGTATGCTGGGTTTTGTAATGCTTCACCATTGCCTTCTATCACAACTGAGTATCATTTACGGTAGTGTACCATTCTCTTAGCTGTGACTTCAACTTTCCCTGCCAGTGCAGCACACCTGCAGAATCTTGCAGCTCTGAGCGATGACTCACTGTCTCCTTATGCCATAATATTGTCCAGTGGCTGAGCATGTGGAAGTTCCACATGTCAGGGTTACGCTGGCTGAGGTCTCACTGAGAAAATAGACTCTGTTTGCTACTTGTTTTAGGAGAAATTTTCTGTGATAATCAGAGTTCATAGCCAGCTCTTGAGAATGTCAGGATGTTGAGTGATCTGTATTTGATCTAGGAATCTTTGTATACATAAATGAAATAGTGACAGTGGAGGAGGAAAAGACAGCTAGGAAAGGCATGCCATCAGAGTTGTGACATATGGATATGTTTAGAAAAAAAGCATCAAATTGATGAAAACAAGGAGAGAAGTTGGCAGTTCAGCATGAGCTTTGATGATGTCAGGCTAAATCTGGAATGATATGGGCCATGACAGAAGGCTGAGCCTTAGTTGCCACCTTCACACAGACTTCACAGTAAAAAGGGATTGTTTTACAAGGAGAGAAAACAAAGAAGTTTCAAGTTCTTCAGTCCTGGCAGGGGTTGAAGTCAAAAGTTCATTCTCATGTAGTTTTGGGTACAGAGAATGCATGTCACTTCCCACCAGCCAGGAGATGCTCCACTGAACAGAGCATCTTCCTCCTCCAGCCAGTTTTGGGATGAAACATACTTTTTCATCTTCAGGGAAGATGAATGCATTGCACTGTCTGATATAGAAGGATTCACGCTGAGCAAGTGTTGGTATCATGCTTGTTTTTTGGGCATCACTGAACGAGAGGGGAGGGGAAAAAAAGGAAGAGAGTGTGTTACATCTTGGTGTAAAAGAAAAAAGGCAGCTGGGATACTCAGTGCCCCAAAATTCCTAGTTAGATGAGTGGGACGGTAACTGTAAACCTAAGACTAGCACCTGCTGGGGCACTTTCAGAGCCCCAGTGAAAGCAGAGAACTAGAAAGAATCAAATACTTGCAGCCTTGGCAAGTGTCAGGGCAGTTAACAGCTCATACAAGAACACTCATTTTGGTTTAGCCGTTAAGTTTGCCTTCCCTTCTTCATATCCTGTGACTGGGGATTTGACATGGAAAAGGGTGGGCGTGGGGGGGAGCAAAATAAAGTGCTCATAGTGAAGAGAAGTCTAGTGTCCTGGTAGATGCTAGTAGGAGATTTTCAGTGTCTTTTTACTGAGCATGCCTTAAAGAAGCTACCAGTATCTAAGTGAATTTCTTATCTGGCATAGCACAGCAATAACACACAGCTTGTGATGCCACAGTAGTTATCATGCACTAACCGTGGAGTCTGTGCCACGTGCATGGAGGGAATGATTGTGCCACATCGTCCTGTAGTAGATCCGTTACTAGGAAAAAGATCTTCAAGGGAGTGAGTAGTTTGTGTGCGCCCAGCTGCTCCATTCCAGGGGGCACCTTAATATAGAAGCAGAAGCACCAGGCAGATAAGCCCTATCCTAGATATAACATCGTCCTGTCCAGTAACCTTGGCAAGTCATTTCATCTCTTTTTTTGTCTAGACTTCTCCTGTTTAGTCCACTCACATCACAAACTTCTTGAGTAAGAAGTATTTCTTCCTATGTGTGTGTCCAGCAAGGGAGATGGTCCTCATCTTGGCTAAAGTCTCTCAGTACTACAGTAATGTAACAACCTGTGCCTCCATATGGCGGGAATTGTGCATTAGACTAAGAAGTAAGAGGTGCTTCTGACTGGTGCCAAGAAACAAATCAATTCAGCAAAGCCTGCATTAGCTACCTTGCGTACTAGGAGCATCCCAGCTGTAGCAGCATAGAGCCTATCGAGGTTAAATTTGGATCATGTCATGATGCAGCCTTCATGCTGGGAAAGAAGTTTAAAATGTCAGTGCTGTATGTCTTTGGCCAGTCCCTATTTGAATGCCACTGCTATGCGCAAAACTTCTGCTGCCCACTGGTTGGTATGCTCTGACCCATCTTTTGCTCAGTCTTTTCTAACTGCTAGCCTCATAGGAGCTGTCATACTGCTATGCAGATTCTGCCCAGCTTCCATTTTGCCATGGAAAATGTTCCAAAAGAGGTGGTGAATGCAGTTTTTCAGTGAAACAGTATTTTGTTGCAGTCATGACACTCTAAAGATATGGAGTAGATAAAGTTTGTAGGTTGAAATAATGTCAGTATATCCATTGGTCTAAAAAACAGGCTTTTTCCGACCTTGTCCTGTTTTCTTTATTACAAGATTTTTTTTTAAATTAATTCTGTGGGGTGGTAGTCAGGCAATGTAGCTTTTGTTTCTGGTTCTGTTACAAGTGTGCATTTTGATAGTGGGAAGACATACTGGGTCTTTGCATTACCCAAATGTAAAGTGAGGAAGACAACAATTCCTTCTCGCATTCTTTTCTGTCTTGTCTAACGTAGACTTGCACAGCGCAGTGTCGCGCAGTGTCCCTTTCTAGTCAGTGAGCTGAAGCCTGGGTTGATGAGCTGCTCTTGTTTCGGTTAGGCTTTTTTGTGCAGGCTGTGTGGGTTTCTGGGTTTAGATCCAAAGGCTGGAAACCCACCCATATTCAAACATCTCTTTAGCTTATCTTTTAACCACATATGCGTAGTACTTGGTGCGTTGTGATGTTGATATGCTTCTGTATCTCTCAGTGATAAAGAAAACATAGTATTGTAGCACTCTCTCCTTTCTGTCTACCTTTATAGTACTACTGTCTTTGCTTTCCTCTTATTATAAATTTGATTTCATTCTACTGGTAAGTGTCTTGTGAGTAATCCTTAAGCTTTCCTGGAGGGAAAAACCAATGTTTTTATGAGTACGGCTGTTTCTGGTGGTAACTACAGCAAAGAGCTGAAGGCTTTATTGCTCTAAATTCAGCAATAATCTAACAAAATCTGGGGAGTGGCCTTGCCTGGAAACATTTGGGCCTACCAGTTCATGGCAAGTGAAAACTGATGTGACTTATCACAAAATGTAGTACACTTTTTGATGCAGAGGGCAGAGAATTAGAAATTCTCACAAACACAAATGAATCTATGTTTTAAAATCCTTGCAGTCAGCAAGGGAAGAAACTTCTTTGCTTTAATGAAAGCACAGTAAAAAGTAATACTTGCAGAGTTTATTTAATTCAAAGATGCCAGGCTCATTAGACAACCGATGATAGAACAGGATTCCGCCTCTGATTAGTATGTAAGAATCATGTTTACTACTTTTGAAATACAGTCACTTCTAGGATGGGATGTTGGAGATGTTTAACTTTGATTTAAAAATCCCCACAAACCATGGGAGGCAAATTAGGACAGGAAAAATAGAAGAGAGGGGATACAGCAGAGGGAAAGAGTCATCATCCTTAGAACCCTTGCCAAAAAGAACAGCCTTGTAAAGTCTTGCAACAAAAATGTTGCAAGAACCTCTGGTTTACAGTTCTCGTGGAAAGTCTTTTAAGTCCTGCAGCATGGTGCCTCCTACCACCAACTGGAGATACCAGCTCACTGCTCTAGCAGCACTGCTGTACACATCACAGCTCTTCGGAGGACTACGAAGCAGTGAGCCAACCAGTCATACTTCGCTTATGAGAACTGACAGGATTGCAGCACAAATAACTCCAAACCACTCTGCTTGGCCTGTAGGTGTTTAAATGGGGGCAAAATCCTACCTCCTGTTTCCCCAGAAAGGTAATAGATGAATGCCATTGACTTTAAAGGGAACAGGTTTATGCTCTGTTTTTGCAGTAGGTGCAAGGGAGTGGTAGTCCTTGTTTCTAAGAACTTGAAAAAGCTGTTTAGTTTCATGTAAGAAAGCTGACCAAACTGAGTGCTGAGTGCTTAAAACAGCAGTAGAAATCTTCAGTTCTTCTGAAGTGGGGTCATGAGGCAGGGTTTGTCCTATTGCTGCTCTTATTTTATGACCTGTTTAAAGGACAGAGGAGCATCAGGACTTGGGATAAAGTCCTAAGACTGACCTCGATGTCTGGAGCTCCAGCCTGACCTTAAATCCACACAGAGAACAGTTACCAGACACTTTGTGATGTGAATCTGGGCTCCACTGTTCATCTGACAGAGCAGCGGTTTAGGAATCAGCACTGTGTTTGCCCTACTTACCCTGGTACTAGCTTCTAACACAGGAAAGCTGTTGGCACAGGCACCAGACTGTCACTTTTGTGCCCGAGGGAGGAAAGAGAGGAGTCCTCACCCCATCTTCCTTTTCAGTCAGTCTCCAGGAGTTTTGGAAGGAGCTTTTTACAAGCCCTCTTCTATTGTTGGCCAGCAGACAAAGGACGGAGGAGCTGGATTTAAGCATAATGACGTGAGCTCCTCCATGCAGAAAAACCCAGCTGAGAGACCCCCCCTGCTCCACACACACACAAAAAAAGGAAGAAAGGGGGAGAAAATCTTTGAAAATAACTAATTAAAGTTGTTTTAGCCTCTCTCTCTCCCCTCCAAGGGCGCCTAATCTCACAGGGGGCAGAGGGGGAGAGGGGCAAGAGGAACAATGAGAACCATCCCCCCCTTCTCTACACCCCATCTCCTGGTCTCTGAGGTTTTAAAACAAGAGGCCACTTTAAGTTAATGAGCTATCAGCTGACTGGGAGAAGTCTCTAATGAAGCCTGATGTTCACACATTCCCTGGCTTGCTGAATAGGCCTCTGCCAACCCCATAACTGTCAGAAAGTTTCATTCATAAAATCCACATGCTGGGGGTGGTGGTGATGGGGGCAGGGAGGGAGCTGGGTGGAGATGGAAGTGGGGGAGTGTGGGCTGGAGGTCTCCACATGGAGCAGTCAGCCCCAGGGGCCAAACAGGAACATGCATGGCTGGGACTGGCAGGCCGGAGGATCCCAGGGACCTGACTCCACTCTCCATTGTCTGGCTAGTAATTAGGAAGATCCTCCAAATGGTTCTGGAGGACATTGAAGTCTGTGGGGATAATTAGTGAAGATTTGGGGGATGTTCCAGCTGTTATGTCACCAGCTTTGCTAGGGACACAGGGGCAGGTGGTGGCAGGATGAAGCCTAGGAGTCATTCTGGGGCGTTTCTGTGTGGGCCATGCTTTGCTAAGCCTCATATTTCCTGGCAGGACTTTAGGAGCTGTGTTTGTGGGGGTCATTGGGGGAAGAACAGCAGGAACACAAGGAAAATTCTGGAGGAAAAGGTATAACACTCAGGAGGAAGGAAAAGTCATGTTTACTTTAACATAAATAAACTTAGTGGTGGTGGTGTACACTGGAGCTAATTCTCCTTGGATAGTGCACATGCTTTTGGCAAGAGTAAAGAGGAAATATGCAGATACACGGTCAAAAACTATTTTCCTCCAAGGGCTGGGCTATGGTTTGAGCAGTGAATCAGCACTGTAATCAACAGTAATCAAAGACCACTGTATTTTTGTGGCCTGCAGGTTTTGACATAAGACACTTCCAGGTCTTTCCTGAAGTTCTGAACAGCAATGTCAAGCCTAGATTTCTTTGGGGAGTTTTTGGATCTAATGGCCTGAGCACAGGAATAAGATCTTAGAGCACTGGACCTCTCTCTCTCTTTGAAACTTGCTTCTCTGGTGTATTTGTTTAATCAGTTACAAAAAAATAAGGCTATACAACTCAAGGCAGGAAATGTACTGAAGATGATGGGCCCCCTTTTGGTCCCTTCCCAATCCCCAAGTCGGTATGCTGCAGCAGGACCAGGGCACAATTGTGAAGTGTCACTTAAATTTCAGTTGTGCCAAAAGACACAGTTAAATGAGAGACAGTCTCTGCCTTGGGGAGCTTACAGTGTAAATACATGATTCAGATTGTGTAGAAAAAAACACTTAAGAGTCTCACTCAAAAAACACTGAAATAATAGTAGGATGTCTGTTAACTCTGACAAGCTTTGAAACGTGATCATCTGCCTGTTATTACACAGGGTCTCTGAATCCAGGGCTCTGAAGTCAAATCCTATACAGGATATAACTACAAGGTCAATTTTGTTCATATGTTTCTTGTATGTACTATAAAGAGAAAGGGATGGGATTTTGTAAATTGCAGTGAGAAATTAGGGGTGAATATTCTTGACGTACAGGACAGCATGTTCGGGGGGCATAGGTGGCATTAAGAGCATTGGATTCTATGAAAAGATGAAAATGTTGGGAAAGCAGCTGCCTTTAGAGGTTTCTATGGACTAGAGTACTAAAATGAGTCATGAGTCAATGCCATAATATTTCATTCAATAAAACCTCTGGCTTCCCATCAATTTTGTCCTATCGTTGAAATTTCACTAGAGTAGTGTGGGGAACTGTGTGGCTCTTTGCATATGGCAGAGGCAGTGCTGGAGAGGAGATAACTGGGATTTGACAGTAAACTGCAAAGGCTGTGGTGTGGTTGAAGAATCAGGAAATATCTTTCCTCTAACTACTTTTATAGGGATTTTAATTTTCCCTTCCTTAAACTTGGTAGCTCAATTACTGAGTATCATTGCATTATAACAGTACCTGAACACTTCACCATCTTTATTTGCTGCTATTCCCATTTCAGAGATGGGGAAATGAAACACAAAGTTTAGGGGCAGAATCCACAAAAGAGCCTTAGACCTTGCACTGCTTGGTTTCCAGGCAGCTTGTTTGCAGTGAAATTTAGTCATCTGAGTTAAATATGGGAACATGTAGATGAAAGGAGGCAGTACATGGGAATGGGGAGCTGTGGAAGCTAGTGGGTGAGAAGTGCTGAGGAGCAGGGTGGGATGTGTGGTCTGGCAGCTAGGCACTTGCCTCTCGCTTGGAGAGAGATACCTGTCTTTACGTGAGGTGTGAATATCTCCTTGTTTAGGTCTGCTCTCCCTGTATGAATACAGGACTCAAAACTGGATGAAGGCCATAAATGCCAAGCTGTTGAATTTTTCCATGGCGAGGCTTCTTAAGTTGCTTCTAGTGAAGATCTTCCATTTTTTTATAAATAATCAAATATGCTGGACGAAAAAGCAGTAGATTTGCGCTGTAGGCCAAAGGCTATAGAAGTTGCTGGGCTGAAGGGAGGGCAAACTCACAGAAGAGGAGAAATCTCTGAGGAATAGCTAGCTATTTACACACTATACAGCAGGTAACAGACTCTCTGTTTGGCCATCTCGCCTCTTCCACGTGCTGAGCAAGGAGCATCTAGGGAATGAAGGCATGTTCAGTTCTACCCGTATCTCACTGAACACCAGTTCACATGCATTTTGAGTTGGGCCTGAAGCTGTCTATTTTTGTTGTGGTGGTGCCATTCATTGGATTAGATGCTGACTAGTTCTACAGTTTGGCTTTTCTCCTGCTCTGGCTTTTCTTGCTCTGGTTCAGGAATGCAGCACTAAGCAGATCTACCTCAGGTGAAGTCTGGGTAGTCTCTACTTGTGTTGGCTTTGATTATTTTATTTGGTTTTTAGCTCTCTGTCACTATTTCCTATCATCATTATTTCTTTGGTGGCTGGCATACAAATTGCTGATAAAGAAGAGGCAAATTGAATATTATCAGATCTCTGCTCATGCCAGCTTTTGCCCCTTCAGCACTGGCTTGCCTCTTGGTAGTACCATTGCTCACCCCCGGCATTCCCTTGCCCTTTATTAGTAGTCTCTTACCGCCTTAGCACTACATTGGTCTTGCTGATACTAAGTTCTTCTGGCTAATTCCATAACAATTTTGTGGAGTGCTGGTTTTCTGTCACTGCTGCTTATATTTATTTAGCAGCTGGAGGATGGCTGGGCTTTCTGTGGTTGAAGGGCCCTCCTGCATGCTTTAGACTCACTTGGATGCTCTCAGCCTGATCTAAGGGCTCTCCAACAAGGAGCCACCAACATGCCTCTCAGGAAGTTAGGGAAACATCTGCTGAAGGGTTTGTTCCAATCAGGTCAGAGACTTGCTCACAAATTGGTAAAGGAGAAGGGGACCAAACAGACAGTGAACAGGTCCAGATACAGGATAAGCTCCGGATCTTGTGCTGCATCATAGGTTGTGTTTCCTCTGCACATGAGCCAAGAGGGACTGCTTGCTTTACCAGCCTCTCACGTGAGTACTCAACCGACACAAGAGGCTCTGCTCCTTTCCCCTTGGGGAGACGTTAGAGGCAAGAGCTCTCAAGGGCTAAAGAAAACAAAACAATGTTTGCTTAGCTGGAGAGCAGAGTGTGCCCTGCGTAAATTGTACCAGGGCCTGAAAGTGCTTCAGAAATGAAGTGCCTCTGAAATTGGCTCCACAAGATAAATATAAGGCAGGATGATGCCATTTCCCCAGCTGATGGGGTGTCCCATTGACTCATTTAAGGGTCAGATTTTGGCTACTCTGGGCCTCAGCTTCAGGAAAAATGACATGAAGGACAGTTTTCCCAAGGAAGAAGACTTTCTCCCATAGTTCTGCCAGTCCTGCACCTTGTGGACAGCCAACGAAAGGTTAACCTGTGAGTCCTACTCGCAGGACAAGGGCTCTACTTGTGGGAAGGAGAAAAAGGAAAAGGGTGTTCTGAGAGCTGTCCATTGGCACGATACAGCAACCCAGGGATGAGGGAGGGGGTCAGATACATTCTTTGTTCCCAACGGCCAAATCCAAAGGTTTGGGGGAGTGAAAGGTACTTGCCAAATCCTGGGATGTGTTTCAGATGGGACAGAGAATAATCCATGTTTCTGTGGCCTCTCAGTGTGTCACAGATTTTTTTTTTTTTTTTTTTTTTTTTTCCTGTGTGGACTTGACCCATGAAGAATACAGGTCTTATTTCTAATTCTAGGTATCCTTGGTTCAGTCACAGGTGTGCAGGCCAAGCTGGCATATTTCCAGTACAGTTATTGAAGATGTACTACCCAGCCTTGCATGTATTTTGGACTCTGCAGAAACAGAATGATGAAAATACAACATCCCTAGTACAGTAGGATCAAAAGACTGCTTCTTGCCACATACGGACCTCCTGTAGCTTTTATTTCTGTGACTGGATGACTGATGGCAATTTGTCATCGATGTACACAGAAGTGTCTTATCATGCACGGGTGGATTTCACTTCCAGCATACAGGTCATTGCAGCAGTCAGTTCCCAGACCTCTTTCCCTTCTATAGGCATCTTGGTGATGCTTTGGATTTCTAGGAGTACCTTATTTCTCATATTTATGTTTTTTCAGGTGAACTTGAAATGTATCCATGCTGGCTGTTGATTATTGGCATCCTGAGTTATTAGCAATCCTTACAGAAATGGGGATATCAGACTAAGCAGTTCTCTGTTCGTGGTCTCCTTCCTCCGTGATAGTAGGCCTGATACTACAGTACTGTCATGTAGGAAAGCATGTTATCACACCTCAGTGTTAAATCAATCATCTGATGTTTCCAGCAATGCAATTTGCTGGGCGGGGGATGTCATAAAAATTATTAGACTGAAAAAAACCCAAACTTCTTTTCTATCCAAATCTCTTTTTTTGTGTATTTTTGAAGCCTGCAGTGGATTTTTTTGGACTCATGACATGAGTTTTTATTATGTGGTGCATTAGAGCCCCTGTGAAAAATAAAACATGTGATGTGGAAAGTCTGTAGTAAAGAGTGACTCAGGAAAAGGAAAACAAAACCCTTCAGTCTAACGAAAGAACAGTCTGTGTGAAAGTAGCTTGGTATTTAATTGGAAATTGCAGTCAGTCTGCAGATGAACAGCCTTGCTGGCATCTGCAGGTGGGTGTTTTGCTTATGCTTTACAGTTCTCCTTCCTGCTTGTGCTTGTGAATGTGTTCTGCCTGTCAGCTCAGAGATGCAGAGATGGCTGCGATTTGTGGCTGTTCTTATTCCAGAAGTATCAGCAGTTCCCAATATCACATAAATGAGTGTTGTAAAAGTGTGTTGGTAAGAAACAGACCCTGCAAAAATAGCTTACAGTCCAAATGGGTGTGACAGCCCTTGTTTTAGAGATGAAGAAAGCCTTTAGAGGTCGTTAGAGATCAAGTGATGTGACCAAGATCATGCAGGGCCTTTTGCACTCTAAATTATATCTGGGACTTCTACTTCTCAGGTTCAGAGCTCATGAGGGCATTTTAATAGAGAATTTTTAGGACACGCACTGACATACATTCATTCAAGGTAAACGTGATCTGCCATCTTGGGCCCAACCCCAGATTTGCTTTCATCAAGTCTAATTATGATAATGGTTCATTTAACCTCTCTGCCTCCCCCTAACTTCCGCTTTAAAGCAAAGGCACTGGCTGAGAAACCTTGGACTGCACGGTTCCATTTTTAGCTCTGACTCGTTTAATGATTTGGTCAGGTTAGTTTGTCCTTGACTCAGTTTCCCCACTGTCAAAATGGGACTAATAACACTGTCCTGCTTTTTGAGGAAGGGTTATGAAGATAAATTAGTTTTGGCCGGAGAAGAGTCCTGCAGGGCTAGCAGAATTAGGAGACAAGCGCGCTCTCTGTTGCAAGTATTATCTATCACTTATGTTTCCCACAGCCCTCCTTGACTTTTACTGACTATGTATTCTTTCTCCTCTTGCAAATCACCGACGTGTCTATTGATCAGCAATATCCCTTGCGCGGACTACAGGGCCATCTCTCCATCAACTGCTTTGCCCTCTCAGAGGCAGATGGTTTTACAGTTGTGAGAGTCAAATCCTGGCCCCACCAATGTCAACAAAGCCAGGATCTCAACCCTGGTTTTCCACCACATGAGTGCTTTCTCTTCTGTACAAGGGCTGGCTATGGGGTGGCTACCGCTGTCTTTTTCCAGGGCTCCTCTAAGGAAGAACAATCCCCTCCGAAAAATGCCGAGATGGTTTCAGGGCAAACTGATGAGGAGTGAAGGGATGGTTGGAGAGGGAAAAGCCAGCCCCGCAACAATCTGACTTCTTCTAGAGAGGGTTAAGTACTAAATGCCTCTTACTGGGTCACTTAATGATGGATGGTAGTTAGTGGGGGTGGGGTAAAGCTGACTTCCAGCCCTGCATCACTAAACCGTTCATTAGGAAAAACACACACAATGGAAAATGGCAGAGGGGCTCAAGTGTCCAATTTCTCTCTTGAACTCTCTGAACAGGAGGCTCCAGTCAGGGGAATCCCTGCCACCCTTTCTCCCCCTCCTTCTCTGGCAGTTTCTTTATTAATTAACGGAGTTGGCTGGGGACGGAAACGGAGGACAATAATCAACATAGATGGGTCTGCAGACCTATTTTTAATAATGTGCTTTGCATCTGTCCTAATTGGTATGGAAACAGTGACCTGATTGGAACGACCGGGAGCCTCTTGGGGCCTTTCTTTCTTCCTTTCTCTCCCTCTGTTTTCTTTTTTGTTTGGTTGAAGTTTGACTTGGTGGGAGTGGAGGGGCCAGCGGGTAAGAAATATAAAACCTAACCTTAGGGGCTGTTCACAGGCCGGGGAGTGGAGAGGGGTGACGTACTGGGGAGCGCACGGGATGTGGGGGCAGGGAGGCCTGGAGGCCTGGATTGGAAAGTCAGGCATAAATGCCTCCAGGGCACAGAATCTGGCTGCCCGGAGGAGCTGAGGCCAAGTATGGGAAGGAAGGGGCAGCAGCTCTCCTGGTTTGGTTTGATGATGAGGAATATGGTGGCCTTTCTGGGTGAGCCAAGGAAAGCTCAGGGACAAGAGAAGCACCCCAAGAGCCAGCTGATGGCCAGTCCCTACCCTGCTGTGTAACAAACGTGCATGCAGTGAGAGACAGCTCCTGTCTGCAGGAGACTTTAACCTGAAATAGGCAGTGGGGGAAAATGGACATTGTGAGGTCGGAAGGTGGCTTAGGAACAAAGGGTGGCTCAGAACCCTGGCTCCCCCAGTGCTGCGTGAGCTACCTACCAGACCATGGATGCAGCTGCTGTAATGGCTTAGGCACTGCACTGGCGAACCCAGAGCAAATGCTGTGTGCTAACACACACACAGGGACTGTGCCTGTATGGGGAGAGGGGAGAAAACCTTGAATATAATTGTGATATTTCCTGTAATGCTGTAATGTTTACCTGTTGCAGCTGGGGATGTTCTTAGCATTTGCATGTTCATGCAGGGTGCCTGATGGGCTTGGGATCACAGAGGCCAAGCACTACTGAGCATAAGTGGCAATGTGTCCACATGTCCTCTCAGTATAGTCGGTCTTGTGGCTGCCCAGGAAAGTAGTTGAAGGACCACTTTCTTCTTTCTCCCGCCATTTAAATAGCTAGTGCTGTAGGCTCTTGCAGGCTGTGCTGTGTTTGCCCAGGCTGCCTTCCAGTGTCTTCGCATTCTTTGGAAAGTTGCTCCTGAGCCTTGAGTGTTTGGAAGAACAACCTTTCTCCATACAGCCGTAGTCTCCAGCAGAGCAGTATTGCACGAGAACTGGGAACTCGTCATCATGGGGAGGACTGAACTTGTGTGCCCAGGCTGAGGAACTTGTCACCCAGGCAGGGACCATGTTGGGTGTTTTTGTATCACAGTCTCAGTGCCAAATTGCTGCCTTGCGGCTTCTCTTTCTGTCAAAAGCTTGCGTGTACACACACCATCAGACAACGAGGAGAAAAAACAAGCCCCAAACCTGAAATTAGGATGAAATAAAAGTGATTTTTGTATAGGCTAGGAAAGAAACTGGACATTATTTAAAAAAAAGCAAAACACTTGGGTGGATGGATGGACAGAAGGATTGGCTCAAACAGCTATTTTCTTATCTGCCCCAGAATTGGCTCAACATTTCCAAGTCTGGCTGTTTTATTTTGAGTACCACAGCAATTATTTTCTTCCTGTAAGCCCCAGCTCCTAGAATGAAGCATTATATATAAGAATCTTAGCTTCCTTTTGAGGAAGCTTGCTGTTCTTGCTGTGTAAAACTTGAGGAAATGGTCTCGTTGCCCTCAAAAGTATCAGAAATGGAGGCTGAAAACGAGATCTCCTGAATGTATTGTGTTTGATGATGATAATAATAAATCTCTGGTGCTTTTCTCCAATCTCTGTTTTCTGGGGCCTCGCCCATTAATTTGGGCTACTTCAGCAGCCACGGAGACGTTGCTGGATTCAGGCTGTGTTTATGGATGGCAAGTCTGGGCATCTGTGGTGTATATATAACCCCGCTTAGAAAGAAGAAGGAAATGAAGAATGGAAATGTAGAGAGAGCAGGCAGTGAGCTCCTGCCACTGTGATGTGTGAGAAGTTGGCGAGGTCCCATGTAAATCAAGGACAAAGTTGACTAATTTCCTGGGTCGGTCATGGTGAAAATATCACATTTCATGGTTTGTTGCCGATTCATAGAAAAATCCTATTAAAACTGGGCAGATTACTTATACAATTTAAACAAATGATGATCAAAGATTATAACATGTTCTGTGAAGAATGAAAAGGAATAGAAATGAATGTGCATCTGGTGAAATGGGGCCAGGTGGGTTTTTGCACGCAAACTTGCTCTTTCAGCGCCGCGAGGATGGGGGGCGGGGGGGAGGAGAATGCAGACGATTTGGGGGACCCTGGCCCTTTCTGACTGGGCCTTCTCGGCGGAGGGGATCGATCTCTCCTTGGCAGCCAGGGGAGGGGGAGAGCGGAGCTGGGCTCCGGGAGCGGGAGCGCGGCCGGGGCCGGGGGCGGAGGGCTGGGGGGCCGAGGCTCCGCGGGCAGCAGGGGGCGCCGCAGGCTGCGTTTTGCGGCGGGAGGCGGGGGCGGGGGGCCGGGGGGGCTCGGCTGGCCCGCTGCCGGGGAGAGGCTGCGAGGGGCTGCGGGCGGGGGCTGCGCTTCCCTCCCTGCCAGGCTGCGGCGGCGGGGATGAAGGCTCGGCGTGCGGCCGTGCGCGGCCGGTCCGCCCGAAAGAAGGCGGCCCGCGGCCAGGAGGGTGGCTTCCCCTGCACGGACAGGTGTGGTGAGCGTGGCGCCGTCCCAGCTGGAGGAGCTCTCTGCTCGGACCCTGAGCCCAGGCTGACTTGTAATCCCCTGTTACGTACGACGTCACGTCCAAGTTGCTCAGGAAGAAACGCCTAGCCCCAAACCCAACAAAGCTTAGGATGCGAGATAAAAATGAGATATATGTCTCAACAAGACAACGAGGTCTAAACTAGCGGTAAGCCAGACTGCTATTGATCCCCGCATAGATCTGTCCTCTAATGCCTCATCACGGTGAAATGTGTGAAACCTTCACAAGACCTTCACAAAGTGTGAAATGCAACAACTGTACACTGAAGAAGAGAATACAGAGGCACGAACGTATGTTTTTGTTGTAAAGAGAAGTGGGTTTGTGATTGCTAAGGTGGAGATGAAATGGGTAAACAGAAATGCATCTCCAAAGAAAATCGTAGAAATTTTGGCAAATACGACAAAATGACTGGCAAGAGCTCCATATTTACACCAGGGCAAGGCAGGACAAGGCAGGTTTTGTAGTTTGTTCTTTTTTTTTTTTAAGGCAGGTTTCCGTATTTCACTGCAAAATTGCCTCAGCAGATGAGGCAGAATTTACTAATTTCCTGTGCACTGCTGAGCATCCTATCCCAAATAGTATTCCCCATGAACCCTACTGTAGTGTTTTCGTAGCCCACGTGGCTTGGAAATTAAGCTTAGATAGTCAAATCTGCTGATATCACCACTCATTTTTACTTTTTCAGGCTAAACGTACTGAAGCCGTACACCACTGGACCTCCTGTCACAAGGCTTGCTTTGCACACATGCCTGTCCAAAGTCCTCTGCTGAAGCTTTCCCAAACACTGGTGTCTGACAGAGCAGGCAGGACTCAATGATCTTAAAGGTCTTTTCCAACCTAAATGATTCTATGATAGCGTGGGAATTCTGTTGCGTCTCAAATTTAGGGATGAGGTGTATGAATTTACTGATACTGGCTCTCCTCTTTTATCTATGGATCTAGGAAAATGTAGCAATAAACCCATCTGCATGGCCTTCAAATCCAGATCCAAACCCTAATGCCTTCTCTAATACTAGGGTTGTTCAGAGCCTAGGTATCCATGGCTTCCTAATAACTCAGCATAACATATTTAAACATTCTGGCAGCTGCCCTTGATTTTTCTTCAAGGACCAGACAAAACAAAGCACCAAAACCTCCCATTGTGAATCCTGAGACCAAGCCAAGCCATAACCTTACTGATCATTGTAACACAGGGATGTAGTGCTGCCCAGAAATTAATCACAAAGTGTTTGAGACTGTCAGCCTTTTATCTTATCACTGAGGGCCTGGGAGAGTTCTGCAATGGAGATACGATGCTGCAGAGCCTCCTGTCCCAAGCCCTAAACGTGAGCTGCTTGCAGCATTGTTTATGGCTAAAGAACCTGTTGATCTCTGAACATTAACTATGAAAAATTCAAATCACTGGGGCAGACTGCAATCCTACTACAGGCTAGACAGAATTCATCAGTAAACCTGACTGCATAGAACTGTATGCTAAATCTTAGTTTTAGTCCTCTCTTTATTCCTGGCACGGGTGATGGCCTAGAAATTCAGTTATGTCCAAAAGTTAATCGGAAGATGTTTAAATATGCTGATACTGATTTTGCCACTTATCTTACCTCAAGCAATGATGCCATTCCGGCTCCAGCGTTGATCATGGCTCAGTAACCCCATTCTGTCTGACAATTAAAAATGATACATTTTAATCTACTTATCCCTGAGCAGGTTTGGCAGAATTGAGCAACAAAAATTGTTTAGCAGAGTCTCATTTCTGGAATGCTAAGCTAGAGCCTAATTGTAATCCTAACCCTGCCTTGACCTCTGCCCAGACACTTGCCATCAGTGGAAAATTAAGAATAAATATTTGACTGTAGCGACACCAACTTTCATCCAATTTTGTGAGTCTTAAAGATTTAGACAATTAATTTTCCCCTCTAATCTCTCTTGTTCCAGAGTCTATCCCCAGCTCTAATCCTACTTTTGACCACAGCTTAGAAACCCAGAATCTGGCATTCTCATCTAGTGGTATCAGACCTTGGCTTTCCTCTACAGGTCTGACAGAGGTCAATAATAAATTTGGCTCTTCAGATCCTGCTGTCCCTAATTTTAACTCAAATCCCAAACACCCTAGCATTATACACTATACTCTCATTGCCACCAGACAATGTGAATCTACTTGGGCTAGCCTTATCTTGCACAATTCAGGAAATATCCAGCTCTCTGTCCACATGTCTTTAATCCTGTTCCTAACAAAAACACCAGCCTTTACTACAGACCAAACATTTTTCCCTTGCTTCAAAATTAGGAAAAAGACATTTGAGTCTACTGACACCAGAGTGCTGTGTTTGCATGGTCAGTGGAGAGCCTTGCACCTGAGATATGACCCTACTTAACCGGAGCTGTCTGAGTGACTCTGGTACAGATAATCTGTGTA
This sequence comes from Harpia harpyja, assembly GCF_026419915.1. Lineage (NCBI taxonomy): Eukaryota > Metazoa > Chordata > Aves > Accipitriformes > Accipitridae > Harpia > Harpia harpyja. The sequence continues at coordinate 24,239,798 of NC_068949.1, forward strand.
TTCAGTGATTTGGCTACAGAGAAGTGAAAATTCGGTTTTCCAAAAATAAGTGATCTCAGCCCTTGAGTGGTGAATATATAATGTAATTTCTTTGTATTCAACGGGAGCGATGCTGATTTATGCCAGCTGATAGATATGGTCTGGTGCATATAGATCTTTGCGACAGAAAGTGCATAATGGTGCTTTTCTGTGAGGGCTAAAGGATCCTTGTGCTTTTATACCAGAGTGTGTGTAGAGCCTTGCTGAGTAAAAATCGAGACTGATCTATAAACAATATGTGCTGTTGGCTATATCCCTGTGCCTCTGCTAGGCTTGTATATGCTTTATTCTGGCCAGAGGGTGTGAGCTAGCATGTGGGAAAAGCATCTGGAGAATGTGGTGGGAGTCATGGTGCTTGGAGGAGTTGAGGAATGGCTGCAAGTCTCTCTATTTATAATTCAGTATCAAATATAGTGGCACTGGCACGTCTGATCATGACCTGTTTCAGTGCTGCTAATTACATTTGTGACATGAATGGCCATAGCAAGGAACTTGGGACACTGGAGTAAGATTTTACAGAGGGCTCCTACTGTCAATTTTTGTGATTAAATGTCATTTTTCTTGACAAAATGCCACCTGATGTACCTGAAATTTGTAATCATCTTGTTTGGAGCAAAATGGTGAACTAAGAAACTGAACTGGACATTAATTTGCTTGTTCACTTTTGGGGAGTGAAATGCCTTCAGCTTTGTTTTCAAGTAGGCAGTCAGGCTTGAGTGGAGGGATGCAGTTGGTCACCAACGTGTTCTGGATAGGGCAACCTTGTGAGCAGCTGGTGTTACTGGAAGGTAAAATAAAGGGTAATGCAGGTTAAATTGGAGAGCAAGTGAAAGCCACAGAAAGCTCTTTTCCTGCCTGATATTATGAATAAGCATCTTCCACCAGCGATGCCTTAGTGTAACAAAGCAGTCTTCAAAGGCTTGTGTGTATGCAGTACTTGGAGAACATGATAAGGACCTCTCACTTGGTATAGCCAACTCGCCACCATGGCTGTTTCGATCCAACATTTTGTAGTCTTAGTATTGCGTTCATTTCACGTTAATGGTGAGTAAAGCTGATTAGCTGCTGTTTTAACCGCAGGTAACTTGTCGTTATTGGCAGGAAACATGTTTCATCTGCATAACAGTTTCATGTGAGCAGTGGGGAACATTTTCTATTAGCGTTTGTTGATGTGAAACGTGTTTCTTAGTGGAATTATGTTTGGGACTGGAAGAGAACTTGATTTTCATCCTTAACTCCAACTAGAAAAACTGAATCACGAAAAGGAACTTTTTGATTCTTTCCCAGCAATGGTATTTTTGATATTACTTCTAATGTATCCAAGATCAGTCTCTATCCTTCTATTTGCTATACACATATAGATACAGAAGCTAGAATCAACCTTCTTAATGCTGCCCAAAATATATAAATGTCAACTGCATACACAGGCTGGGGTGAGGGAAGACAAGGACTAGTTCCAGAGAGGACATGTTATACAGTGGTCCCTGACTGCCGTGTTCAGGTGGGAGCTTGAGCTCTGTAGGGCCGCAGTGGGGAGCTGAGGCAGGTACAGGTAAGCAGTGTGTGTCCTTTTCTAATCCTGGCAGTGTAACATTCCTCATCTTCTCCTATACACCAAGTGGTTCCCTTCATACTTTTTTTTTTTTTTTTTTTTTTTTAAATTACCATAATGACACCTACCAAAGCTCTATGCAGCCAGGAGCATGAGTTTTGAAAGTGATAGAATAGTTACCACTTGCTTTATTAAGAAATGTTTGGCTTCCTTTCTTTGTTCATGCTTTGCAGATAGTGAAGCCTTGTACAGGGCTGGGTATGTTTTATAAGAAGCTATGCTTGGGTCAGTATCTTTCCGAAATGCCGTTTGTCGTATAATAACTGATTACATTACCATTGTAGTGCCTGTACTTCTGAAGCATCTCAAAGCACACAGTCATCCTGAGTTATGAGAACAAATGCAGTTGTATGACTGTGTCATCAGTAAATACTGAGAGACTCTTAAGAAATGTAGCCTCTGCTGGCCTAGAAGGTGGAAGTTGCTTAAGCGTTTGCATCAGAATTACACAAACATTTTAGTGAGCAAGCAGAGTATAGTTCCCTATTTGTTATAAATCAGAAAAGGAATTTAGGAAGATAGTTGCCTTGCAACTTAGTCATTCTAAAGAAAAAGTCTTTGCTCACCCCAAGCTATAAAAATTATGTAAGGGCATGGCTTTATTACTTATTTGACAGAAGTGGCCTCTTGATCCTTGGCAATCCAGAAGCTGAACTGTTTCCAAGTATTCATTTATACCGGGGAACCTCCTTGTGCTTAAGGGCCTTGCAGTCACAAAACAGTTCCGGAGAGCTTTGAGTCCAAGTGTGACTTGGGGACAAATAACCTATTTCTGATTTTGCTGACTTAAATCAGGGAAACCACCCACCACACTCACTGCTGCAAGCCTCACTTACTAGTATTTATTATTTGTATTGCTGGAATGCCAAGGATCTGTATTACCTACGAAAGCATCACTGTGCTATGCAACATATAAATGCAGAACAAACAAAAGATGATTCCTTGCTTCAAAGCTCTAGTAGTCTAAGACAGAAGATTATGACCTGATCAGATGATTATAATTGACACCAGAGAAGCCAGTGCTTTTGCTTCTGTTTAACTTGATTAAAAAACAAAACAAAAAAACAAGGCCAAAGCACTATTCCACTTGACTTATCTGGAGAGAGGGAAGAATAAAAGAACAAAAGCACATGGAAAAATCTAAAATCATCTTCTCTTCAAATAGTCCCAAGTGTATGGTGGGGAAAGAGGAGAGGAGAGGCAAAACAAAGCAAAGAGAATCTGAAGCTCGGACTGCCTTGTTTTTCAGTCATTTTCGCAAGATATGTTGGAGATTCTTTTATGCATTAGCACAGTGTTTGGGAATGAATATTTGTTCAGTGAGATATGACTCTTCCATGGCAGAGCAGTGAAATATAGGATATTTTGCTTGTTGGCAGCAGATTTCTGGCTGTCTACGTTTTTATTAGTGCAGGTTTTTCTATATGAGTATAGCTATTTATCTAGCAAGCAGGGCCAGCAGATAGAAAGTTGAAGAGAGAGCCAGCACAGTCCTAAGCTATGTCAGTAGATAAAAACGCTTAAGGCGAAATATCTACAGGATTGGGCCATGTGCCTGAATTAGGGGAAATGCTGTTACATTTTCCCAGTCATTTCAATATCCTGCAGTTCTTGCACTTCCACAAACACAATTTAATGCAGCTGATATAATGCCATACTGAGGACGTATTGTCAGCTGCCAGTGTTCAGTCTTGGATCTTTTAATTCATGAGCTAGAAGATGGAGCTTTTTAGTAGAGGTTGTAACAGGCTGATGACCTTTAGTGTTTTGCCAAGTTACCACCAGAAATGGTCAGTTACTCCAAGGGGCTTTGAATTACACCAGCATCTGGAGTTTGCTGGTCTGGTCTGACTGCATGGTGACAATGGAGGTATAAGAATCCAAATAGGCAGCCTGATTCTCTGGAGTAATAATTTGGGTGTGATTGTTGGGATTAAATCACACACTAGGGTGTTCTCTGATGATAGTGGGAATTTTGCTTGAGTATAAACTGTCAGACCTGTGGGACCTGATCTTTAATTCATAATACTTTGCATGTGTGGCAAATGCTTTTGAGGTAAGCGGAGCCTTTGCCAGAGAGGCAAGCAAAGACAAAGGTTATGAAGTGAAACAGCAGTCAGAAACCAACTGTAGGACCCTTATTTCCAAGTTCATTCCCTAAACTCTTGATGTTTTGCTTGAATAGCTGCTGAAAATGGAGAAGAAAAGGCAGTCTTTGCTCGAGAGATTCAGAAAGAAACTGTAAGATAAAAGGCAACTGGTGATGAGAATAAGACATGGCTTGGGGAATGTATGGAGATTGTGTGAAGTAGCCTTAGCAGCATAACCAAATGGGACTAAGTTTTTTGAAAATGTCATTATAAAGAACCTTACAGGTGGGCTTTTGATGGAGACCAGTGAAACAACCTAGGGGCATTTATAAGGAGCTCTGTTCCTTCATAAAGGGCAACCCAGGAGGAGGCACAAGGGCACTGATTTGGAGATCCAGCAATTAACAGTGGGTGTGGGAGTAGAGGAGGTAAGAGGTGGGGCACTCTTTTCTTGCCCAAAATAAGAGGTGTTAAGAGTATAGGTAGCTGTGAAGGTCCTTGAGAGGGAAGACAAGTAGCTTCTGATTGCTGTGTTAAAGAAAGAAGCAGCAGTGGAGAGGTTATGAAGAGAGGGAAGCTGTGCTAACAGGTAGGCTAGGAAGGTCAACTGTGCAGTAACATAGCAGAAGGGCACAGCAAGTTTCCAGGCCAGGGAGATGATGGCTATAAAGCTTAGTAGTTATGTGGACTGCTTAGTTATATCTATGTCTTGGATCATCTAGAGGCTCTGCCTTTATACTCTGTTTTTAACTCCTCTTATAGTTTGGTATGACCTGATCTCCACAGTCAAGAGCTTGAAATTGCAGCCAAACTACTATTAAAGTCAACTAAGTAGGGTCAAAATGATTTTAAAAGGCCCTTCCATAGAAGCAGGTCGTCAAACTATTTAGTTGGGGGTAAAAGCATACTAGTAAGCAAGTAAACATGCAGCATCTTGGGATCCACTATGTTTTAATATACTGCAGTTTTCAAGCAGGTTCTAGCATGTTCAGATGATAACCTCTGGCTAGGCTATAGAGTGTAAGGGAAGCATCGCTGTTATGCCTAGCTTGGGGAGATACTGGTTTCTGATCAAGCTCACTGGGGCTACCATCACATGCAGCAATAGCAGAACAATAATTTGCAGAGCAGTTTGGGATCCTCTGACAGAAACAGTGCAGTACTACGATTGTACATCTGTATTGCTTTAATTAATGTTTTACACTTATTATCAGCCTTGATCTCATTTTACAAACATTATACAGCATTCTCCTTAATGCTGGCACAAATACACAGCCGTTCTTACTAGTCCAGACCCACTCCCATGCAGCATGCCCTGTGACTAAAAGTAAGGCTGTTTTGAAGCATGCAGAATTTCAGAAAGAAACAGAAATACCAGCATTTGTATTGTCAGAATGAGATAAAATAAATACATGTATATAGGAGTCAAATATATAGCTATATTTCTGTAGTTAGGTGATTTAAAGTATCCTTGTGTTTTATAATAGTGCAATCTGTGCGGTTCACTCCACATGATATTAAATAGCAAATAAATAGGCTTTTAGCACCTGAAGGTGGTTTATCTTGTATTTTGGTACAGTTCTGTTTTCTTTATATTCCCTATTTTAAGGTTTATTTTTGGAACAAGATTTGTATTGTTTAGAAACTCAGACTTGGATTCTTGAAGAAACAGACCTTTTCTGAAACATCAGGTCCCTGGAATATATTTATTGGCTCCAATCCTGAAAAGATTTTTTTTTTTTAATGTGTTTAGTTTGATTTCAGAATAATAGCCTAGATGTATAAAACAAAATGCAGAAATAAATCCGTGCAGATCCAGAGCCCTTACTAATCAATATAACTGTTCTTTTGGACTTGTTTTCTTCATATCTATTTTCAGAGTTGTAAATATAGACTATTTTGGTTTGAATATCCTATGTGAATTCTGCAGTAAAAGGATTTCTCTTACGAGATTAAAGTTGCAGCAATAATGGCAATTACAGTATTAATGGACAATTTTTTAAATGACAGCTTTCATTCACATCTAAAACACTTCTGACATCACCTGATCATTGAAATTCACCTTTCTTTGTGTAGAATGAAACAGCTATATACCAGTGCACACCAATACAGAAACAACACAGAAATTTAACAGCAGGCAGTAAAAAATACCAAAGCTAGTGAATCATTCAGAGCTACTTAAGTGGCTGGCTAATGTGGTTTGTGCTGGAGTGTGAAGAATCCAATGCTCCAACATCACGATCCTTGTGCAGTGTCCGAGGTCCGTAAAGCCCACAGATGGTCAAGTTTGCCATTGCAGATCAGAGCCCACAAGTTTTGTCATGGTTATGTGGAATTGAGGCTTGTGTAGAAAGGGGGCTGGTTTTGTGCTGAAGTCACTCGAAAAGGACTCAGAAGGACTGTTCTGTGACCTGGACAAAAATGTATTTATCTCATGGTCATTTCATAATATGGGAGAATTATACTGCCTTCTGTCACAGGGGGCTTATGCAGGGAATCGTGGACTTGATTCTCATTGAAGTTAGCTTGCTATTAATGTTAAGCATATGTATAAGCTCTTTTTGAACAGAAATGAGAATAGGCATGGGCTTATATGACTTTTCTGACTCAGAAAAAGGGTGCATAGCAGATGTATGTGTGATGGTAATTTCATTGCTGTTGCTGAAGAGACTCTTGAACAGAAACTGCTAGTGAGACACCATGTCCAATCCAATACAGAAATCTGTGGAAGGATTCCCACTGACAGCCCAGGATGTCCAAGCCAGTGCTCCTTTGTTATCATTTGCATTCTTGTTCTTGAACTCCTGTTGGTTTTGTTTGTTTGTTTGTTTTTTGTCTTTATGCAAGATCTTTTCCTAACTGCTTCTGCCCTGTTTTTCTCCATTCTTATTCTAGCAGCTTTTAGTAGTCTTGGTAGCCTGTTTCTTGATTTCTCCTGTAGATGTCTGATTCGGGCCACAGACTTTGTGCATTGCAGCAGGACTGGTGGCAAGTTTCCTGCTTTCTAGTTTAAGCTTAGAACGAGAACCTTTGGTGGAGGGGAAGAACCATAGCATTGGAAGGTAATTTCATGTCAGAAGGAAGTGAGGATTCTGCTCTCAGCAACCCTAGCATCTAGTAAAGTAAGAGGAATTGCTCTTCATTTATGTAGAGGTCAGAGCCTGAGCCTTTTACAGTAAGATTTGCCTAGGAAACAGTCTTTAACTTCAGCTGAGTATCTGAAATAGGAATTTTGTTCTACTTGAAGCAATTTTAATTGAAGGGATGTGAGTGCCTTTGTGGGAATTCTCATCTGGGTGTACCAGTGACTGTGCAGGCACACTACTGACTGCTGAGTCTGTGAAAAAATATACATCAATGTGAGACTACAATCTGTGAGCTGTGTGTAGCTGAGTGTGAGAATGCAGTGGTGAGAGTATGTGTACCTGCCTGTGTGACACTGAGGACTATGCGTACCCATGTGGGGGCTTGTCGACATGACTGTGTGTGGTGTGCAATGTGCAAATGTTAGGCCTGTCTGTGTATCTATGTCAGCACACAAGCATGCGTGCGCAAACATGTAAGTGAGCACGTATGTGAATGTGTATGTTGCCAAGGATGCCATGAATGCATATGTGAGCATGACTGTAAGTATTAGCGTATCTGTAAGTGCAGAACGTGAATAAATGAATGTGAATGAATGTGTATGTTACCAGGTGGTCTTGGAGGGAGAGATCCTGTTCCAGACATGGCCTCTGCTCTGTCCTGTCCATTTCTGTACATGTATTAGTTTTAAAGATGAAAAGCGCCCCAGCTTGTCTTTAGCCTGGGCATCACCCCTGAGTGCACAGTTGCTATGCCAGCTCAGTGTGTTTGTGTGCTCTTGTGAGAGAGTTGGTAATTGTGAGTGCTCCCTAAGAGAATCTCTGGGGCCAGGGGATACAATAGGCAAGGGTCTAGGGTCTGAAACTGTAGACTTTAATAAAGCCACTGACAGCAAATAAGAGCCTGACATGTGAGTCACATTACTGACAACAAGGGCTGCTTTGTAGTCCCATCTGCACCCCGATCGGGTCCCGTACAGTAACTGAAAGGACAGAACAAACTGCTGCTGCCTTCAATAAATACAACAGTGCCACAAAGGCAGCCGAACAGACCAACTTTGTGTGGCTTTGCTGCAGCTGAGCTACTCTCCTAGCTCTCTTGCTCGCCTCCCCCACCAGTGGAAATGACTGACGTTACCCTGTAAGGGTTGCTCGAAAGCCCTGGCTATGTGGTTGGCCCCATGGCAGTCATTACATGCAGCCCTGGAACATCTCTCTTCCCTGCCACCCCCGTGCTCCCCTCCTTCACAGCCTTTCCCCTTCTCTGACCCCAAGGACTGGGAGAGCCCCAGAGCCTCTGTCTCATGAGCCATGTTCCTTGGACCTCCTGCCATCGCCTGGGCTAGCCAGCACTGGGAGCTTAGCAAAGGCTTACATCAGGCTATGAGCACCACTACTTGAAATGTCTGTGATCAGGCTCCCACTGGAGTGGTCATGATGAAAATGTTGGACTTTCCAGCACAGTAACTTAGAGGCCTTTCAGACCCCTTACTGGTTGGTTGCCTCCCTAGCCCAGGTAGCATCAGGGGATGACAGTGTTTGCTATTTATCCAGATGTCGCCTAGCAGAGTAAGAAGCATTTTTCCCTGGCTGCCCTCAGGGCCTCTTGCTCTTCCCTCCCTCAGGGCCTCTCCTCTTTGGCTGGAGACTTTCCTGGTGAAGCACTTTCACATGGGGAAAAAAAGCCTTGCAGATCGATCCCACTTTAACAGGAATTTGTGCCACTGTTGTGTCTTTCTGAGTGCTTTTCTGACCGCTCTTTCTTAGTTTGTCCCAATAGCCCTAGAGAAAGGGTCCTTGCTGTACCTGACAGCATGTTCTGTCAGGTATTGAAAGAGCGGTATAAGCCCTGGGAAAGATCACTGGGTTATAAATCAAAATATAAGCCTGTGGTTGCCAAAGGGATGATATTAAGTATCAGGATAATGTTGTCTATGACAGTGCAGGTGCCTGTGTTGTCTATCCTAGCATGTAGCATGTCAGCCCACCTAGCAAAAGTCTGAATTCTTGTCTGCCTAAAAAAACCCATCAGACTCAACAGTTTATGCCCAGCAGAAACTTCTGCTTCCTTCTGTGTCATGTAGTGCACACAGAGCTGAGTTCCCTGGAGGTTAGGGCACATCCCATGTGGGACCTGTACCATTTGCCCTGTGCTTTTATGGCGTGCAATAGAGCCTGTAGCCTGCCCTGTCAGTGTACATGTACACAGTCTAATTGACACTGTTTTCAGCCAAGAAGATCTCAGCCATGCTGATTTGTTCCTATGGTATAAGCCTTACCTACCTTAAAGTCAGATTTTCATCTGGCAACTAGTATATTGCAGCTTATAGGAACAGAACGTGCTAGAGGTGAGATGCAGCAGATCTTTCCTTGGAAAGGAGATCAGACTTCAGGGAGCAGATGAATCCAGTTTCTGAGCATCTTTAGGAAATCCTACAAGACAGTCTTCTGTGAAAAAATCTCCCTGTGACTTTATATCCCCCTCTGTTCAAGCAGCCACTCCAGATGACATTAAGCAAAGGAAAGTACAGACCAGCATAAAACAAATCAGCTAAAACAAATCAGCAAGTAATAAGAAGCAATACATCATATAGAGATGTATGCAGAAGAGACAGAAGGATTTCACTGGTGTCACATAGAAAATGCCCAGATCCTATAGTGCTGGGCATTGATAGGTGATATTTACAGGAGCAACTTGTGATGATGTTTTCCATAACATTGTGATATTTCTGATAGTTTAATGTGTGGACCTTCTGCTAGAAATTCCTATTCTCTCTGTGTCAATAATACATAAAGGATTAAACACCACTGTTTTGAAATACTCTACATAGCTGAGAAGCAGCACCAGAAACCTTAAGTTCTGTCACAAATGTGGTCTGTGCTTTTCAGGGAAATGTCTGGAATTTTCAAACAGAAATTTAGAGCATCTTATGTCACTGTTAAAAGGGAATGCAGATTCTCCAAATCCTAGTCTAGTGCTTTGATCACATAACAAGCTTCCCTTTTGCTTTGGCGTCTAGGCTAAGACCTGGACAGGGCAAGGCTAATGAACATGCAGTCATTTTATCTGATGGTGGATGTCAGTCCCCTCAGTTCTTATCTGTGCTGACCGTAGAGGCTTCAGCAGAGGTGGCACAGCTGGCTAAAGTGGGAAATAACTCTCAAGCATGGAGTCTACTGCAACAGTGCCTGTGCCTTCCTATAGACCACTTCCATCTCTTGAACAAGCAGGACCTTGGGGATCCCACTTCTAGTAGCTTGATACCTCAAGACAAGAAGTGTTTCCTAGAGGGAGATGGAAGGATGGAACCTTGGAGAAAAGGAATATCCTGTTGTCATGTGGTAGAAAGAGAGGAAAGGGTTCTGTGTGCAGGTCTGGCACAGCTTTAACCTGCTTTCATGTTTTCTTGTATTTGCATTGTTTCTGTTTAAAAAGATGCTGTCAAAACTGGGAGGAAATGACATAGTTGCAATGCTGTGTACGAAGCTGGACAAAGCAATTGCCTGAGGGTACCTTATGAGAGTGGATACTCTACCTTACAATCCTAGAATGCAAAACCTTTGTATTTATGGAAAGAAGCTGTTTTAAAAGTCTTTATCAGACAATACAGATAGTTTGTGGAGTGCATGTTATGGTACGCCTGTTAAAGCACAGATATCACACAAATGAGGAAGCAGCAAGTGAGAGCAACTGATGAGAACAGCAGTGGCTAGGCAGAAGTGCCTGGTGGGGACAGTGGCTAACAAGACTGGCTAGGGAAGGAGGAAATGGGTGGGGGAAATGGGCTGGGGTGGCTGTGTGGCAACATGTCCTATAGGTCACCTGCAACCTGGTGCCACCTTACTACCTGGGAGAGCAGAGGACAGAGTCCTGAGACATGGCACAGGCATGCTGGATTGTGTGTTACTGCAGGTAGTAGGAAGCAGCTTGGTGCTGCAGCTGTTCCTGCACCAGGAAATCAGAGAGGAGAGCTTTAAATTCTTCTTGCTGGTCTTTGAGAAAGGTGCAGTTGGTAATTATTTGAACTCATGTTTTTCTTTCCATTTCTCTTTCTTTTCTCCCTTCATTGAAGAACTGGTTGGTTAGGTCATTTGAGTCATCATTTGTGGAGAAGCATAGCTCATTGAGCGCCCAAGTAGTTTCGTTTAATTTTCCCAGGTTTCTGAGTGGGTTCTCAAAGTGGTCTTTACTAATGACCCCTAAAAATTGAACCTGGTTCTATATGTTGTTAAGCAAAGCCTGGCAGAAGGGCTATAATAAAATGCAATGAAAAGCCAAGTGCAGATGGGAGGGAAAAAAAAAAAATCTTAAGGCCAACAAAACTTTGGAAAATAAAAGGCTATGGAAGGCATTGGAAATTACTTTTACACTTTCCTCTGATAAAGCTGAAGCCTTGTTCAGTTCTCCCAGCTAGAATATCTTGAATGCAGAAAAGAGCTGGGGACTGCATTTGTATCCTGTGAAGCATGTGACATCTTAGCCTGTATAGCCTCACCTAGCATACCAGGAAGTGGAGGAAAAGACAGGATAGTCAGATTCAGGCTACCAACTTAAAGATGAGCATACCAGTCTCATCACCCCCTTTTTTTCTTTTTTTTTTTTTTCCCCCACCAGCAAATGCTCATTTGCACACTAAAGACTCTTCATAAATAACTGGTGCCACAGACAGCTGAGGCTGAAAGTGGTCTGAGTGGAATTTCATGTCCAGCCTCCACTGAATTCTAGAAGGTAGAGACCAACTCCTGCAGGCCTTCTTGAAAGTCGCAGCCTAGGCTCTCATGCTGAAGCTCTGGAGCATGCATTAAAGTCAAGAACTTCCTGTTAGCACTTGTCAGCTCTTCTGTTGTTCTTGCTCTGTGATCTTAGATTTTGCAGGCTCTAGCCAAATCTTGGAGATTTGAGAGGTAAAAGAAACTGGGCTCCAGAAAATCTCAGGTCCTTAGCAGTTCTGACCAAATAAAGTTGTTCCTTATAGTTGAGGTCTGGTCCTTTTCAAGAGAGCTTATTTAGGTCTAAGAGACTTTGGAAATGAGGAAAAGTGGTAACCTTCTGGGAAAGAGAGTTTGGTCCTAAACAGTCAGCCATTAAAATACAAGAGACTTTTGCCAGCTGAACAGGAGAAGCTACTTCCAATAAAGCCAATCAAAAGCAATTTCCCTGCTGAAAGGTGGCCTACCTGAGACAGAGCAGTCCGCACCAGCTGCACGCCACTGCTGTCAGACTTGGACGGGTCTGTCAATTAAGGGAACACAGAGCAATCTGTGAGCGCTGAAAGGGATCCCTTCAGAGCCCTCCGTGGCTGAGAGACAGGCCCATTGTCTGTATGCATGTCTCACATAGTTTCAGAGTCCTGATAAGCAGGCATGCCATGAAAAACTGCATTATATGGTGAGCTCGGGAATACTTTGGCTGGGGGTAGATGAGGTGGGGGCGTGGGAGAAGAGGTAACACTGCACCTTTGCATTGTGGGAGGTGGGGCAATGAAAGACGTCGCGTTTGGTGGTCCCCCAATATAACCTTCTTTCTCACAAACTCTTGTTGAATGATGAAGTCGTCATTTCCTCTGCTTCCCCTCCTCCCCTCCATCCTTGTCCTTTCTTCTGGAGTTCAGAAATCAGATGGGAAATTACTGCAGCACTAAGACAACAAACAGCTTAACCACCTTCAACTGCTGCCTTGCCACATGTTGAAAGTCCTTTTTCCTGGGAATCTGGGACTACTATCTATAGATCTGTGGTTAGGGAAGAAGAAAGACTTCAGATTTACACACACATGTTGTAGAGACCATAGAATAGGAAGGTAGACAGAGCACCTAGGGGAAGAAATGAGTGGGATTCTCTCACCAGCTGCTTACCAACATTTGCTTTCATCTTCCTCACGTTATATCCTTGTGCCTGGATCCCTTGGTACGTATAGGCCCTGCATGCTTCCTAGCTACAGGGCCAGAAGGGCTTGTGCTCTCAGATGGGCACATCCTAGTCTAGAGCAGGATGTTCTCTTAGACTGCACTGCCTGAGTTGGGAGTACATGAATGTGTTAGTACGTGCTAAAATGTCAACACTACAAAGCAAATAAAACCAAACTTTATGTTGCTTTTATGTTACCTTTCTAGGCCATTTTGCATAGAAAGAGAAGGTTCTAGCAGAACTCTCTCTTTGAAATAAAATATCCACTATGTAAGGTTAGCTTTCCATATGCTTGGAGGATATAGAAGCTGTACACCGTGTGATAGGAAGTAAGGATATGTATACATGGGAGCAAGGAAGTCTGTTACTAATGCTGTAGCATATAGCTGTGAAGAAACAATGTCATGGTAATAGGGCAACAAATGCCACCACCCAGAACATGAAGGATGGGTTGCAAGTGACCTTTCCCAACACTTCCTTTCTCCTTCTGGCTGGGGACTATTTTCTGCACTCACTGCAAGCTGATAATCTTCACGTTTAATTTTAGTGAAAAACACTCTATATGATCTCCATTCAGGGTTTGAGCCGAAGCTTGTTGTAGACCATGCCCACTTTTGACTATCAGACATGTTGGACCAAAGCCATTTCTGATAAGTCAGTTAAATTCTATGAACCTACCAAGAGACAAGTCTGGCCCATACACTTCAGCTTTCACATCCATTTTTCTGTAGTGCAGTGGGCTGCCAAAATGAGGATTGTATTTCTGATCACCTGGTCCTTAGTCTTCAGTAGATACACCCTTGTCAGGCTTTAGTGATTGTCTGCAGCTCACTCAGTGTACAGTGACATTCCAGGAGATGGCAGCTCCTAGTTTTTCCCAGTTGGGGGATATGTCTTGGCTCAGCACATTTGATAAGGAAAATTAATGAATTCGTTATTGGATGGAAGCTCCTCTTTCATCTCTGACTTGCTGAGGCCCATAGAAACCCATCTTTATTTTTATGTTAAATAAAGCTCCCATCATGGATGCCAAATTCTACTGTCTATTCTCACACTCTTCACTGCACTCTCTTCACCATGTTTGCCAGTCCTGGGTAAGGTTGTAGTGCTGACATAATATTTGACTTATTTTCAAAGATTTATTCTTCTTGTATTTAACCTTTATCCTTTATTTTTTTTCCTTCTGTTTAGGTATACATGCTTAAATTGACCATAGAGACTAGCTTTGCTTTGTTCTCTGTTCTTCAATTCTCCAAGCCAGCGACCTCACTAACGTTCATATTAGTCTCCTAAAACTGTATGTTTCCCCCTGCATCCTCACTTAAGTGCAATTCGTGACCTTTCTCACACCCAAATGCAGATAGGCCCTTCTCTGAAGCACACCAGAAGCCTACAGCATTCACTCACACTGTGGGCTCCGGAGGGCACCTTGAAGAACCTTGTAGTTTTCTTTTGCTTGTCTGTCTTGGTGTCTTTTTGGGCCTGTTGAATCTGAGTCATTCTTGATGAGGGAAAGATAAGTTGAGGCATCCCCCAAAACTGCCAGCTTTCTTTTCAACAAAATGAACTGTCTCTTTGAGCAGCTTATATAAAGATAGTCCTAGCACAATCTTCACATTGCATTCTTACTTGCTTCAAGGAACAGCGAACTAATTAAGTGAAGATATTTAGCAGATTGTCATCAGGAGGCAAGTGAGCCACTCAGGGAGATGAATGGGGCAGTCTGTGCTTCTCGGAACTGTTGTTTCAATATCTTGTCAGACTCGAGCAGATACTGATGGCTTCAGGAAGGGTACACATTCAATTTTTCCTATATGCTAAGGGTAGAGGTGAGCTGCTTCATTGTAAAATGGAAGTTGAAATTGAAGAGCAGGAGGGGTGGTGTTACAATGATTCCTGGTGTATCCTGCTGTCATTTGGGTCTTGCTTTTCAAGGTACAGAAGTAAACTGCTCATTCTTGCCCAGCTGTTTTTACCCCATTTATAAGCCAGTGCTCCATATTGGAGCTGTGTATGACTAGCTCTGTGTAACAGTCCTCTTCTGCTCTCCTCAGTTTCTGCTGTGCCTCCCTACAGGCAGGTACGAGTGACTGGGTGGTTTTGTATCTCTCAGATATGTACCTGGGGTATTTAAGGGGAATGTTTTCCCTTCTGCCACATATTGCAGAGAGTGCACAGTCCTGCATGTGTGTGTCTAGCAGAAAGTGAACTGCTAGATATCTGCTTCTTGGGGCCTCTGGGACCTCTGCGGTTTGGTAAGGGGAGGCCTTTGATCTGTGGTTTGTGTGGGAGAGGTAGACGATACTGTGGTTTGCAAACAGCTGATGGTTCTCCCTTTCCTTCAAAGAAAAAAATAGTGCTGATCTGTGATAATCCAGGACATCACATGAGCAACTGAGAGTGGGCAGGATGATGCGGTTTGCTCTGCAAGTTGCAGTTCACTTGTGTCATGGTATATGCTTAAGAAAAAGTGACAGCCTTGGTTGTGTCTTTAAGCCGCAAGCCTTCTTTAGAGGCAGCAGAGAATGGCCCAAAACCAGCAATGAAATCCCATGTGCTGAAAATTTCCTTCTGCATCTCTCCAGGGTGTGTAGCAGTTGTTCACCCCCAGCAAAATGCTCCCCCTTCTTATATCAACTTGTCTGTAGAAGGGATATTTGTCTGTGGGTATCTACCCCATCAAGAGTCCTGTGACACTGCCCAGTGCAATTTTAGAGTTCAAAGGAGCGTGACTGCCATTATCCCTCATGACCCTGGAGGTTATGTTCAGCAGTTTGAGTGAGGACTGCTGAGAAAATGTTGAGTTTGAGCAGAAACTGCTGTGTGACTGTTTGTGTCCATTTGGGGAGGGTGGCACTCAGAGTAAGTAGCTCCGAAGGAAAAGAGTGGGTCTGTGCTTGTGCCTCTGCAAATTTGGGAGAACTCTGGTGTGCAAGAGTCCAGTGCTCGGAATATAAAATCTGGTGCACTGGACCAAACCAAAGATCCATCTTCCATGGGATCCTGTCTCCCTACAAAGTGAATATTTAAGGAAGGGAATAAGAACAGGATGGGTATATAGTGATCTCTCTGATATATAGCATCTAGCAATCAGAGTTGAGAGATTTCTTGAAATGGAGAATATATTGGGCTTGTTATGACTGGTAGTCACCACTGGATTAATATCAGTCCCTCTGGCTCCCATGACACGATTGCTTGGGCAGCAGGTCTGGCAGCATTTAAAGGGCTAGGAGGGAGAAGCTGTATGTTGGCAGAGGAGGGACTAGTGCTGAGACCTGTAACGGTGTGAGTGCTGCCAGGCAGGCAAGCTGGAAGATCTCTAGCTGGGAAGGAATAAGAAGTGGAAGCATGTAAATCAACTACATTCAAGACACTGTAAATACATCGGAGCAAAGCCACACAATTGTGGTACTGCAGGTGGGTGATTTGTTGGCTATGGAGCAAGTTTTCCTTACAGGTGCCATTTTGGGTTTTGCCTAAATGCTTAAGAACCTGATCTATTTGCCTCTGACCTTTTCTATCCTGTGGGCTCGTGGTGCCAGCCTCACTCATGGCAGCTTGGAATGGCTCTGGGCAATATTGTGCCGCTTGTCAATAGTGGGCTATTGAACAGTGCTGCTATAGCCCTTTCAGCAGTAGCCCGTTCCCAACATGCTCCAGCACGTACCTGGTATGATCATCTGACATCCATTGTAGATATACAGGACGCATGGTCCTGCGTGTGCCCCAGGAACCAGACAATTCAGCAGCCTGCTAGAGCTGACTGCTACAGCTCACCTGTAGCTTGTGTGGGAGAGGCCTGTCTTTTGTGTTTTAGTGCCTAAATTTGATCCCTCCTAGAGACATTGCCACAGTTTATGAGGAATGGGATTCTTAAAAGAACTTAGTACCACTTTCATTCTTCTTCTTTTCAGATCAATGGTGTGCTGTAAAATCCCACCCTTGGGGCTTATGCATGTTAGCGGGAGTGAAGCCCTAAAATTTTTGAATGTGTTTTTTGTGAAATCCTTAATAGCTAGGTGACTCCTACTTATCACTTCTTCTTCATAGCTGCTGACATTTCCAAGGAACACTAGCAGGTCAGAAAGTCAGCTTGGAGAAGCTGAGCTGCTTCTTTACCACATTACACTCACCTAGCCTGGTGCTTTATAACTCTGTCTTTAATGATTTTCTCAGCTATTTTTCCCGGTACTGGCGTAAGGCTCACTGAGGTCTATAATTCCCATGATTGCCCTTAGCACCTCTTTTAAAAGAAGCGCAGAGTGTTGGCTCCCCTCCAGCCTGGTGGGAGAGTGGCTGTTTTTAATGATAAATGGAATATTTTTGTTAGTAACTTTATACTTTGATTTCTTTAGAGTGTTTGCATAAATGCCACCTGGTTCTGGGGGTTTCTTACTATTTAAATTTTTAGGTTATTCTAGCATGTCTTTTTTCTTCCTTTTGAGTTTCTATTTCTCTGTTTTCAATATATCTGGCTTTGTCTGTCCTCTACTACTATTATTGCTATTTGTGGTTACAGGGTTAGTGTAATGTGGTCAAAGTGCCCAGACCTCAAACTGGAGACCCCTTGTGCTAAATATTTTACATATATCCAAACCAAAACCAGTTCTTACCTCGGGGAGCTCGTGGCCAGGCTTTTTAAGACAAATTGAACCTTTATCTAATTTTCTCCCATGGGGCAAATGGGAAAAGTTTACTTGGATCAGCTAGGCCAAGAATAACCTTGTGCAAATGTGCCTGGGTTCAAGAACGTTGCTCGCTGGTGGCAGCCCAGAGCAGAGGCCACAAGCCTAGGTTTCCACAGCTTTGACATTCTCATATTGTAGTCCTGTACTTTAATTGCAGTGTCACATTTCCCAGACTCATCCTGTTTTCTGTACAGTTTGAAAATCCCTATTCTCAGTGACTCATGGTAGAACATCCCTGTAAAGGTATATCCCCTTCACAGTCTGCTATTTCTGACTGTGTCGGAGCAATAAGGTATCCAGAAATTCATCAGCCAATTCACATTGTTTAACAACCCACTGTTATTACTTGGGATAAACTCTGCAGTCTTTCCCCTTACATAGGTCCTGCCCCTTCTCCTCACCTCACTCCTGCTGTCAGCATCTTTCTGAATGGAGTTTACTAAAAGAGAATGAGCCCTACCCTTTTCCCCTCCCTTCCCACTCCCGGCAGGCAGGCAATATGGCACAGTGCGGTCTCCAATGTCCCTTTAGTCACTTCTCCGCTGTCGGTGTCATAGGGCTAGTGTTTAAGCATTTTCACGCTGGATTTGAAATGAGATTATAGACTGGTCCACTCAATTGACTTAATGGATTTTAAGAGACTAGATCCTATTAATGCAGTCAGTGCCCCAGGGTGCCTCTCCTACTGCAGACAAGATAATCTGCCATGCAAATTAAATCCTGCCTCAAGATGCAGGGCCTGCTTAATGTGATCCATTACACAGTTTACTTGTTTATATCTAATATTGTAACAGGAATAGGCTTACGAGCAGCAGGGCTCAACTGAATAGAAGAGTAAATTACCAGGAAAATGAGGTTTTAGAGCCTCTCTCTCTTCCTTTCTCTCAATCTCTCCTATTTTCTTCTCTCTCTCTTTCACTTGTGAAAACACATTCCTCTTCTGCTTTTTGCATGTAGGGAACAATCAAGGAAAATAATATGGCTGTGAGTGATGGATTCTGCTTTTGTTTACAGAGGTGTAAATTGGGAATTTATCCTGGAGAAGGAGCTCAAGAGGTTCAACAAGACCTTTATGGAGAAGTGAACATTTCTTTAGCTCTTGTTGTCCAGTCTGCATGGCGTTTTGGAATGAGGTATTCTGACTACCCCCTTTTACTGCAGAAACTCACAGGTGAGATTTCTTCTCTCTCCAGTAAAGCCACAAGAACAGGCATATGTGGCAATGGTGGACGGGAATACAGGGATTAGTCTAATTGGAAAACCAGGTTTGAATTCAGGAAAGAAAAATCAGGGATATCCAGTTTCGATGATTTAGAGGGGAAGAGGTCAGAGTCCAAGGAGAAGTGGTTCAGCAAGGTCACAGGCTTCCAACAGAAGTGACTTGGGTCCACGTAGGAATACATGTCAAGGAAGATGCTTGTATAAGTGACCCTTTTAAGGGCAGGAAGATGGATTATCTGATCTCTCACTTTTCTGATACTGTAGCTTATGTTAAGGATCTTGAGATAGGGATCCACACATTTAGGAACCCTGACGTTACATTGGAAGAGATACCTTTTCGTACACGACAAAATCAATGGCTTGTCCTGGAGTTCCTGGGATGAGGATGTGGAGGATCAAAGTGATGGGCCAGGATCCGTGGCATGAATAGCAAAGAGGAAATGGATGGAAAGGGCTGCTCGACTCTTTCAAGTTGTAGGTGACTGGTATTAGGAATAGATGAGGTTCTGGTTCCCCTTTGGTTTTGTCCAGGTGCAAGCAAAGTCTCAACTTGCCTCTATAACTAAAGCAATTTCCTCGTAGCGGAATGAAGATACACTGCACCAGCAGACTGCTCTGAGCAGATACAGACTTGTATATCTTTGTACCAACACAGTGACAGTGCCGTGCACACAGTGCAGCTGTGCTGCTTTAGCTGCACTGAGGGCTGTAAGCATAGTGATGAGATGGCCCTTCTTCACGCTACTGAATGAAATGACTAGCTGTGATGTAGGTATGTAGTCGTGCTGTGATTTCCACAATGCCTGTGTTGGATCCTGAGATCTACGGGGATTTCTGAGTGAAGGGAGAGTCAGAGGCAGGGGCATATGTGGAGTGATTCCTTAGGACTTGATGTAGTCTCTAGCTGTAGAGGGGTCACTGTGTCTACAAAGACACTCTGTGGCCAGACCCAGAGCCTGTCCATTGCAAAGGAAGGAGGTAGGAACATCAGGCTACTTCACTTTCACGATATCTTATTGGATCCATCTTTATTTCGACAGTGATAGGAGGCATCTCTGACAGGATTCAAACAGTAATCTGCAATTTCTGTCATTCACACACACTGATTTATCTCAAGTAAACCAGTTATTTCACCAAGCCTCAGTTCTCGGTCTGTAGCAGTGTCATCTTTTCAGTCTTGTCTGTGCACATAGAGCCCCAGCATGGGGACTGTGCCTTTGGTAATAACCAGAACTATGTATATTACAGCAGTAATGCTATGTATATTACAGCTGGGGCCCTGCACACCCAAGTGGTCACTGGCAGGGGGTTTATTCCCACTGATGGCACAAAGAGATAGATGAGCCCCAGCAGTGGTACCTGGTGTTGGATGGACCAGGCCTCGTAACTGGTGCTGACTTCAAAAAAGGTCTCTGTGCCAGGGAACAACGCTACCTTGAACCAACACTTTCACCATCTCTGCTGATGACACCTCATGCAGGAAGAGAAGCAGGGGGAGGAGGGAAGGGAACTGTTTTTTTAACTTAATTTAAAGCTTTTTATGAGATTTTCACAGCTGTGATCTTATCAGGGTTTGGCTATAGAAATTAAAGCTGCAATTATATTTTCCCCTTCCTGGAATGTAAAATAAAGTCTAGTGCAAAATGCATTAAAAACTGGAATGTAAAAGTGTAATTAATGTGGAGCAAAAAGCACATTGCGTCATTAACTTTTTTATTAATATTCTCACGCAGTGCAATTTCAAAGCTCAGTGCCACTCCATTTCCCCCAGTGAAATATCTCCCACTCTTTCATTGCTGCTACCTTTAACCTCATCTTTAATGGGATGACAGCAGCTTTCCTCTGGAATTACATCTCTGCTCATCCATCTGTCCCACTAGATCCTTTCTCTTTCCGCATAGGGTTCCTACCATGCTAGGATGCAATTCTGTTCCTACTGGAAGGAGAGAGGGACAAACACATGAGGCATTCATTTGGCATCTGGAGAGCAACAATGGAGATGCTTCCTTATCTGGAGGAAAGCAAAGGGGTAGGATTCTTCTGCTGAGCTGGAAGAGCAAGGCTTCATATTTGAAAGGCATTGCAAGATGTCTTACTTGCAACTCGTATCTCTAGACTTTGTGTATGTAAGCAACGCTCATTCTAGATCTGTTTACTCTTGCTGCGTTAAGGCCTAATCCTGTAAGTAGTAGTTGCTAGGCACCATCTGGGTACTGACTTAATTTCCCTTATTTTGTTGTCTCTGCATGCAGCAAGTATTTTTCAGTTGCTGCTGTGTAAACAGAGGACCCCTGCTTTCTGTGAGATGTCAACCCAGGCTCTTTGCGCTTTGCACCCTGTAGCATTGATGGGAAGGCTAATATATAGTCCTTTCCAGCATGGTTCATTTTTCCAATGTCAGCCAGTGCCACAGAAGGAAGAATAGGGCCAGAATCAATTCTTGCTGAAATCAGGGGTGGTTTGAGTGACAGAACTGTAGTCAAATATGCAGAAAGCAGACCAAAAGGTATACTGCAGTGAAATCAAATGCTCAGCAGCCTTGGCATGGTATGTGCCCTGCATCATTTTACAAGAGAGGCCAAGGAGTAAAAAGGATCTAGATTCACTACTCAATTCTTTCTAATTTCCAAGAGAGTAAATTTTTCTGGACTCCATTCAGCTCTGGAATGGGCAGGCACCACTCAAACTTGTTTTATGAAGACCTCTAACAGCTTGTCTGTCACAGAGTGGCAGGTGATTTGTTCCCTGGTTCCTAAGCTTAGCTCCTAGCCTCTTCTCATTTCATTTTAATTTGATGCCAAATTACAATTCAGGATCTGAGTTTTAGTCCCTACAATTATTGCTAAGCTTTAAGTAGAAGCAAGACTTTGAGAGCTACCAGCTATTTGCTTAGTTTTGAAATGGCTGTAAGAGCCTAGCCCAGGGTATCCATCCACTGCATGTGCCAGGTGTATGTATTCACAGATGGTCCACAGTATCAGATCCAAAGGATTCTGCCTGAATTTCCTGGTAAAGGTGGGATGTAAGCAAAACCTAGACTGTATTGGGAAGGATGGGACATTTACTGTATCTGATGATTCTATCAGATCCCTGATGAATATTGTAGATAGGGATTATCTGCTCACCCATCCATCTGTGTAGAATACCAGAGCTCACAAGTTGTTTAGATCTTACCCTGGTCTTAGGAGGTGGTTGACAGTTTGCTTGCATCTCACCCAAAGTATTTACACGATTGTGGCACTTTGATAGGTCATAACCTGTATAAGTGGAGGTATATGAGTCACCTCACATCAGGAAGAAGAGAAGAAATTTAGAGAAAGGAATTTGGGACTCTACAAATCAACAGGAGTAATTTGGATGCTGTGTAGAGAAGAGGGGGCTTCAGTGAGTCTTCAAAACCATTCTCACTTATGCTGCCGTGAAAGGCTAATTGACTCGTAGAGTCTTGGTCATGGATACCCTAGCACCAGTAACATACAGAAGCAAAATAAAAGATAGCCTTGTCCTAGAGAGCTTATAGTTGAAGTGCTCTGTCTGGGGAAAATTCCCTTTAAGTATGTGAGCAATTCTTTACTGTTAACTGGGCTTTCTCCAAAGATCTGAAGTAGCTAATAATGAAGAGAAGTTGTCCTTATTTGCCTGCCTAGGGTAGAATCCTAAAATACTCCATGAGTATGAGCTGGTATTTGTCGTGATCTGCTGTTTGTCTGAAGAAGACATCTGATAGTGTCAATCAAACTTCCCATTTATTGATTTTTCAACTGCTTGCTTAACAAAACCAATGCATTTCACAATGTGTTGCCAATACTATCAGCATTTTTGTGGGAGCTGTTGTTCACATTTTAACTGAAATTACTATTGCAATTGCTTTGAAATTATAAAAATTTTCATTTAATGAAAACCATCTCCCTGGAAATCATACTGGGTTTCAGATTAATTATAGATGTATTTCACACATCTGTGATTCTGAGGTCCTGTAGTATCAATTTCATCATTCTTTTTCTTAAGGCTTTCTTCTGCATAAAATGTCAGGAGGTAAAATGAGAGTGTTTACCAGCGCTATCCAGTAACAAAGTGAAGTTAAATACAGGCTGTTGTCTGGCTCTTCATTCTTTTTCAATAGGTACTTGATTAGCTTGATGTTGTTTTCCAGCATCCTGGGATTTGACTGGACTTGAGGAGGACGATGCATTGTGTAACTTGCCTGGTACTTTACTGCATAGTGCTTGAATTCTTGTAATCCCTTCTCAGTGAGTGCCAGCTACCTGTCAGATGTTACTATGTCGGGTACACCAGGATTAGAAAAATTACTTACGACATGCGCGTTTAGCTTTAGTACATCCTCATAAAACTAAGCTGGGGAAGTGGAAATGTTTGGCTTCAAATGCATAATACTTTTTCAAGATGGTTATGTTATTCCGTATCATCCACATGAGCTCTTCTGCTTGTCATAGCATTTTTTTTTTCCCCCCCCTGGAATTTTGCTTACCTGTCGCCGGCATAAAATAATTCAGAGATGCCTTTAAGATTTCTCAACTCCCAAATGACCAATACAATCCTGACATTGTAAAGACAGCATAGCATCTTGGGAATCACCATTTTTAGAGAATCCCCTCTAGTGCTAGAAGCGTTCTACCTTAAACTGTGCTAGTGGTTGGAAGCATGCTTTCCCAAACTCTGTGTTAATCATCTCAGTCAAAAAGCAGCCTTTCCTCCTGGAAATCATTGTCCAAAATTTGAGACAAAGTTATTCATTTTAGAATGAGACTGATATGCTCACAATTAAGCTTTGGACTTCTGTTAAATGCCCTGGAGATGGGGTCAGTGGCCAGCAGAACTCTCCACTGCTTTCATTTGGAAGTATGTCTTTATTTTTAAAGGCTTGTCTAGGCAATGACAAAGTGGAATTATTGGTTACTTCAGAGAACACACAGTTATATTAAAAAAGAAAAAAAAAAGGGGGGGGGGCAAAAGTGCACCCTGTCCCATTGTCTCCCTGTTGCATCCATCTAGTTTTTGTTAGTGCCAGAGGCATATGCTCCTCCTTTTGATATTTAATGTTATGCTGTAAAATTACGATGTCACTACCCTCTTTGAAATGTCCACTGACAGATTAATGCTGTGTTTACTGTCCTAATGCCTACAGGGGCATTTCCTTTAGCTCTTTCAATTTCTCACAGTTTTTATTGAGATTTTCATCCTATGTTCTGTGGACAGTTCTGAAGAGTGGTGCTGTAGGGTCACTGGTTAAGACAGCTAGTTTGGGCATGTATTCCTTGCACAGTTTACCCTTTCAAGGTATGTTGGTACCCCTTTGTATGTTGAAGGATGGATATTGATGGTGATTTCAACTTTATCATGATCTACCTGCGTGCTTTTCTGCTTTTGCTGGAGGGTATGTTCTCTCTCTTAAATGGGATTTACATATTTCATGCCCATTCAGCCCAGCAGCTTTTGCTCTCTTCACAATCGCCTTGAGCCTTTGATCATTTTCTTCTGCTGTTTTACCCCAGCTTAAAATGCCATCTGTATCCATACCATCAACAGTTTGTTGTTCTAGTAACAACCCAAATGGCAGTCTGCAGAAACAGCATTTCTCTAAAGGAGTGTGCAGTCTGCACAAATGAGCACTGTTTTTTGAATCCTGCTGATGTATCCACTGTAAAAAAAGATTTGGCAATCTTTCTCCAATATTTTTCTTCTTATAGACAATAAAATATGTTCCTTTTTACGTTGTTAGTTACCTTTTAGCTCTGTACATTAGTAAAAGACTCTTCATCCTTTTCCCATAGTAGTCAAGGAGTTTCCTCATTTTGATGATTCTTCTGTTTACATTATGATTCCCAGTTTATTTTAGCTTTTGATTTAGCAGTCGTAGAATCTGAGACAGCTTGGCTTTTCCACTTGTATTTCTTACTGTGTTCATTCTGACTCCTTGTAATACATCTTCAACTCTTCTTTGGTAGTTTTGGCCTCCTGGCTCTCCAATAAATACATTTGTTTGATGATACCCAGGACAGAACATACTTTTTTGTCCAGCATTGGGTGCTCTTTTCCCCGATATTGTTACAATCAGTATGGAAAATTGTATCCCTTCCAATTTGTGGTTTTTCTGTATAATCCTGCCTTCACTTTTTTTCCCCTCTCTTATTCTGGCTTTAAAAAGGAGTTATTTATGGTGGTTTTGACAACATATTGGCTTAAGCCCAGATATCCAGCTGAAGACTATTAAATGTCTCAATTGTTCTCAAGCTGGTAATACATTCATCTTAAATGTCATGGTGTCCATACCACCTTGGAGGAATTTGTTGCTCTGGTGGTGCTCCCTTCTCCCTGGCTGTTGCTGCTGGCTGCTTTCTCTGCTGCAAGGATTGATCCAGAGCCACATAATGGTTCTGCGCTACTGGAGGGAGCCTGAAATATAACCAACTGTCCTGGTTAGTGTGGGCTTTGGGTAGGAGGCTGGGCATCACTTGCAGGAAAGCAGGGCTGATAGAGCTCATCGCAGCAGCAGATTCATCACACTTGTCTGACACAGCATAACAAATCTCTTGCTTCTTGTACTGGGAAGCAGTGGTGACCAGCTACTCTGCCATTCACTCTTCTCTCTCCTTCTAACCCTCATTGGAAATCAAACTTTTGGGCAGAGAGCAGTGTAGCTGCCTGCATTAGCTGACTACTACACCTCCGCTGGCAGCCGTACCTAGCAGAGACAAAAGCTGTAAGAAGGGGCCCATCTGATGAGGGCAGTAGTTGGGGATGTGCTGGCAGAGAGGTGGCCTCTTAGAAAAAAGTAATCAAATGCTTATTAGGTTAAAATGACTACCTTCAGATGCACTTGGGAGCAGATGGGAAGCTGGTACAGTACCCAGAGGACAGGTGGGCTGTACTTATGCCAGCTTGCTCTTCTGAGCAGGTGAATTGCTGTCTCTGGACTAGCTGAGGCTCTGAGGGGTCTCTGAGGTGTTCCACTGTTTCTTTGCTAGCAGGAAGGAAATACAGCCATGCACACGCAGTGCAAAGCTGCATTTACAGCTAGGCAGACAGCTGCCTGTGTTCAGCCTAGAGCTGGCCTGAACATATCAGTATACTGTGCTTCCAGCAGAGCAGCTGGGCATAGAGGACTTGATGCTGCCAAGTGCCGAGAACCTCCTTGGTAGTGCTATGTATCTCTACTTCCTCAGTTGAGAGGTAAGACAAGACCAGCAACGGCCTTGGAAAGGAAGGAGCTCCTGTTTATTAGCACGGGCTTACTGGATAATTATTTGCAAACTGACAGCATTTAGGGCCTTGTCCAAAATCCACTAGAACTGTAGGAATCTCTTGAGCACTTTAAAGTAGGTTTTTAGTTTTTCCTGTGCATGTGAAGTTTCCCTGGAGAGAAGCAGCAGTGGCTTTCCATGTTCCAGTGTGGCTGCAGAGCTGACCTTTGCTATATGCCAGGGTAGCGCCAGTATACAGTGGTCAGATGGCCTGGAGGTGTTAAATATAACATTGACAGTGGTGAATGCTACCAAGATAAAGGGATACCTCATGGCCAAATCACTTTGTAGCTAAACCTACCCACTGCCTAGGAAATAAATAAACTTTTGAGGCCAAGTGCTGGCTTCTGAGCAAAACCTGTGCTCCAGATGCTTGAAAAATGTCTGGCCACTGTTTTTCATTAGTAATGGAGGCATAATCCCTTTCCATTTACACCATGCTGAGAGACATATGCTCAGTTCAGTAGCCCTGTGAATAAGGATGGGAGACTCAGAGGGTAAGAGAGACTTGTATTTTCCTCTTCTAACACTTCTCCCCCAAAGAACCCTCAAACTGATTGAAATTCTGTGAGGGAGAAAGAGGGATTCACAGAGAAGGAGCTGGCTTTCTTTACAGGCTGTATGGTGGGCTGGGTTTTGTTCTGGAAGGAGGAAAGCTAGATGTCCCCACCTACCTGTCACGTTCAGAACTACAGGGACAATTACTGACATGCGATTTCCCCCAAAGACTAAGGACATCTGGAAAGGAAGGACACCCCGTTAAATCAGTTCATAAAAAAGGTAGCACTAAAGTTCTTTAAAACCATTAGCCAGACACACTGGTAAGTGATTGAAGATATTTTCCTTGCTTGGCTGCCAATACCCTTTTAAACTCACGAGGTAGCCCTTGAGAACCGACCTGATGTGTTGATCTATTGTTGGCCCAGGCATAGTTACTGCCCTGTCTTCTCAGTGGTCATCATGAAGGCCCAGTGCATCATCTGCATGACCAGTGGTATGGATGAAGGAAACTTGGGTTCAAAAAGCAGTGCAAATGGTGGAATTCTCTTTCCAAGCACTTGAGAGAAACTATCATGCTGGATCTTGTCTGTTCTGGCTGAATTGGTAGAGCCAGTAGCTTCTCCTCTTTTGAAAGAAAGAGTTAAACTTTGCCTACGTATAATCTCTTTGATATCTGTCACTAGTTTCCTCAGAACAACCTTAAAACTGAGGTATAAATTCAGTCCACAGGATTGGGAGCTTCTTATGGTTTCATCCTGTGCTACGCTTGCGAAGCATTTGCTAGAGAAGTAAGTAGGAACTTTAATCAGTGCATTCACATTCGTACAGAGAGCAGGATGGCTAAGGGGTCACCAGGTCAGTCTGCAGTCTGTCACAGCCACCACATCTACCTAACCTTGAAATAGACTGTGATCCACTTGGAGACACAGGAAAAAGTAAAATGAAGCAGAGAGAAAGCTCTGCTGAGCAAAGAACTGGCATAGTCTGTTCTTCTCTTGCCCCTCCTCTGTCCCAGCTGAGGCCCAACAGATAACACCCATCTGCTGACCACCACTTGTTCCCCCATCTCTTTGTTTCCTTCCCACTCTTCTGGTCCAATACTTTCTTAATTTTCTTGTATAGAAATGAACTTGGACAGAGTCTGAAGGCAAGAGAGCACACCTCACTCTCTAAGGTAACCTCCTTGATTATTGTGGGGTGGTTTCCTTTAAATCTGTGCTGGAGTGCAGTGGAAGATCTGTCTATGGCCAGACTCCAAGACCAAGTCCCTGGTGAATGCAGACAGACAGAGAGAATGGAAGGACAGAATAAGAGAGAGAGGAAAGCAGGAAAAGGGAGGCACTGTGACCCCTGCACTGAAGCCTTGTGAGCATGGCAGAGACTTCTGTGTGTTTGTGTGGAACGGGGGCTGTTTAGATAAACAGATGGCAACAAATGGCATAAAATTATATACCCATAATGTCAGTTCATAACATTTTGTTCGACATACTTGATTTAATCGCTTAGCTGACGATTTTGCTTTTGGGCCCATATGGTGGCAAATGGCAAATGAACCCTCTTTACACAGCAACTCCAATCTGGCACTTTTATCACCGAGACTTAGGGAAGAATCCGGGAGGAGAGAGATGCAGATGGAAAATGAATGAGCAAGCAGGGTGGGGTGCATGTGTGGGAAGAGGAGGTTTTGAAGGTGCGGCCAGGGGAGTGTTCTTGGGAGATGAAATTGGGGGGGGGGGTGAAATGAGGAAGGGAGGGCTGGGACAAAAGGAATCAGGATATGCTATTTTTGTGAGCATCTAAGAGATGAAACAGGGAATTTCTTAGAAGGGAGAATTTGAGAGAAAAACCGTGGAGATAAAATACATAAAAAATAAGGGGAATGGTGCTAAGGGGAAGGGAGAGAAGGGATGCCACCAGTAGGCAAGGTGGAGATAGTAGCAGAGAACACATTGACTGGATTCCTCAAAGGCCCCGGAACAAAGTCATGGGAAATGTACCAGATGAAACTGGGTTCTCCTATGCTGTTACCAGTGCAGTACTCCTGAGAAAAGGGGTATCTTGAGAAGGACAACATGAAGATGATGACCAAGTTCCCATGGCAGATGACTTTATTGTCACCAAAATTGTGGTAGCAGCTGGTGGGACCTTCTGGCTGTGAAACTGCTTTCTACAACCTAGCTTTTCCTAAAGCTGGGAGGAGGCTGGACCTCCACTTCGGATGTTTTTTCAGCTAGGGCGTGATCTTGCGAAATGTTGAAGGACCCTAAGTTTGCCTGGCAGTCAGTGAGCAGGGCAACTCCCCCAGGCACATCCAGTGTACCTCCATGGACTAACTCTGTGGTGGGGATCTTCCTTTGCTTGTGCCAAGGGGAGCACAGAAGAGGCAGCATCCAGAGGATGCTGCCTCAGTGACTTGGACATGGTCCTCAACAGGATGGAGGTGACGTGATATGGTAGTGCCAAGCTGAGGCCATATCTAAGCCTGGCAAGACTGAGAAGTTGGAAGGAGCTGAAAATGTACTTTTTGTCAAGACATTTCTCCTAACACAACATCAGCATCCTCATCGCTTATAGTTCGGGAAAAAACCCCCACTCACTTGAGTCCAAAGAATTGGTCAGTGAGGCTGGGGAAATGTATTTCCTGTGATTCTGAGAAGTATGCAGCTCATGAAATTTCATCATGACAAGACACACTGTCTCAGCGTAATGATACTAAGCAGAAGCCAGAACATCACAAAGAAATTTGTCATAATTTAGGCAAGCTTTCTCCAACACCTCTTCCCCTTCAGGCTCTACTTTTTTTGTATTCTTTTCTCTGCACTGTTCAGTAGGGGAATGCCAGGCTGGTTCCTCTCATCTCACTGTGTTGATCAATCCAGCAGCTGATGTGAATCCAATTTGCACCATACTCAGGATGGTGAAGATTGCCATGAAGAGTGGTAGCTGCTGGGGAGTTTATAGCTCTTTTATGGGCAAGCTGGATCCCTCTAACCTGGATCCCTCTAACCCACTGTTGTATATCCCTAATTACTGGAAGGTTCAGCTGTAGAAACTGAACTAGGTCCAAGTTTCCTCTAGGATGTCCTAAGCATGTCTGTGGGCATACTGAGCCCTCATTTTCACGGTGTTCCTCCCGAATATTACTGCATGCAGCTGTGGCTGGGACCTCCCCACTGTGCAGCTAGTGAGTTTGTGACCAGTACTGCTTAAAGACTGCTTGTTTGTTAAGGCTTATTGTAATTAAGTCTAGATGTGGCTCTGGTCTATCAAAAGTTTGGGGTGACTCCAATATTTGTGGTACCTACAAACAGTCCCTTTCTGACAAAAATTACTGCTGCCCCTTCTTCCCAGCTTTCCTTCTTTCTTCTCCTGAACAATTGAAGCTGCCTCCCAAATAATGCAGCCCAGCAGGCAACCACGTTGGTAACAGTTGACTGCGGACTGTGCTGTTCCCAGCCTTATGATCCCACTGACTGATGGGGAGGGGTGCTAGGTACATCCCAAGTTTGCTGCCAGAATCCACACTGGAGGCTTATGGGCTTCCAGGGTAAACCTTGGGGGTTGGTCCCCCCACCCTCCCTCCCTATCCGTAGGTCTTATGGGTTCAATTTCAAAGTCTCTGCTTCATGAAACTAGTTTGACACAGCTCCCTCCTCCTTCTCCTCCCCCCGCACTGTTCACACCCCCCAGGCTCTTTACAACTAAACAGTTTGTCCTTTTCCCGATGTTTGGGAGAATCTGGGAACGTAAGTGCTCCAATAACTCATGTCTGAGCTCTCATTTACCCCCTGCTGGCATGGGGATGCTGCGCACCAGCCTCTCGGAATGCCAAATGAGTCGTGGCTGCCGCCTTGTCCCCCGCGCTTCCCGAGGCCAGCGAGCGGGACCCTCGGTCTCGGCTGGGGCTGCTCAGAGGGAGCCAGCTGGGCATCCTCACCTGCTTCTGAGTGTGACAGCTCTGGCAAGCCACTGGAACTGGGAGGTGCTGTGTGCAGGACAGGTGGCTCCCCTGTTTCAGCTTTTTGGATATGGTGAGGGGAGGGAGAAGGTTAGGTCCCAGAGCTTAAGGAAGAAGAGTTTTGTAGCTTGGATCACAAGGGGTGGCTTCATGCAGGGAAATCCACCTTTTAACTTTGGCTCTGCCACCAATGTGTCACATTGTCTTGGCTCAGTCACTTAGCTTCTGCCTGTCTCAGTTTCTCGTGTTGTCTGAAGGACAGAAAGGCATTTTCCCACCATCCCCACACAGCTGCAAGGTTCACACTAAGAACTGGTGGAAAATGTTTTGAGATCCTTAGTTTGAGCAGAGCAGATTGTGATGAAAACCAGGGTGGGAAAAGGGATCATCAATTCCAGCCTTTGGAAAAGTAGAGATGCTTCTCAAGCTCTGGGCTTTGCAGTTGATGGGCTGGATATCTCCCAAACATCCTTTGAAAACAGCTGGGCATGATTTAGGGTTCAACTCCAGTTATGGTGAGGCCTGTTTCTAAGCTGCAGGAAAAGTTTGGAAAGTTGTGGTGGGTTTTCCCTAACGCCCTCTCTCTCCTCTGGCTCTGACTACATTGGCTCCTTTTCATTTGCTTTCATTTGCTGTCCGTTATCTTTGATTCTCTTCTGCAGTGTAGTTATCTCCACCGTTCTCTGAGGACTCTGGTGTCCTCCCAAAGGTTTTTTTCAGTATAACTGGCACAGGTTTCACTACCCACCCAGCTCACGAGGCTCTGTATGTCTGCGTAAGGGGTACTATTCCCATTTTGCAGAAGGGAGCACAGCACAAAGTGGTCTGGGGCCATCGGTGTTCTCTGGTCCCAGCCCAGAGAAGAGGTGGTTTGATACACCATTCTCACTCTGGTGAAGCTGGAAGCTCGTTGTGGTGTTACCAGCACTGGCAGGTGGGTTATCAGCTGTATGGCTCCTGGACGCCAGGCCGTTTTCCTCTGTCGTCCTGTTTGGGCAGGCTGCTTGCCTAGGTTGGCCACTGAAGCCCGACCTGCGATGCAAGGGGATCGCGCAGGCAGTAAGCGCTGACTCTTTAGTTCGCTTTTTGTATTGCCATGAGGAGGCGGCTCCCCATCCGTCCCTGCCAGGCTGCGCGTCTCGCAGCCCCCTCCCTGCGGGGCTGGAGCGGCGGCTGCCCGCGGCCCTGGAAGCGCTGGCTGGGATGTTCCGGGGGGGCAGCGTGAGGGGCAGGAGGGGGGTCTCCCCGGAGGTTTGGGGTAGAGCGGGTCAAAGGCGTCTCCCCCGGGAGCCCTCGCTCGCGCTCCTCCCCGCCCTGCTTCCAGGATTACTTCGGAGCGCGGAGGTGCCCAGCAAAGAGGGCATCAGCCCCGCTTTGGAGCGCTGCGGCCCTCGGCCCCGGGAGCCTCCCCGCAGGCTCCGCCGCCGTGCCGCTCCCCATCCTTCCCTCTTTCCCGCTCCCTGCCTGTGGCCCGGGCAGGCGGCGGGAAGTGCCGAGGATGAGTGCCGAGGTCCCTGGTGTCTCCTTTAGCTGCCATTGCAGTTAAATTAGAACAGAGACCTGCAAATAAAGCACCCCCTCCCCTGGCCCCCCTCCCCGCTGCCAGAAGCTCTGCATTTCACTCAAGTGCCCACCGGGGAATTTGCCCATTTACTCTTGTTATTTGCATGATAAAGGCTGTTCTGCTGCCTTTTCTGCAGCCTGCCTTAAAAAGGCAGGGAAGTTGGAGCGGCGGGCGGGCAGGGGAGCCAGAGGGGTCATGGCATCCGGCACGGAGCCCTCCTCCCCGGGGCCGAGCCGCCGAGGGTGCCGGTGCCGGTGCCGGTGCCGCGCCAGCCGCCCCGCCGCTCGGCTCCCGGCGCGGAGGGAGGAAGGCTCTCCCCAGCCCGGGGTTTCGCTTTCCAGTTTTGTTCTCATTAGCGGCTCTGTGCATTCCCTTCGCTCCTCACAAAGAGGCATATTCTGGCACGGAAATGTGCCCTCTGGGATTTACTGAGAGAGAAAGAGAAAGGGAGGGGAAAGAGGGAGAGACATGGAAAGAGAACAGGCGCTGATCCTGGGCTGCATCCAAGCTGCCTTAGCTGAAACTCGGGATGGGAGTGCAAAGACCTTTCTGGTTGCAGCCTGCGACCCCGATCCTGGATTAATCACCTGGAGCAGCCTCGGGGTTTCTCTGGCTTTGGCCTGGCTTCCTCTGCCTAGAGCTAGTTTGGGCAATTTTGATCCAATGTAATTTCCTTGAAATAAACTGAAGTGCAAATATTCTGCAGCGATATGCCACTTTCAGTGCAGCTTTCACCCTGGTTCTGATTTAGATTAAGAGCCCCACGTACCCTCTGACTAAGGAAAATTTACCTAAACGATAACATCGCTTTTTTTTCAGTGACAACTGGATGTTTCCAATGGCGGCGAAGCCCCAAAAGTCACATTCAAAAGGGTTTGTTTTCATTCCTGTGCAGAAGAAACACAAATTTTGAGACCTAGAAAGCAGTCAGGAAACTATTCTTTGTCTAACTTGCTTTATTGTCCCCAAGTGGTACTTTGCCAGGCAAGGGTGGCTGGTGCTCCCCAGTGCCGTGTTCATGTGTTTCCTGGCCTGGTGAGGCTCCTTGTGCCATCGATGAGGAATAGGTGACCACACAGGAGCTGCAGTAGTGACGCTTTATTTCCCAGGGTGTTCACGTTTGCCATGGGAATCCTCCATTTGCCTGCTAAGCTGGCATTGCATGTACTTTGCAGCTGTGGAGCTATCTGTAGCCAGGCCCAGGTTATGTACCACAGTGTAGCTGCATCCGTAATAGTCTTTGTCTCCCTCAAATATCTCGTTACAGCTAACGTGTATACTTACCTCCCTGTCAGCAAGCACAACCAAAGCTCCAGCACTCCAACCTCTGAAACACTCCAGCTGTGTTGGCTACAGCTGCTCTCAGCCTGCTCCCACAGGCTGCAGAGTTTGGGGGCTCAGCCTTTGTGAGCAACAGCAGGAAACTATAAAAGGGAAAGATGGCCAGAGAGAGGAAGTGCTCTCTCCTGTCTGGGATGTTGAGCTGTGTCAGGTGGCCTTTCCCCACCCCCTCCCTCTTTTTTTAAGTGGCTTTGCTGTGTACTGTGCGTAGAGTAGTGTGCTGGTGGATGTTTAAGTAGGCACAAGCAGCAGTGGTGGGTACTGTATCAGTGCCCCAGCTGTGGTTTCATGAAGAGCTGGTGACAAGACCTTGGAAGTTATCCCCATTAGTTGTGCTTCCTAGGCCTCGATGGAGTATTACTTGATGGGGAGAGCGTATGGGATGCCATGTAGGACCTGTTATGACTGGTGTTGGACTGACAGGGTGTGCAGGAGAAGAGAGAATATTTGGAGTCCTGACACACAGATGCAGTAAGATCTCTGCAAAGATACTAAGCAGTAAATTTTTGTTTCTGTTGTACTATCTTTTCCTTTTGTCCTTCCTTTCTCATGATACTCCTTTTTCCCAGTGCACGTATCTGAGAGAAACTGACTGCCCCAGAGTGACGGGCCACAACCCTCTGAGGACTTCTGATCTGTGTACAGGCTCTTTTTTATAGACTTACACCTCATTTGGACTCTAAAGCCTATTGAAGAGGCCCCAAGGGCTGGCCAGCTGGGTACATCCCAGACCAGTGCTGTCTGCTGTTCTTTTCTCTTCTTCAAGCAGATTTAAAGAGGCAGATGCAGATATGTATGTGTGGATCTGCCCTCTAGACCTCAGATGGAGCTCTCCGCTGAAGAAAGAGTCACTGGATCTCTAGGTTTTGCACTTTAATTTTACCAATAGGAAGGTTGGTGAAAAAAAATTGCACTGCTGTGCGTTGTAGCCTCCTAAAAATTCTTGGAAATGTCTGGAGATGGGTTCCAAAATAATGTTTTTATTGAATGTGGACGTCCTTGGTAGATCTGGAGGGATTTACTGATACAGAACTTCACGAGCAGAATTTGATCAGTGTTTCTACATTTCCTAACAGGCTGCACACTGACTGCATCCACAGTGGGCTCGAGAACCAGGATGCTGCTGGTGTGTGGTCATGCTAGAACATGGAGTGAGACAACACTATTACAGAGCCTGGCCCTGTTGCAGTTCCTGGCTGCTGCTCAGGATGGGTTCCAGAAACAAAACTCGACAAGCTTGCATTAAATTAGGGAAGCAGGTTTCTGCAAGCATGTGGCAGGCTGCACAGCCAGGATTCTGGCATCCTAAGTGGGTTCTGGAGCCAGCAGTCTTGGAGCTCGTGGCAGCTCCTGGCTAGCGCTTGGGAAGGGTTCCAGAATGAGGACTTAGTGGGATCCTACTTTTTTCAGACTCCTGATCAACAAGTTCAGAAGGTCTGTTCTCATATCTGAACTTCTCTGTCTCTGAGAGACCTTTTGTGTTTTCAGCATGGGTAATGATACCAACCCCATCCTCCCTCCTTGTCTGCAATGAATCGGATCTGCAGCCCTGCCTGTTGTCTGAGCTGCTGCTGCCCAGCTGCAGAGCTATGAATCTCCTGTCATTCTGGAAACTTCTGTGTTCATTGTCATTAGTAGTATCTCTGGTCCTCGGGTTTGGTTTTCTGGTATGTTGATGCTAGTTCTGCATTTGAGAATAAACATTCCTTCTGAGGTTTGTAACTTTCTTTTTGATGGTATTTGCTGCACTGTTGACCTAATGGAGGCATTCAGTTTAACAAGCAGCTCTTGACTAGTGGGCTTCTGGGAGTCCTGTCAGTCTCTTCTGATGGCTTTCATCTTGTACTATTTGTAGATTAAAATTCATTTGAGATGGCTAAGCAGGGGCTTTACTCACTCTGAAATGGCATGATTTACTTATTTGCCTCCCTTGGCATCAAGAATGAAGAAGACTGGACATACAGAGAGCTCGGCTGTGACTGCTTGCTGCACCTGAAAGGCACTCTGGTAAAGATGGCAGAGGGATGTGGTGGGCATGTTCAGTAATACTTCTGGACGGTCTCGAGTAGTCTGGCTGAGGAAGGCACTGCTGAGAGTATTGGGCAGGTCTGTCTGGCTAGTGACATCCAGAAAGATGGAACCAGAATGCAGGGACTAAAACTGCGTAACTCCTGGCACCTCCCACTGTGTGCTGGCATCAGCGGCAGGTTAGCTGTGGCCAGGATGCTGTCTTCAGATAAGAAGAAGCAATTCTTCACTTGAGCATAGACTTCCTACATGATTCTGAGAAAACCACTTAAGGCAGGGTTTGTCTCACCTTGCTTTAGATGCCTGGGAGTCATCTCATTCTAGGACACTTACCAACAATAGATACAGAAGTTACCATCTGGATGTGTTTATGCTCTCTCCATCATCTATAGAGGGGGCCTATAGAGATGAGACTATGGCTAGTTTTTATGTGGCAGAAGCCTGGTGAGATGAGTCCCTCTGAGCCTCAGTTCTTCATATGTAAAGTGGAAATGGCAGCATTGCATAGCGAGATGATTGCAGGGTTATACAGTGAAGGGCATAATGTGCCAAGATTCTGCATTGGTGGAAGAGGCAGGAGAGGAGCAGAGGGAGGTGTCTATGGAATAGTTTACCTGCCAGTGTGCTGAGCTCTTCCGGCATTTGGCCTACTCAAGTGTAAAGGTGTTTGGATTATTCCGATAAGCTTCACAAAGTCTTTTCAATGTTATTTTCTTACAAAGCCAAGTTTATTTTGTGTAAGTTACATTATCCTCAGCTATCTGATGGCTTTTCCTGAATGATGGACAGACAAGAATAAAGTATTTCCACCATCTCCTTGAGAAACAGCATGATAGATAGCTCAGCTGCTGTTTTATTAGAGGCCTCTGGACTATTCTTTCACTTTTTCAGGTCTCCTTCTGAAGTTTTCACTGCCCAGATGTAACCATTCTGGGCCGCTGTTCGCTGTTTTTACCTGTTCAGATGGGAAACGTAAGAAAAGTAGAATGAAACAAGAATTATAGCACTTCTAAGAGTCTCTTCCTCGCTGCATTACGAGGCCGAAGGTTATGCAAGGGGAGTTCAGGCTGAAGAGATTCTTTGCAAGCCCTCTGAAGCAAGTGTTCTGCTTTTTATTACTGGTTTGAATTAAGATTGATTTTCCTGGGATTCCTGGTCTCCCCCTTGGGACCAGCTCCAAAAACCCCAAGGCTCAAATGAAAATGGAAGGTGCTAATTAAAAGCACCATTTATCTCTCTTTGAAAATAGACCCCAAGAGTACGTGGGGATTGGTCAGGGGTGCTCCTGGAAATAAGCTGCTCTCCTGCTTGATGTTGCAGGTGTTCAATGCCAACAGGGCTGTTAAGAGCTGTATCTCAGTGGCAGAGATATGTAAAATATTATCTGTGAGCTCTAGTTCTGTCCCAGCTCAGCGAGACATTTAGGGCCTGAAGCACATATGACCTTCAGCCTCTATTGAGCAGGAATTGCAGGTACTGTGTATGTATCCAGGAGACGAGTGCATGTTATGTGTTCCCCGCTGTACCTGATGTATAGAGCGTCGGAGTTGAACTGGGTGCTTTTAGCCCTGAAGGTCTTGAGTTCATTTTCTAGGGTATTGGCCAAACGGGGCTGTCACACTCTGACACCTTAGGACTGAGACCGCCCTCTGGCTCTCTGCCTTGTTCTCCCTTTCTATCCCCCACCCCAACAAACCTTGGAATAAGTTGGGTTGGCACGCAGTGAGAAGAGGAGGTGGAGCAGCCAGGGACTGATAATGGGGAAATGATCCAAAAACTTCCCCTCCTTTGAACTCAACTGAGTGCAGCCAAAATGGTCAGTTCACTTATTCCCCCATCAAATAGGCCTGATCCAAACCACTGATCAGGATTATGCTTCTATCACTGCACAAAGAACACAGCTCCAGGGCTGTATTAACTCCTCATTAGTAACAGGACTGGCAAGTCTGCTATGTACTGTAGAAGATGTGTGGGAAATCAATACAAATAGGATCAAGAAGCCAATTTTACATTTATTTTGCTTACTGTAATTCACATTCTAGATACTTAATATTAAAAGGTAAGGGGTTAGTTAGAAGGGTTAAAGCAAGAAGGTCTATTTGTAGCCATTTAATGGGATATTAAAAGTGGACCCTGAAAGTTCGATACGAGAATCCCCCAGGAATCCAAATGGGATCTGCATGCCTACATACCTTTGGCTTCATGGATATTCCCAGTCTGACCACAGACTTCTGGAGTTGTTTGGATGAGGTTCTTCTGTCTCATGGTTATTCTCCAGGCTGTTATCCCTACCATGCCACTTCCAACAGGCAGGCTATCCTCATAGTGCTGAGTTTGTTCTTCGTGCAGTCTCTTTGCTCCCATTATATGTCACCCAGAAAAGATTTGGATCATTTTTTGCAGCCAGAACTTAAAAATTCTGTCCTTGTGAGGTTCTCCACCCATTTAAAAGGGTTCAGAGAAGATATTATACATTAAAGGAGAAATATCATTCCTGATCTCCTGTTATCTGCTTCTTACTGTGGGTAGCTAAATGCCTTCTGAAACTGGTGATGGGATAGAGAATCTTTTGTTTCTTGTCACTGCAAGATAATGCCAGTGAACAAAAGTTCCCAATTTCTGCAGCCTAATTGGTGAAATGCAAGAAATAAAGAGCTGGAAGCTGAGTGTAGTTTTTGACCTGTAAACATGATGAAACTAACACTTTTACTGATAGCTATAGAGGACAGACTAAGATATGGATGAGCCAGTGAGACTGAGGGTCACTGTTGCTTTCCAGATCTGGGAAGGACTATATTCTCTGTTCTTAAACTGCAAACTGTTGGTGACCAAAAAAACTCCATGATGGGTGGCTTCCCTGCCTTTCCACTATCTGTTGTTGGTGATAGGGAGAGAGTGGCAGCAGTTTGGTTTTCATGGTGTCTCAGCAGCGAAAAGAAAATGGCATCCTTTTGCCATTGCAAGGAAAAGCTTTGTTCTAGAAACTTGGAAACCTGGTCAGAGGGGAAGTGATACAAAGTACCTATCACAGGATTAATGTTGGTAGTCTCTCAAATACAAATGGCACCCTGCAAGTGAAACCGTGATGCCGTATGACTGCTGTTGATTTCTGAGCTATAGCCACCACTCTGGAATGCTGGTGCCTGTGTTTTCCAGGTCTCTGCTGGCAGTGTCTGTGGTGTACCCTTGTCCTGGTTTCGGCTGGGATAGAGTTAATTTTCTTTCCAGTAGCTGGTGTAATGTTGTGGTTTGGATTTAGTAGGAGAAGAATGTTGATAACACACTGATGTTTTCAGTTGTTGCTAAGTAGTGTTTATACCAAGTCAAGGATTTTTCAGCTTCTCGTGCCCACCCAGCAAGAAGGCCGGAGGGGCACAAGAAGTTGGGAGGGGACACAGCCAGGGCAGCTGACCCAAACTGGCCAAAGGGATATTCCATACCCTGTGATGTCGTGCCCAGTATATAAACAGGGGGGGACGGGTGGCAGCGGGCAGATTGCTGTTTGGGAACTAACTGGGCATCAGTTGGCGAGTGGTGAGCAATTGCATTGTGCATCACTTGTTTTGTATATTCCAATTCTATTAGTAGTAGTAGTAGTAGCAGCGTCATTTTATTATTGTTATTATTATAATTATTGTTTTCTTCCTTTCTGTCCCTTTAAACTGTTCTTATCTCAACCCACAAGTTTTACTTCCCCCCCCCCCCCCCCAATTCTCTCCTCCATCCCACTGCGGGGTGGGAAGTGAGTGAGCAGCTGCGTGGTACTCAGTTGCTGGCTGGGGTTAAACCACGACAACCCTGTACCAGCCCCATTGCTGCCAGGTTGATGTATTCCCAGAATAAGGACATGTTCTCTAGCAGTTTTAGTAAGAGAGACCTGACTTTCTGGCTCATTGTCAAATTTCAAACTAGTCACCTTGTTTTATGCAGTTTATTTTCCCTACTAGAGAAGCAGGAATAAAGTTATCATTACTCTCTTTGCAAAGCTTTTTCTTGTCCTGCGGTGGAAGGGGCCTTCCAAGAGCCTCAGGGAGAGACAGGCACTGGATGCAGGAAACACACCACAGGATCACCAACAGCCCAGATGACATGGGCAGCATCCAGGAGACTTCTCTGGCTCATTCCAGCAGGGAGACCCAGGTGGCACCTCGGTGAACATTTCACAGCAACTTGGCATGGAGCGACATAGGAGAGCACTTGACTTGGGTGCGCTCCCCACCGTGTGTGTCCGAGTCCCCTGTGCAGCATCTCTGGCTGTTAGAAAACAGATCTAGGCAGCACCAAGCAGCCAGGCGGGAGGTGGCGAGGGCAGGAGATGGGCGCACATGGAGCGCCCGTGGGGCTGTCAGGCACCTCTCATTAGAATGCATTTGTTCCACAATATTACAGCCGGCTGGTTCATCTCTCAGTCTCTTTCTTTGCGAGGCTGTTGCTTACAGAAGGTAGAGGCAGGGACTTGGGCTGGGTCCAAACTGTGGTGCAGCTCTGCCTCTCCTCTCCTCGGTCTCTCGCTGTGCGCAGAGCCGGGCCTCCTGCTGTGCCCTCGCCAGCTTTTACAGCCGCCCTGCCTGTCAGAACAAATGGTACGGCTCAGAAAATAAACTCATCTCATTTGTATGACAACACGGCCCCTCCGGTTAGAATGCTGCACCATTGCTTTTAACAAGGCTTTAAGCTGTTCAGTTCAGAGAGTGTTACAGCCCCTGGTTTATTGAAATACAAACCTTCTCCTGCTCAGTCATCCTCAGGCCCGTACCCTAATGCCTAGCCTAGACTATGATGCCCCCAGTGCCCTGTGCCCTGGCTAAGGCTGCCCAAGCTGAACGATGTCACTCTTCTTCCTCCATCACGGTCCTGAGTCCTGTGTCCCATGTACTGCTCCCTACCGTGGAGAAAGAAAGCATGAAAAGAGACCTTTATTGCTAGATAGTGGAAGTGGCTGTGAATTTCTTGCTGTGCTACATTGTGACTTCATCAGTCTGTGTGCAGGGCAGTATGTGGATACGGGTCTGGATCTGTACGTGTGTGTGAATGTAGGTACTTTCATTTCTTTGTGTCTCCCATTCTGTGATAATCTGTATGTGTGCATGCGGGTTGAGTTTTTGTGTTCCCGTTTGTTTGCGTGTGTATCCATCTATCTTCAGCTTTGTGTGTTCACGTCTTGTTTCTGTGTGTTTGATGTGTTGGATTTTAAGTATGCTTCTGTCTGTGTCTGTCTTTATGCAGCCAATGATTGTGTGTATTTACGCCTCTCAGTCGTGTATGGATATTCCAGTGAGCGTGCTTTCCTATGTCTCTTACCGGTATTGAAGGGTGTGCAAAGGTCTCATTACGTTGCGCATTTCCCCTTGCTGTGACATGTTCCTGCAGTTCACAGGCAGGTGGTTGACTGTGTCTGTTTCTTCTATGCTGCTTGGAGCAGAGTGGCCCAAGAAGGAGCCCTGGAGTTTTAGGTTAACCTAAAGGGTGCCTTGTTAATAAGGAAGGAAAAAAATAGAAGGAGAGGGAAAGTAAACATTCAGTATACACCTGGTGACATGCAGCTCTTTCTAAAGCATACCATACGTTTTTTCCAATGATAAACAGAGGATTCGATCCTTCACTGTCAAAGTCAGTGGTATCTTTTTCTAGGGAAGATGGGTGCAGAATCACATATGTAGAACAAGAGTAACTGTGCATCAGATAGAGATGCACGCATGTGCCTGTAGATGGATCTATTATTCTCCCCTTTCAGCAGCCTCACTACAGAATACCTATTTAAGGTTCTTCTGTGTCTTCCATACCCTATTTAACTTGTCCTGGACCAAATGTGTAACTATTTCATCTTCTCATTAGTGCAAGTACTTAGAACCAAGACACCTGAATCCTTACTTTGTCACTGGTTTCCTATGTGACCTTGACAAATTATTGTGTGTTTATGCCTCCCTCATTTGCAGGAAGGGCAGCTGATAGTGGGTTAACTTTCAGAGATGCCCAAGGGCTGGTATTGCTAACATATTTTGAGATCCCTGCATTAAAGTGGTACTGGCAATCACAAAGTATTGATTCTTTAGCAATATTAACGTCGCTGATAACCAAACATGCAATTCATCCTTAAGCGTGTGATGGATTTCCCTTAGATAATAGAGAGTCTCTGGGGATGTTAAAAGCAAAATACTGGCTGTCAGTAAAGCACAGGGTCTTAACAGTAGGACCTGACTGAAAAGGTCTGCTTTCTTGACTGGATGATAGGCAGTGGCTGCTGCTCTGCCTTGTGAGTTGGGCTCTGTGAACCTAAGCCTCTGTCCCCATTTGTTTGGCACGGGGTCAGAGGCGCTCTCTGCATATCTTCTAATGCCCGCGAGCAGGAATATCCACGGCGGAGAGTGTGCACTAATGGAGTGCACAGCCATTTGTTAGCTAAGGGCTTGGGGTTTGCAGAGCTGCATACATTCCTGCTGACGAGTGCATAGACAGAGGAGTAAACAACGGCCGCCAGATTTACTGCTGCAGCAAAAATAAACCATTTGTCAATGAGAGGATAACACAGGGATGCCAACAGCTTGAGGCCACGCCACCTTGGGATGTGATCTGGTTAGAGCTTGCAAACCAAGCAGGATGGGACAGAAGTTCCACTGGGATTTGGCTTGGAATCCATTCAGAAATGCTACCTCTAGGGCTGCCAGGGAAGGTGCTGGGGAGTCAACAGGGGGTGCACAGAATAATTCTTTACACAATGTTAAGAGATACTGGCAAATACCAGACTAGGTAAAAAACAGTACTAGTCTAAGCATTTCTGTCCTATAAATCAGCTGCTCCCAATTACAATGCCAAAAGAAGACTCTTTTCAGTATACACAAAAGACAGTCTCAAGGCTTTGCTGGGCATTCTACGCTATTTTAAGAGTACTGTTCTCTGCATACGGTACAGCAGCATTGATCAGAGCATTTGTGGTAATTAAAAACCCCATGGCAAGTTTCATCAGGGACAGGTGACAGGTCAGTTAATTATTTTTAGGAAGTAAAATTCCCTCTTCAGTTCTGAACAAATTTGATATCTCTTCCTCTCTACAGAAAGAGAAAAGTAACAGCAAAATTATCTTTTCCCAGGGGTGATATGGCATTGCCATTAATATTAATAGAATATACTTCCCTTTATATTTGGCCAAATTTTGGTGAATGGCAATTAGCAGAATACATGAATTACATGTTTGGTAAAAATTAGCAAGAATTAGTAAAGAGTTATTTAACCTGGAAAACTGAGGCTGATTTTATGACAAAGGGGATGTGAATTTAACCTGAAGCACAGATTTTTAATAGCAGGGATAAGCCTGGAAAATAGAAACATTGATAGAGATTTGCCTGGTGGGAAGTTAGATGCCAGTGTGTACCAAGATGTATCCTGAACTGAGGAAGCCAATGCACCAGTTGTCCTCCGCTTACACA
The DNA here is from genome assembly GCF_026419915.1 of Harpia harpyja. Lineage (NCBI taxonomy): Eukaryota > Metazoa > Chordata > Aves > Accipitriformes > Accipitridae > Harpia > Harpia harpyja. The sequence goes on from NC_068949.1 coordinate 24,282,516, forward strand.
TTTGTAATATTTTATATATAAAGTGGCACAATACTGAACAAGATAGATTTGTCCACTTAATTTTCATTGGAGTTACTGACTCCCACGTTGACAAATTAAAGGGAATAAGGGTCAGTGAAAAACCAGGCTGTGCCTAGAGAATCAGTATGCCACAGAGTACTGATGGAACGGTCTCCCCTTGTATGGGTCCTGGGAGACCCAACATGAAATACGTCACTCATATGAGATTAATGCCTAGGGTGTATTACCCTGGAGCAGGGGGAGGATGATCCCACTTGCATGCTGGATTGTGACTGGATGTAGGATAATGTAGGGTACTTTGGTACCAAGAGGACTTGGACCAAGAGGACCACGCTCAGAGAAAAGCAGAAAATAGTCTAGTGTGGGTTGATACTTGAAAGAGCAAGAGAATTGAAAGATACATGCTTAGATTTGAGAGAGCCTTCCAAGTCCCAACAGAAGGGGAGTGGCAAGGAGCAAACATCCAAATGCTGAGTGCTAAGTAGAAGTGGATTAAGGAGATGGAGTGCATGGCTCTGAAGATCCATGCCTGCCTGTCGTGGTTTAACCCCGGCCAGCAACTAAGCACCATGCAGCCACTCACTCACTCCCCCTCCACCTAGTGGGATGGGGGAGAAAATCGGGAAAAGAAGTAAAACTCGTGGGTTGAGATAAGAACGGTTTCATAGAACAGAAAAGAAGAAACTAATAATTATAATGATAACACTAATAAAATGACAGCAGTAATAATAAAAGGATTGGAATATACAAATGATGCGCAGTGCGATTGCTCACCACCCGCCGATCAACGCCCAGTTAATCCCCAAGCGGTGATCCCCCACCCCACCCCCCAGTTTCTATACTAGATGTGATGTCACATGGTATGGAATACCCCATTGGCCACTTTGGATCAGCTGCCCTGGCTGTGTCCTGTGCCAACTTCTTGTGCCCCTCCAGGTTTCTCGCTGGCTGGGCATCAGAAGCTGAAAAATCCTTGACTTTAGACTAAACATTACTTAGCAACAACTAATTCTTCTCATACTGAACTCAAAACATAGCAGTGTACCAGCTACTAGGAAGACAATCAACTCTATCCCAGCCGAAACCAGGACACTGCCTATTTTCTATGACTGTAATAATTAAGATGAATTAAGTGTCTAATGTGAAGCTGCTGTTTTGTTTGTCATACCAGAAATTTAACAAATTAATCCCAGAGCTAAAAATTGAAATTGCTGTAGCTGAAGCTGTTACAAATGGATTTGGCTTTGATAGTCTTCATGGGTTGGGCATGGGGTAAACCTGAAAGCTAGGGACAAAAAGGTTATCCTGAGAGCTTTTGTACAACTGCATAGCAAACACCATGGCACGTTCTGCCCTGTGTAGCAGAATTTGCTCGCATTAAGCCCTTGGAGAGACTCTGACATGATGCATACGCCCAGTTGTCTGCCATGTCCAAGGAAGCCATGTTTATCACTATAGCATCCCCCTTCTTCTATAGGCAACCTACCACCTCTACCAAAAACAAGAATGAACGAAAGCCTAAAACGGTGAAGAAGGATTTTCATTATGAAGTTAATTAGCTTCTGAGCCAAGCTGCACCTTTTCAAGAGGAGGAATTAGAGGGATTTAATTGCTTTATCAGCCTTCTCTTTGATTTTCAGCAATCAGGCCGATTCCATTTAATTTAACTGCCACAGATGAGAAGAAAATTGATGCACTCACCTGCCTCGGAGCAGAAGGAGAGAGTGAGAAAGAAAAGTTGGAGAAATTGGCAAATATAGTGTCTGCAGATTAATGAAAACCAACTGCATTTGCTCACAATTGGAAATGATGTGCCTGCCCTGAGGTGTTTGGAGCTGTGTGTGTGCTGCTGTGCATGGTGATGTGAGACCCATCTTAATGGCAGAGAACAGGGAAAAGGGGGTGGACCTGCCCTGGGGAAAGAGGGAAATATATTCGTGAGATGATCAGGGATCAATTAATGAATGGATGTGCAGGGGGGGGTAGAGAAGAAAGGGGAAGGGAAGTGGCCAAAGCCTTGTGCTAGCATATAAGCAGGCAGAGGTCAATGTGCTGAGTGGGCTTGGTGTGGTATCTGTTGTTATCCTCTACCAGTGGGCTGTATCCTGCTCCTGCAAGGGGAGAGGATTGGTTCCTGTTGTTGGTAACTGATGATCTGTTCGTTTTGCCGAGGTACAGGGGAGAGGTTAGGAACTGCAGTGCAGGCTTTTGGTATATAGCGTGCCTTTGCTGAAATGCTTTTCCATCTGTCAGAATGAGATTTGCTGTTGCTCCTTTCCATGTTCTTAGAGATACTTGATGCGGCGGTGAATGAGACACAAAAATAATGTGTTCAAGAGAAGGAAGGAAATTAGAAGTGACGGGAATAGCAGAGGATGGTCCATGAGGAAGTGACAAGAAGAAGGTGGCAGGGGAGGGAGCGGAGACCCATAGAACTAGGATCCACACGTTGAGGGCTGACTTCTTCCAGCTAAGGTGTGCCTTTGCAGAGGGCCTGCTGGGTTTTAGTCTGTTAAACAGAACAGTCGCCTGCAGCCGTCTGTAGCCACAATAGCAGTCTGGGAAAGTTGTGTGGTTCTCAGCCCCACGCTTTTCAAAAATGAGGACTCATGAAGATGTCTAGAGACAATCCTTCAAAAATGGAGCCAAGTCATTTTTGAAAATCATGACCGAAAATTATAATGTGACTGTATTTGAAAGCCTGATTTTCAATGGGAGGATACTTGGATTCCATGTCACATTGCTTTGGGAGTATGTGAGCTAATTTCTTCACCCTTGCTGGCCCCCAGTTTGAGGAGGGCTGTTCCCTCACTTAAAAAATGTTGGACAAAGGTCTTGGTTGAGAAACTTTGTGTCCCTTCAGTCTGTGCAGCAAAGATGAGACTTCCTCCTGGGTCTCCAGCCAAGTCTTTGTTTGAGGGAAGATGGTAAGAGTGGGTGAATAAAAAGCATTCAGGAAGAAGGCATTTTATTTTAGTTGTGTCCTCTCAAAGAAAGATAATCAGGGGAATTGTTTACTTCTAAGAGAGTGTTTTCCACCAGAGAAAACTGTTTAACTGAAAACAGAAACTTATCACTGAAATGTCAGTTTCACTGAGATTCTGTTTCACAAAAGTTTTTGACAAAAGCCTCTTGGTACAATTGTCACCTTCCATTTCACTCCTTCAAAGGCAAGAGGGTTTTTTTTACTTCAAAATAACTTTTGTTCAAAAATTTGTTTGATTCTGTAATATTCAAAAGTTCTTTAAACAAGAACATTAAATTATTTTTTTTTAATTGGAATAACATTTTAATTGACCCAAATTTGTTTCTGTCAGGAAATTTATTCTATGACAGATTTCTTTTTGTGTGGATTATTTCCAGTCTTAGGTTAAACAAATTTCAAAATTGGAAGTTTTCCCCCAAAATGGGAATCTTCAATTTCTCCATAGATACCGTAACTGGGGCTCTGTTCTGCCCTGGGATTCTGAGTCTGTTTTCTGTTTCAGGTCTACATATTGAATTTAACAAATCTCTTATCAAATGGTACTTCTCCCATTGTTTAGATTTCATATTCCCTTTGGTGCAACCTGACTATGAGAATGATCTTTAATTATTTGTAGAAGGCCACATTAAGGTTCGATCAGATTAGCTACGTTATTTTAGATATTACTGGAACTGCATGTTAAGAAATGGCTTTTCCTCAGGTAAAAGAGGGAAGAAGGGCAGCAGCAGGGAAAGGGAAGGAAAGGCACAGAGGGTCTAGCGACTTGGCCAGGGCTGCACAGCAGTGGAGGGTGGATTTGGGAACACAGCCTGTCTATGGACCTGCAGGGAAGTGCTAAAGCTGACAGCCTGTGCTGCCTCTATGTCAGCCCTTCTCTGGGCTCAATACCCGTGGCGAGTCCAAAGTAGAAGCAGGAGCATTTAGAAGCTGTCATCGCCCTTACAAGTCAGTCTATAGGTCTTGTGAGATGGCGATGGTTCTTTGCTATAATCTAACACCTTTAGGTATAGACTTAAAAAGGAGCAGCTTTGTGGCCTGTAATTAAGACTCTGGAAAAGACTTTTTTCTGTTGATTCTCTCTGCTCACCCACAGCAGGTTAGATGAAGGGGTTAATAAGGTATTATTTCCCCACAAAAGCCCTGACGGTGCATTTCCTCACAGCTTGCCTGCCAGGCTTGGCCTAGCTCTGTGGATCAAAGGCTGGTTATCACTAATATTGAGCTGTTGTAACCTCTGTCCCCTTTGATTAAAGTGGCGCTGCTGTGAATTTCTCAGTTAATCACACCTTGGCTCGCAGGGTCAGCTTGCAACTTGGCAAGTTCAGAAAACTACAGCGGAGGAGAGAAAGGTAAAATGTATTATGCAAATGCAATTATGATTGAGTCCGACTCCATCCAGCCCAGGCCTCGTGCTGCTGGAGAGGCTGGAGGGAGAGGAATCAATAGCCCGTCCTTCGACAAGAGCTTCTTGGCAGGGAAAGGGGAATGGAAAAGGAGACTCTCCTTTCTTCTCCCTGAACTTTCCGCACCACTGAGGAGTGCAGGGTTTTGGGGGCTCTTGAAGCCCTTTGCAAGGTGCAGTGTGTTCAGAGGAGAACGTGACCTCCCAGATATTTTCCATCTCTGGAAGCTATGATTTACAGTTTTTCTTTGGACTACATTGAAATGGGAGCTCCGCCAATGGGTTCAGGACCACTAATTCTGCTTTCCACTCCACATCACTTCCCAGAGCCTCAGGATGAGAGGAATCAGCAGGCATCATGGCAATGTGGAACCAATTTCAAAGCACACAGTAAGAAAGACAGGTGTGTAAGTCACGAGGTGTATGTGCAGGGCTAAAGACAAAGGTTTGAGCCCCAGGAAGGCCGTACTGTGGGATGTGAAAATCAGCACAGTTGGCAGTGAATTAGGTTAGTGAACACAGCAGCCTAACCCTGTTTTGAGGATGCTGAAGGATAGAACTGCTGAGTAGAAAGAAGAGATCAGGAGAATTGAGTCTCATTATGAAAATCACTCTTTCCTGCTCTGTGTTTTACTTTTCCTACCAGCACTAGGGTGTGATGACTTGCCCTGCCATATGGAGGTGGATGTAAGAGTTCCTCAGCACTCAGGATATGCATTAGGGTTTTTTGGAAGGCACCCTATTCTTAGTAGCATTTCAGTAGCCCATAGAATTGGTCTGTCAAGAACTGGGCTGTCTGCAGGCATATGGTAACACCATACGTACATGCAGAGATTTTAATGGTGTAGAAATACCAGTATAACATACCAATGAAGCATTTCTACTGTGGCTGCAAAACTGAGCTGTGTACTTTCCTACTGAGTCCAAGTGAAACAAGCTACGGCTATAACTTCTTTTTTGCCATTATTGCTGCATCTTCAGGTGTGGTTTTGCCAACCATCTCTTGATCAAGGTTTAAATCCTAGCTCTCAGAGTTGCTCCATGAGAGGTGTGCAGCCTAGGAAAGGTCTGTGCAGAGACTTAGACCAACAGTAAATGTGGCACAGTGACTGAGCCACGGTTACAAACAGCTCAGCAGTGCAGCCAGAAGCAGAACCATGTATGTGCCCAGAGCTCCAGCTCCCCTGTGCCAAAACTCCTGCTTCTGGCCCTGGCTGACTTTAGCAGTGGTTCTCAGATTCAGGATGTTGCGTGCAGACAAAGGGAATTTGCTGTTTCCACTGGCTTGGCAGAATCTTTCCTTATCAGTTCACATTCTGTCTGTACCCCAAACTAATCTGCAAAGTCATCACATTCCTACCTTCCTTGCTACTCTTAGGGGAAAGGGGTGTTTTCCTGCCACTGCTGAAACCTGTTGTGCTTCCTGGCAAGAGGAGGGAGGGAAAAGAATAAGATGTTTCTAGGGAGACTGGTATTCAGGACTGCTGGTTAAGGTGGCACAGAGGGATGTTTCAGCTCCAGCTGTGCTGCAAAGCAGATCTGAACTGGTGAGCAGAGGTGAGGGGAGAAGGCAGTGCAGGGGCACACTTCTACTGCTGCAGTGCGGGTCTGAGCAGAGCACTGAGCACAGGGGGGGAGTGGGGAATGCTGGAGGAAGAATGAGCACGGCAGGGCATTCTTGATCAGACCCACTAATTAACTGCTTGCTCTTATTTTATTTACTCCAATCTTTCTATTTTTGCATCATTTGTTTCCCTGTTCAAGCGAAACAGCGAGGAACTTTTTGAAATTTAAATTCAGAAGTGCTGGAACTGAGCTCCTGCTGGGGAAAGTCCTGGAGCTCTGCTCCTGATGGCTTTTGGGAATGGATGGCAATGTTTCATTGTCTCTTGCTCCCTTCCAAAGGCAGGTACCATTCTGCTCTGTTGGGCCACGTGGCTCTCATTATGTTATCAAATCTCACAAGAATGGGAACAGAACCGCAATGCCTGCTGCTATTTGAAAGACCCCTAAGCTTGAATTTTAGTAGGTATCACATACAGCCATCACCCCATTGTGGGCTTTTCCTCATTTTACATCTATCTTTCCCTTGTGTGCTTCTCAATCCCTTTGCACTGTTTTGTTGTTCCAGATTCCTAACATATAATTATTCTGTGGTTTTTTGAGATGTTAAAGATACTATCTGATGGCTCAAAGGTGCAATGTGGTCCTGGGCAGGATTTAATTAAAAATTAGTTACATGCCTGCGATCTCCTCTTTAAAAAAAATATAATGCTAAATTACAGCTGTTGTCAAAGTGCTTTGGGAAGACAATGCAGCACTGCTGTCCCCACTGCATGGATAAATCATGGCTGGGAGAAATGGTTCACCCAAGGTCATGGGAGAAGTTGGTACTAGGGTCAGGAGGTGAATAAAAGTTCCTGGTACTCCATCTGTTCCATCATATGCTCCCTTCCTACAGAAAGTGGGTTTTCCTCCAGCTTCTGTTTTCCTTTCTTCTGAATCTCCCTCTGATTTCTTGGTCAAGCCTCCAAGAGAAGAAACTGGCATTGAGCTGTGAGCTGAGGATTAGCACAGTTTGCTCAGGTCTGGAGTGAGTGCCTTCTGTGATTCAGTCTAAGGACTAGTAGCTTCACTATCTAGGAGACAGCCATGAAACACCACAGTCAGTGACACTGCTCCTCTGGCAGGACTCAGGGTTTTGCAGAACAGGAGCTGCACCTGGAACTTCCTCTGTAAACTGTGAACTAATGTAACTGTGAAAGAAAATGTGTGATGGGCCAGAACCAAAACTCTTAAGTCTCTGCATCTTACCCCACACACATTATGTTTTCCCTGGCAAAAGTGAGGACCTTCAGCCCAGATGAACCTTCCAGCATCCTTTCTGTGGTTTCCTTTGCAGATCTGGATCACTTGATCTGTAAAGGAGCTAAATGATATTAGGCTCCCAGGTCCTTTTGAAATCCAATGGAAGCCGGGCATCTCTCATCCTTCACTTAGTTTAAAAATCTTTAGCAGTGACATACAGTGGGCTTATCAGAGCAGGTTTCTTTCAAACACTTAATACCATTTTTTCAGTCATTAGTATCTGGTCTGTGCACTACTGGATCCCCCAGTAGTGTTAATGTGATTGATTCAGCTGCGGGTACAGGTGGAATTTCTGTTCAATGTGCTAGAGCACTTGGTAGGGTTTTTAGGCATGCAATGTTTTTGTGCATTACAGGACATGCGGGAGAGTTATGCCGGGGCAAACAGAAGTCATAGTGCAATGGGTCTGTGACTCAGGTCGTTACAGACTCTTTAGAAAAGATATTCCTATGGACAGTCCTTGCCATAAAACACAGCACTCCCGAGGCTGCTCTGATTTACATTCAGATTTCCCCTGCAACAGACCAATATCCCAAAGTTTCAAAGGAGGTAAATGCTAACCCCCTTTAACTTAGAGGTCCAACATAAAAGCTAATTCCTTATTATCACAGTTAATTCTTTCAGGGGTGCCCGTCACTGTAATATCCTGCTTTCTCTTCCTCCATCTTCTATCCTTCCTTCTTTCCTTCTCTCCTTCTTCTTCCTCTTGCCCTTCTTTTCCCTCCTTTCTTCCCCTCAGTCCTCTATTTCCCTGTGCGAGCTTGCTGCCTCTTGATTAAAATGTTGACTTTAACTTGGAATTAACCTGATTAATGTAATTGAAAGTAAAAGTCCACTGCTCAGCACTTTGGGTGATGAGTGGAGATGGATTGAGAAAGAAAGCTTTCAGATTGAATACACTTCTCTCCTCTGGCTGTTAATTGCACCGTTTACTGGTACCTGACTCACTGACCGTCAGTGTTTAGTCCAGTTAATGATGATACACAGTCCATACTTTCCAGAGATAATTAAAAAACATTCCAGCAGACACTCTGCTGCAGAGAGCTTTCCTATCTGTCGCAGTCAGCAGGCCCCAGGGGTTAGGGGTTGTAGTATGTAGAGGCAGAGAAGGCTGTTCTCTGGGTGCAGAGTTGAGCTGGCCTTGGTTATGCAGGTGTTTTGAAGAGAAGAGGGACAGTAACTACTTCACGTGTTGGCTTTAGTGTGTCTGTCTCTTGACTGTACAATATTGTGAGTGGGTGAGCAGGAAGGCTTTCTGGGGTTGGGGGCCTATTTTTGTGCTTCCAAAGCACTTTGGCTAAGACATAGGATTTTTAATAGAGCTCTCTCCTCACAAAGTCATTTGAGCTCTTATCCATAAGGGTAACTCAGCACTGAGATCAGTGAGAATTAGGCATTTAAAGGCTTTGTGCATCTGGACATTGGTCTCTTGTGGCATACTTTTACATCTGCAGAATAGGAATGCTCAGACTTCCTTACAGATGGGGAACTCTCAAATGACTGTGGACAGAGATTTTGAGAAAATGCCTTGGCTGCCATATCCCAGAGACTTCCATACGCTGAAGTAGTAGTAGAAAATTTTTTTCTCCAAATGTAAGGATCCATTTAGAAGCAGACTGGTAAGGGATGTGGTGAGAACTCTTACACTGCTGAAAGAAGTATTCAGGCAAAACAGGCAATCTGTACCAATGCCAGCTTCGGTTAATATATTTGCTAATGACCTGAAAAAGGAGTGAACAAAGGGAAGAGGAACTTGTAGGTGTGACAAAGGTAGGTATGCTGATCAAGGTCAGGAAAGATGACAAAGGACTTGAGGGACCTGACAGCAGTGGATGAGTAGGTAACAGAAAGAATAGATTTACACATAGAAAGAATCCTGAAATCATCTCCTCTGCCCTCCTGAGTGAGGCATGTGTTGTACAGATAACATTAAGAGAGTAAGAACTCACTCTTTCAGCTGGCAGTTTGTTCCAATAGCTAATCACTGTAAATTAAAACTGTGGGCTGTATTTTTCATCTGAATTTGCTTGTGTTCTAACTTCCAAGCCACTGGTTCTTGTTAAGCCTTTCTCTGCTAGATTGAAAAAGCCCTTTTATACCTTACGTTTTCTCCCTGTTCAGATACTTCTGTGTTAGACCCAGTGCAAGATAATGCACACCAAAAGCTATGATTTGCATTTCTTATGTGCCTTATGCTGTCAACTCAGGGAAAAAAAGCTAGGTGTCACTGTGACCAGCTCAACAAACATAAGTACTCAGCGTGTCCTCATCCACCCTCTCTTATCCTGCTGCCATTTCCCTTTACACATGGGCTATGTGCAGTGACCTGACTATGAGCAGTGTTGAAGCTCTGGGGAAGAGGATGAGATTTTAACGAGAGGAGTGGGGTTAGTGTTTATATTACGGTAGCAATGAAAGGGTCTCATGAGATCAGAGCCCTTGTCATGATAGGTTTTGTGTTTTGTTTGGGTTTTTTTTTTTTTAAAAAAAAAAAAGGCAAGCAGATTATATCCCAAAGGCTGTATAATCCAAATGGTCTGGAATTTGGGAAGACTGCATCCTCACACATGGGGAATCAAGGTCTGGATTTTGAACCCACAGAGGGGAGCAAAATGAAGACTGCAACCCTCACCTCTTGCCCCTTAGTCCAGCAATGTTATTGTAAAAGCCTCCTGCATCTTGGGTAACTTTTAAAATTGGTATTACTGTGCAGAAGAGTGAAACAGTGGGTTTTGGTTTGGGGTTTTTTTTTTTTCCTATACTGTCTCCTATTCCCAAGAGACTAGGAGTTTGCATGTAGACGTGGTGTATTTCTATATATTGAAATAAAACATAAGTAGTGATAATAGTAAATGTTAGGGGCTACAAGGCTCCTTTCCTCTGAGCAGGTAACTCCTCTAGGGGATTTTCAAGCATTTAAATCTGCCCCATTCCAGACACAGTATCTGGTCAGACATTTGGTCAGGATGCCTAACCAAAGCATCCAAAAATACTGAGTCCTACTTCTCTGTCTAAAGGTGTGGGTTGGTTTTTTTGTTTGTTTGTTTGGGGATTTTTTTTTGGCTTTAAGTAGAAACTTTGAAAATCTCTGGTAAATCCCAGCTTAAAAAAAAAAAAAAAGGCAAAACTTTGGAGTATGAATGAAGAGCTATGTCCTGGCTCTGTTTCACAGCCCTTCCCTTTTCATTTTTCACTTTCCATTCCTGTATCTGCTTTAGCCCTTGTTTCATGCTCTTTTCCATGGTTATCCCATCTTCTCTGACCCTTCTCTCTGTGCTCTGTATCACACTTGCTTGTACCCTTCCCCACCAGCCCCTAGGTCCTTTATCTTTGCCCATAGCCCCAGACTGTCTTTATCAGATTTACCCTCAAGGCCATCCCACGGAGTATAAGAGTGCTTTCATCTCCATTCAGCAGCAAAAAAACCCAAGACTCAGAAGAGCAAAGGGACATTGGTCTGGGCCACCTAGCAAGTCTTTAGTACAGCTTGGTTTGACCAGCCCCTAAACCCAGGAGTACTTAGTCACTTCAGAGCTGGGTAACCTTCCTCTAGATTTTCAGTGGGATTTTTTTCATTGAAAATTTTTCCCATCATACTAACAGTGCTAAGATGAGAAGAGGGACCATTTCCTCATGGTGGGCTGGTCCCTGCCCTTGGCTGACCTGTGCCTCAGAAAGTGGGACATAGATGCACCTGGGGTCATAACTAGGGTCCTTGAGACGTGGCCTGCTGGCCGCTGGGTGAGTTCCCAAGGGACATTGACCTGTCACAGTAGAGGGTGGCCCTGCTGTGGGTTACCTGGGGCTTGACCTTGATGCTGCAGTGAGTCTTTGACAGTGCCTGAATGTGGCTGGTGGGTGAGGCTCGCCGAGGCAGAGCGCAGCGGGAGGATGCTGCTGGGGGACCAATTGTGCTGGCACCTGCGAGGAGGCCAGGCTGGCTGTTTGTTGTTTGCTATTCCCTGCACACACACAGGGAGCCTCGTGCACTAAGTGACATCAAGGCTCATTATTTTCATCAGATGCCACATTTGTAACCTGTTACCAAGTAAATTGTGATAAAATAGACTGGAGCAGCCCAGAGTCAGAGTCTCTGTGCTGAGATGGCTGCTGTGAGCATAGCAGGCAGGTACAGAGCCTTACAGGACTGCTGGCTCCAGCACTTTAAAGGACCAGGGAGCTCTCATGGATAGTAGAGAGTCTGGGTCAGAAGATGCTTATGATGCATCTTGTTGGCAGACACTGTGTGCTTGGGACGAGGGTAAACTGCATCCTTCCAATGGTCCCAGGAGGTCATTTACCCTGCTCCCTCTCCCTTTTGGTATTGGGGAAACTGAGACACAGAAAAGAGAAGTGACTCACCCAATGTCACATAATAGATCTACAGCTTCATCTCCTGGTTCTGCAACCTGTGCTGGGAGCCAAGAACGGGTCCCTCACAAGTTACAATCCAAATGGTAGGGTGAACAGCAGTGGACCTGCAGTTTTCACATTTTCTTTCTCCCATGTTGGAATCCAGATGATGTGTGTGACTTGCAGTGGCAGTTGAAAGCACAGAAAGAAAACATCTCATTGCTGGGTTTTAGTTTTCTGCCTTTGAAGATTCTCAAAGTCTGCCTGGGACATTGAGGTTTTTGGAGAGGAACTGCGTTTGATTCCATACTAGGTGGTACCAACTCTGTTCCAGTTGGTTTGTGCTTCCCTCCCAAGCCTCTCCCTGCCCCACAGATACAGACAAATATGTTTGCCCTACAACATATTGTGAAGCTGGACTACATATTACCTTCAGTTTGTATGTGGAGAAACTGAGGCAATGAGAAGCTAAGAAATTTCTGCAAGGACTCCTTTGTGTCTTTGAGAGTTAGAAAGCTGAGAGCAGGGATCTCTCCAGAGCACTCTCCCCTGAGATTTCTAGTCTCTGTTTCTGACATACATGGAAGTAGCTGCTGTGGTTTTAAGGAACAAATGGGACCTTTAGTGGAGATCAGATCTTCCAGTGCTGTGCATATATGTAATTGAACTGCACCCATAACACACTTTATTTGGCTTCCAAATAAATATGTTTTTACAGGATTAATAGATGCTAAATAGCAAATACAAAGATGCTTCACATGTGAACAATATATGTTACTGGTGGTGCTGCAGTGGAAAGTGCTGGAGGTGGTTATAATGATGGTTGTAAATACAGAGTTTCTTAGGAATTTTAATACATCAAAAAGTGTGCTGTGATCCAGAACAAGAATAGTATTTGAGAAGTTTGACTAAACAGAATGAAGTAATTTTAAGAGCAATGTAAATATTTCACTTTGGCAAAATCAAGATGGTATGATTTTTAGAACCTTTCTGTATTCTGATCTTTTACAAATAGAAGAAAATATTGAAGAGAAAATGTTTTCAATAAAACTACATACATTTATCAGAAAATTGATAATATTAGCTACCAGATTTTTAGTTTAAAAATACCTCTGACATAGTGAAATTACAAAATACTTTATTGATATGAAAGGTACGCTGGGTGGGGGAGCGAGTGCATGAGCATTTTTTCTAACTTTAGCTATATGCATCTGGACTCTGGTTACCAGCTGACTAGCTCTTTACTGCAGCACTTCTTCAATGCTTACTAATCCCTTATAAATAGAATAGAAGGTGTGCTCTACTCTCTGCCCCAAAGGTCTTACAATTTAAATTGGCAGTTCAGAAGAAATATCTCCCTATTTCAGGAACTGGAGCATAGCAAGATCAGTGATTTGCTCAAGGTGACACAGAAAGTATAAAAAACCCAGCACCAGCTCGTTCCACTGTTCCATTGTCCAAGTTACCCCTCATTTTGGGAGTACTCCATGATTTCTGAGCTGGCCCGCTTTACTGCCCCAACGGCTTGAGGTGGGGAGATGGCCAGTGGCTGGGGATGAGAGTGGCTGGCCAGCTCTGCTGAAGCTGTCACTGCTCTTTGCTGACAGTTGCTGTAATCCATGGTGCTTGCTTTTATGGTGCTAATGAATCTCTTTTAATTAATGAAACCTTCTACCTCACGTTCCTCCCCTTCCTTTCCTCTTTGCCTCTCTTCACCTTCCACAGCTGAAACCTACAGTCCTCCTTGAACAGGGGCTGATAAAATCTCCAGCCTTTAAACATCTCTGTGTACTCGTCTGTGGCAGTGCTGGTGGCTCCATCTGCTTTTCTCCTTTGGTGCGGTAGTAGCTTAATCTTCATGGCCTGTTATCTTTGAAGCACACTTGATTTCTCAAAAGAAAAACAGCTAAGCATTTTAGCACCCGCTGCTTTCCTTCATAGGCTGCTACAAGTCATTGCTGTTTAATCGTGGCCTGAGTTGGCAAACACTGTGTATGTAATGGTACTCCTTTGAATAGACTTACGGGCTTGATTGGGACAACACATTCAGATAATATTGCTTGCCAGTGTCTTTGCACTCCAGGAATGTTTATCTTCTTTAATTCCATCCCTTAACTCCTACTCATAACCTTTTCTCTCTTCTTCTCGGGGCACAGAGTCTAATTCTTGTCCTTGTGCTATGAAACTTGTCATTCTGTGATGGGTAAATGGAGGGCAGAAAAGAGGCTTGGGAACTGCAGGACTGGATGTACCCAACCTGTCCACCCCGACTCCAAGTTATCACTTCTGGTATTCCTGAAAAATCAAGGACCAGAGCCCTGCTGCACAAGCAATGCATATCACACAACAAAAATATAGTCCTGGTCCTGAAGGACATTCAGTTCATCTCAGGACAAAGAGCCCATTTCTGGACTTGCAGACACACGTCACTGCTTGGCTGAAAGGTGATAGAAAATTCTAGGGAGCATAGCCATCAGCATTACAAGGGGAAGTTTCCATACCTCTGCACATTCAACTGCTAATCACAGTATATTTTTTTCCCCTTTGAAAACCCAGCCAGATACGTTGTTCTCTTTGTTATGTTTTTTTCAGCAGTTTCTTTCCCTCTCAATATTGAAGTTTACAGTGCCTTTCCTCTAGCTCTAGTGGCTGATTTACATACAAAAGGGTGATCAGCTGTGGGAAGAAGAGCCTAGCGGATCAAATACTAAGTGACATTAAGTGGCATCTAAATGACATTACTTCGATTCTCTGCTGAGCTATGAGTTGCAGTGTGACCATGCACACAGTAATTAATTCCTATGCCTCAGCTCCCCAGCTGTAAAATGGGCATGGTTCTGAGTTCCTGGGAAGTCCTGTGTTAGTCTGAGGCCAAAGTGAGCAATGCCTGTGCAGAGCTGAGAAACTGTGGTGGTGGGATCCATTCAAACATGTCCTTAGAAAGCCACTAGAAAGGCAGTTACTGTGAGTGGGAGGAATTGTATTGTGTCTTGTGTGTATGACAGAGCCATCCTTTTACATGACAGAAGAACTGCATAGGGACCCTCTAGTAGCTTCTGCTTTTTTCTGTTCACCCCCAGCCCTTTGGGTCAGAACATGCACACAGTTCAGCAGAAGGTAGGTTCGAAGGGGGCAAGGGATAAAACTAGGTGCACCAGAGATGAGCCTGGGGGCAGCGTGCCGATGTTAGGGGTGGATTCGATGACCCAGCTCAAATGCATCTATGCCAACGCACGCAGCATGGGCAATAAACAGGAGGAGCTGGAAGCCATTGTGCAGCAGGATAGATATGACTTAGTCGCCATCACGGAAACATGGTGGGATGACTCCCATGACTGGAGTGCTGCAATGGATGGCTACAAGCTCTTCAGAAGGGACAGGCAAGGTAGAAGAGGTGGTGGCGTGGCTCTTTATGTTAGGGAATGTTTTGACTGTTCAGTGCTACACGATTCTGATGACAAGGTGGAGTGCTTATGGGTGAGGGTGAGAGGGAAAGCCAACAAGACAGATATTGTGCTGGGAGTCTGTTATAGACCGCCTGACCAGGTTGAAGAGACGGATGAATCATTCTACAAGCGGCTGGCAGTAGTCTCAGAATCGTGTGCCCTTGTCCTTGTGGGGGACTTTAACTTTCCAGACATCTGCTGGAAATACAACACAGCAGTGAGTAAACAATCTAGGAGGTTCCTGGAGTGTGTGGAAGATAACTTCTTGACACAGCTGGTGGGTGAGCCAACCAGGGGAGGAGCCTTGCTAGACCTGTTGTTTACGAACAGGGAAGAACTGGTGGGAGGTGTGATGGTCGGAGGCCGTCTTGGGCTTAGTGACCATGAAATGGTAGAATTTTCAATTCTTGGTGAGGCAAAGAAGGTGGTCAGCAAAACCACCACTATGGACTTCCGGAGGGCTAACTTTGGCCTCTTCAAGGCACTGGTTGAGAGAGTCCCTTGGGAGACGGTCCTGAAGAGCAAAGGGGTCCAGGAGGGATGGACATTCTTTAAAAAGGAAATCTTAATGGCTCAGGACCAGGGTATTCCCATGTGCCGCAAGTCAAACCGCCGAGGAAAACGACCGGCCTGGCTGAATGGGGAGCTTTTGCTAGGACTTAAGAAAAAAAGGAGAGTTTATAATCTCTGGAGGAAAGGGCGGGCAACTTGGGAGGAGTACAGGGAACTTGTTAGATCATACAGAGAGAAAATTAGAAAGGCGAAAGCTCAGCTAGAACTAAATCTGGCCACTATCGTAAGGGACAACAAAAAATGTTTTTACAAATATGTTAACAGTAAAAAGAATCCCAAGGAGAATATCTTTCCTTTAATGGATACAGAAGGGAACGTAGCAACCAGTGATGAGGAAAAGGCTGAGGTACTTAATGCCTTCTTTGCCTCAGTCTTTAATAGTGAGTCCAATCATCCTCAGGGTACTCCACCTCATGAGCTGGAAGGTAAGGATTAAGAGCATGACATACCCCCCTTAATCCAGGAGGAATTAGTTAGGGACCTGTTACGCCATCTGGACACTCACAAATCTATGGGACCTGATGGGATCCATCCAAGAGTACTGAGGGAACTGGCAGAGGTCCTTGCCAAGCCACTCTCTATCATTTATCAGCGTTCCTGGTCAACAGGGGAGGTCCCAGAGGACTGGAGGCTTGCCAATGTGACTCCCATTTATAAGAAGGGCCGGAGGGAGGATCCGGGGAACTACAGGCCTGTCAGCCTGACCTCGGTACCGGGAAAGATTATGGAACGGTTTGTCTTGAGAGCACTCACACGGCAGCTCCAGGATAAGAGGGGGATCAGGCCCAGTCAGCATGGGTTTACGAAAGGCAGGTCCTGCTTGACCAACCTGATCTCCTTCTATGACCAGGTGACCCGCCTAGTGGATGAGGGAAAGGCTGTCGATGTTATTTTCCTAGACTTCAGCAAGGCCTTTGACACTGTCTCTCATGGCATACTCCTTGAGAAGCTGGTGTCTTGTGGCCTGGATAAGTGCACTATTCACTGGGTGAAAAACTGGCTGGATGGCCGAGCCCAGAGGGTTGTGGTGAATGGGGTGAAATCCAGTTGGCGGCGGGTCACGAGTGGTGTTCCCCAGGGCTCGGTGTTGGGCCCTGTTCTGTTTAATATCTTTATTGATGATTTGGATGAGGGGATTGAGTGCACCCTCAGCAAGTTTGCAGACGACACCAAGTTGGGAGGCAGGGTCGATCTGCTTGAGGGTAGGGAGGCTCTACAGAGAGATCTGGACAGGCTGGATCGATGGGCTGAGGCCAATTGTATGAAGTTTAACACGGCCAAGTGCCGGGTCCTGCACTTCGGTCACGGCAACCCCATGCAGCGCTACAAGCTTGGGGAAGAGTGGCTGGAAAGCTGCCCGGCAGAGAAAGACCTGGGGGTGCTGGTTGACAGCCGGCTGAATATGAGCCAGCAGTGTGCCCAGGTGGCCAAGAAGGCCAACAGCATCCTGGCCTGTATCAGGAACAGTGTGGCCAGCAGGAACAGGGAGGTGGTTGTTCCCCTGTACTCGGCACTGGTGAGGCCGCACCTCGAGTCCTGTGTTCAGTTTTGGGCCCCTCACTACAGGAAAGACATTGAGCTGCTTGAGCGTGTCCAGAGAAGGGCAACCAAGTTGGTGAGGGGCCTTGAGCACAAGTCTTATGAGGAGCGGCTGAGGGATCTGGGGTTGTTCAGTCTAGAAAAGAGGAGGCTGAGGGGAGACCTTATCGCTCTCTACAACTACCTGAAAGGGGGTTGTAGTGAGGTGGGTGTTGGTCTTTTCTGTCAGGTGGCTGGAGATAGGACAAGAGGAAATGGCCTCAAGTTGAGGCAAGGGAGATTTAGGTTAGATATTAGGAAAAATTTTTTTACTGAGAGGGTTGTCAGGCATTGGAACAGGCTGCCCAGGGAAGTGGTTGAGTCACCATCCCTGGAGGTATTCAAAAAGCAAGTGGACAGGGTACTCCAGGGCATGGTTTAGGGGGCATGGTTAATGGTTGGACTTGATGATCTCGAAGGTCTTTTCCAACCGAAATGATTCTATGATGCTATGATTCTATGATAAGGCAGAACTGCAAACAGGCTCCTTAGCAAAGTGAAGGTCTGGCATACAAATCAATATAGGGAGATATATCGACATCAGAAAAACTTTCATGGCTCATATAGCAGTTTATAGTTTAGTCAGAGAAAGAGAGAGAAAAACATACTTTAAAGAGTGATCATAGGAAAGTGACTGTAAACAAAAAAAAAGCTCTGTCTCGCTGAATGCATCTGCTCACACTCACTCTGATTCTCACTTTCCTCGTGATGGTGTAAATCCAGAATTGGTCTGTTAAAGTCAACATGAATAAATTCATTTTCATTGTATGTTCTCCATGTACATGGACAAAATCAAGTCATTGGTGTGGCATCAAGTCACTGTTACACCAGAAACTGTAAATGCTCTATGAAAGGCATATACCTTGGAGCTTTAAAGGACCAGATTCTTTTCCTGGTTGGGCTGATGTAAATCACAGATGACCCTGGTCAGGCCAGGGTGAACCCTGACAGGCTGAATAAAGCCTGACTCAAGATGCAGAATTACCTGAAAAACAAAGGGAGCAACAGGGAGACCACAGAGGCTTAGTAAAAGCTCTTGTCGTCATCTTCTCTCATGGCTGCATACAGAAGCTCTACCCCAACTTTGACTCTGTCCCAACCCCAAAAATGGACCCCAAGTGTCCCTTGCAGTGACCTTTGCCTCTGGATCAGAGGCAATTTCAGCCAAGCAGTGATGTAGATGTACTGACCTTTTCTCCCTGAAGGGCAATCTCATCCATCCTTGAAAGGAGACCTCTGGAGCAGCGTGTGCTCTCATGCCCCACCATGCTTCTCAAATGGTGAATGAGTATCACACACTGAGAGAGAGGCTGTGGGGGCTGAGCGAGCTGTGGGGTCTCCATTGACACCAAACACGTCACTGAGCTGCCAATACAAGGAGAGCTGGGAGAGCTGCTGGCCTAGGATCAGCTGTCAAGGAGA
The DNA here is from genome assembly GCF_026419915.1 of Harpia harpyja. NCBI lineage: Eukaryota > Metazoa > Chordata > Aves > Accipitriformes > Accipitridae > Harpia > Harpia harpyja. The sequence goes on from NC_068949.1 coordinate 24,301,165, forward strand.
AGTGGCAGGAGGTGAGAAGTGCCAGGAATACTGCTTCCCAGCTGGCTCTGGAAACAGTTTATGCCTGTGTCCGTCTGCACTCAGATCAAAACCTCCCTGAATTATTCAGGTGTTCTTTGAAAACTCTCGTCGTGCAGCAAGTGAAGGCAGCTTGGCTTTACCTGCTGGAAAACAAGCACTCATTGTAAGCTCCAGGGCCAAACCAAGGTTCCTCTGCTCACACAATGACAGCGGCTCCCGCCACATTTATGGCAGGAGTTCTCTCTTCTTGTTACACCAGGTTCTCACATATAGGCCTCAAATGTGTGGACCTTCAGTCCTTACAGGCTTCAGTAGGTACTTTGCATCTAATTGGGCCCATCCTTGCAGTCCTGCACTGATGCATTGACACTGCTTTCCTCAGTGTTCTGGGCACAGGGAAATAGGTGCACTTAAGAACAACTACTGGGAAACCCACCTGGATGGTGTTAAGTGGTTCCAGCTGTATCAATGGGAAGAACATTTATTTCAGCCTAAAAGAATCAAGTAAGATAGCACGAACTTGAGATTTCCAGGAGTCTGAGGGCAGCAGACGCTCTTTTGTGCCATGATGCTGCAACCACTTTGTTGAAGTGATGGGGCCCCAACACTGACCCCCACACTCTGAGAGCAGCAGCACATAGCAGACGGTGCCACACAGCAGCTTAAAAGAAAAAAATGGCCTGAGAAGGGTAAGTGAGGCGGGGTCAGAGCTTTCTGCTGTCCTGTAAGCTACCAATAGCTTCCCCTTCTAGGGAGTGGGTCCAGCAATCCCCGTGTTAGAAGAGCTGTTTTGGTATCATGGGCAGATGCAGCTGTCTCACAAGGAGAGACTACGTACAGTCTTCATACTGCTTTCTGCACGTTAAGCCCTCTGCATATCAAAGGCTGGGATTACTCAGTCCAGTGTTATCAACTGTGATGTCTTTGTAATATTTTAATTGTGTGTTTTCTTTTAAATGCCAGTGCCAGGAGACAAATTATTACATTAAAAAGTAACTTTCATTTTTAGAATAGCGCTTTGCTAGCTTTGTGGCTAAGAAGGTGAAAGGATTAAAAAAAGAGAAGGAAACCCTCAATAATCTCCAACATTTTTTGTTTCTGAGATTTTAAGGCTGTCTTCTGAGTTGTTGAACGCTTGCAGCTAGCAGCCCCATTACTAGAAAGTTAATCAGCCAAATCCCACTTTTCAACCTCTGCTGTTGACTAAGTTAACAGCCAACAGATTTACAGAGTCAGGCTGTTCTTCCAAGAAAAGGTATCAGCGACAGTAGTGCTTATGATAGTCCACACTGATCTCTTAGAATCACATGACATTTTTTCCTGCTTGTCAGCACTGGTTATATTGCAAGGACTGTGTCCTTGATGTGCGTAGCTGTGGATGATGATGGTCTGTACCCGCTGAAACCTCCCAGACCCCTCCTCATAAATCATTATCAGCTGCATCACAGAATAACTCCCCAATAGACAGTGAAGTGGTTTGACAATTTCACACTAGGAACTGATGACCTGTTGTGTTCTAGCTTAGGCAGGTAAGTTGCCACGTACTGCCAGGAGATGATGCTTTGAGAAAAATGCGTGCTTCAGAGAGGAAGAGATTATACAGAATGATGTCCACAGCAGAGCCGCAGTGCAGGGACCTGCTAACTGAGTTCTTTGGCCTGCAGAGTGAGCTCCTTGAAGACAAAGTACTGAACCAACTTGTAACTGCAGAATACAGGGTGCTCCTGTAATGAGGATGTCTCTTGGGGTAAGCAAACAGAAGCCCAAAATATCCCTTCATTCCACAGAGCGGGTTTTATCTTTATTGCCTATCTTTTTAGACACTAAAGGTGATCAGCATCTCCCTAAGAAAGTCTGTCCCAAGACAAAAGTAAATTTTCTGATCTGATTGTTATTAGGTCCTCCACTATCAAAACTATTTCGTATCTGACTTCTCCTGTCATGCTTGCTCTGTGAAGGGGTAGTTTATTTCTGGCACCGAGTAGGAACATTTTAAAATATTTATTTATCTGTTGTTTTGGTTATTTATAGTATCACTACAATATCTGAGTGACCTCAGCATTACTTGTGGTTTCTAGGCATTCATGGTTCCTATTACAAAGAAGTTATAATCTAGTGAAAATTATGTTAATCAAATGTTCCATTCTGAATATTAGCTGTAACTTGAGAGAATTAGCTTGTAATATTGTCATGGTTTAACCCCAACCAGCAACTAAGCACCACTTCCACCCCACCCAGTGGTTTGGGAGAGACAATCGGGAAAAATAAAAGTAAAACTCGTGGGTTGAGATAAAGACAGTTTAATAGGACAGAAAGGAAGAAAATAATAATGATAATAATAATAAAATAAAATGGCAATACTACTACTAATGAAAGAATTGGAATATACAAAACAAGTGATGCACAATGCAATTGCTCACCACTGGCCAACCAATGCCCAGTTAGTTCCCGAGCAGCGATCCGCAGCGATCCGCGCCATCTCCCCATCCCCACCAACTCCCCCCCCACCCCGTTTATATACTGGGCATGACATCACAGGGTATGGAATATCCCTTTGGCCAGTTTGGTTCAGCTGTCCTGGCTGTGTCCCCTCCCAACTTCTTGTGCCCCTGCAGCCTTCTTGCTGGCTGGGCATGAGAAGCTGAAAAATCCTTCACTTAGTATAAACACTACTCAGCAACAACTGAAAACATCAGTGTGTTATCAACGTTCTTCTCATACTAAATCCAAAACATAACACTATACCTGCTGCTAGAAAGAAAATTAACTTTATCCTAGCCGAAACCAGGACAAATATGATCCCCATTCTGAGTATCTGAATGATATGAGGTTCTTAAAGGGCAACGAACAATTGTATACCTAAGTTTCACTTTTTAAATTCATTGTTTTCCCCATCACTTTTCAGATGAAGCATAGGAATGAAATGAACAGAACTAGCAGGGATCTCTGGGGTTATCAAGTCTGGTTTTTTTCCATGGGGAAATGACTGGGGTTTTTTCTGACTAATACTATATTGTAAGGATTACAAAAAGTGAAGGGAGTGGTTACTATTTCTGCATGCGTGCTAATACTCACACTGCAGGCAGTTACCAAAGAGTCAGTGGTAAAGATTACTAGAGACTGTACATCCTACAGATCAGCTAAAACCATCTTTGCCTGTGTATATTAATCATTAGCTGAAATAAAAGATTCTCTTCCTCTTCTCATGTGAAACTAAGGAACAGAAAATATTTTTCATCTAAATTTCTCTATGAAATATTGGTTGCTATCAAGAAATGAATGCTAAAAAACGCCTGATTGAGAAACGCTACTACAGTTGATCTTGGAAGGGATTTGTAAGGATCCCATGTGACTTAAATAGTCTTTTGTCAACAGAGTTTCCTGATCAGGCTGTATCTTCCATAACACACTAAGATTTATCCATTATAGGCTAAGTACTAAGAGAGTGGAGCCATAAATAGAGATGTAGATAAATACATAAATACAGATTGTCATTGGATCAGATGTTCACTTCCTGGCTTTTGTTGTTCAGGATATGCTCTTTAGAGATATTGTTGGGTCTTGAGGACAAAACAGGTATCCTCCTGGCTTGTGTAAAACATCTGTCTTTTAAGGAAACTGGCACAGTTATTCCAGTTTGTCAGCTGGCCCATGGTGCTAGAAGGTGGTTGTGGAGTTGTGATCTTGGAAGGTCGCCTCTGGGATAGAGATGGGTGTAAGGGAGCAAACTAGGATATCCCTCCAAGGTGTCCTCCAAGCTTTGGAAGGATCTGACTGGTAGCTCCAAATCAGGAGGATACATTTTGTAGTTTGTGGCATTAAACTAAATCTAATGTGCCATCTGATGTGCTGGAGGGTCTACCTGAACTGCTAGGTCTCTTCTCCCCTCTGTGTATCATGATAGGCAGGGCAAGGATTTCTTGCCTCTTTAAAGCTGACCATGGTGGGGTTAGGAGAGGCAAAGGCAACAGCTTTTTGCCAAGATGGAACTGCAGTGATTCACCAGCTCAGACTTCTGCTGTAGTTTGTGTGTCCCTATTGTACTGATAAGCATGGAGGGATGGGTGTGTATTTAGAAGAAATGCACTTAAGCCCCATATTTGAAAACTTTGAAGTATAGCTCTGTGTCTCCAGGTATCAGAGTATATAATGTGTGGACTGGAAGTGTTCTGACACTGCAGTTCTTCACTGGACACCAGTAATCATGTGCAGAGGAAGAGATGTTTCTTCTTCAGGAGACCACTTGAATCAGCAGAATTGCTAGTGGGAGGCCTAAACTCTGCAGCGCCAGTGCAATATCACCACTCCCAGGATTTCTTTGCATTCTTCAGCTTTTGTATGGAGGATGAAGTTTTGGGTTTACTGACCCAATTGGAAAATACATGTTATATTGGATTAAACCAGAATGCGTTCCATTGTTTTCCACCCAGACAAGAGAATGTGAAAAGCAGCCCATGCATCACTTGTAAATCTCTGCCATATGGTAGAGACATATTTGTGTCTCTTGTTTAAAGGTAGAGATATTTCTCAGGGCCTGGCTTGATGTTTTCTGTGAGGGAAGTGAGTGTTTTTAAATCTTAAAGCCACAGCAGGGCAGAGAGGGGAACAGGGTAGTGGAGCACTGGGATGGACTGCTTAGGGAGGTTGTGTAACCTTCACCATTGTTCTTAAAAACAGGCTAGACAAAAAGGTTTAGAAGTACTTTAACAGTGATTGATCCTGCCTTGGCAGAGGCATGGTCTTGGTGATCTCCTAAGGTCAACTCTAGCCTTATTTTCTGTGATTCTGTAAAAGGATAGAATTGTTATTATTTTTTCTGTTACTACCATTCGAGAAGCACTTCTCAGAGATCAGAATCTGTCATTGCCTGGTGCTGTACTCGCATGCTAGAGAAAGATGGTCCTGCCCTCAGAGAGCTTACAAATATGAGTCAAGAAGCAACGGCTAGTATGGACAGCTGAGGGAATACAGTAAGGAGCAATGAGACGCTATTGATCAGCAGGATAGGCAGTACTCATAATACATCAGCAGCCTAACTGCTGTCAGATTTTTGCAGGCATCATGGCTAAGGAGAATTTGAAGGAGGATAATGAGGAAGCTTTGCAAATGAAATCTCCAGGCTCCCACCACCTCTGCTCCAGAGCTGGGCAGCAGCAGAATAATGGTTTGCCTCCCACTTCTGACTGTTCCTGTGCCCCTGCCCACTGCTGCCCACTCTCACTGAGGGCACAGGCAGTGCTCTTGCAAACTTGCTTCTAGCCTGTATTGTGGCAGGATGGCAGGAGACAGAGCCAGGATAAGGCCTGGCCCTCTATCCCACATGCTGTGGGATCTCTTCCAGTGACAAGAAGTAAAGTTGATGAGTCTGTATCGAGACAGTGAAGTGACCCCCGTGCTGCTCCACATAATTAATAAATAAAGCACTGGGGGAGTTTTTGCCATGCTGGCTGCTATGACAGGGCTGTCTACGGTGCACTTAAGCATTAAATGACCAATTTCTGTCAGACTAACTTCCCAAGCCTCTCTCTCTCTCTCTCTCTCTCTCACTCACAAAGCTAGCTTCCTCGCTCCCTGCACTTGGAGTTTTTCAGCAACTGATGGCTCCTGGTTCATTTCTGTGGAATTAATTGGTCCCTGAATGAATTCTGTTGACAGGGCAATTTATCATGTGTTTGGGTTGACAGTGTTGGATACCGGTAAAGGGGGGGAGTGGTGTGTGAGTGGGATGAGGGGAGATGGACAGGGTGGGGGTGGGTGGGAGGATGAAGAGGAGGAGGAGTAGAAGAAAGGGGAGGTGGAGGAGAAGATTGTTTAAAAAAATAAAATGAAAGAGAGAAGGAAAATTCTTTTCCTCTTTGGCTCCTTCCAGTCCAGCTCAGTGCGATGGATAATGCACCAAAGGGATGGGGAGAAGAAGAGGGGAGGAACAGAGTGCCACTTGTCTCATGACAGAGTCAGGATGCTGCTTTTCCACAATTTGCACCATGGACTGGGCGGGGGGGGGGGGGGGGGGCAAGGAAAAAAAAAACAAAACAACAGTAAAAGCTAGTAGTTGTGTGGTGTCTCTGGGGTTCAGCCAGAAGCCTTCATATGTAATGGCCACATGTCTACTTCTCCCTCATACCAAAGTGGGAAGCTAGGGGCAAATCTGGTTAACCCTCAAAATGCTGATACATGCCCAAATACTGTTTCAGTAGGGACTGAGTGGTGTCCAGCATCTCACAATGTGTTGGTATCTGCCATTATGTCTACTAGTCAGCAACATCCAAGAAGGAATCGCACCTTACAAAACAAAATCAGTGATTTGGGTTCCCAGTTTCCCCTCAGTATGGGTCAGAATGGGGTGCCTGGTCCCATATGTGCCTTTGATGATCTCAAATTACATAATTTCACATTGTCCAAGACAGGGACAATGAGGGACTTCCCAACATAATTAAAATTACACCATAATTACATTGTCATTAAAATGTCATGACTCTGGCGCATGGAATCAGTTTCTAGTCAGCGCAGTCTAGATGATCATTTTAGTCCCTCTGGCTTCTCAGCTTCTGAATGCAGAAGTGTGGGTATGTAAGCACATGCATGTGCTACAGCACGGATAATGTTAAAACCAGCCTGTCCTGGTTTCAGCTGGGATAGAGTTAATTTTCTTCCTAGTAGCTGATACAGTGCTGTGTTTTGGATTTAGTGTGAGAATGATGTTGATAACATGCTGATGTTCTAGTTGTTGCTAAGTAGCGCTTATCCTAAATTAAGGCTTTTTCAGTTTCCCATGCTCTGCCAGCAAGCAGGTGCACAAGGAGCTGGGAGGGAGCACAGCTGACCCGAACTACCCAAAGGGATATTCCATACCATAAAACGTCATGCTCAGTATATAAACTGGGGGGAGTTGGCCAGGAGGGGTGGATTGCTACTAAAGAATCGGTCAGCGGGTGGTGAGCACTTGCATTGTGCATCACTTGTCTTTTCTTGGGCTTTATTTCTCTCTTTTTGTTATATTCCTTTTCATTACTATTATTATTATTATTCTATTATTATTGTTGTTATTAGTTTAGTTTAGTTATTAAACTGTTCTTATCTCAACCTATGAGTTTTACTTTTGGTTTTTTTGTGATTCTCCTCCCCATCCCACTGGGGGATGTATTTTCTAGGAATCTTTGAGTGACCTAAAGAGGTGTACTAAAGACTTGATCAGAGGGAGGTATGTCTGCGAAATGTTGGTTGCATGTACATGCAGAGGATAGGCTCCGTCAGTGTCATCTTCACCTCTGTCTCCTCCCCCAGCCTTCCCTACACTGCAAGTGGGATGTTCCAAAATACTTAATGCTGAGATCAGTGGAAGAGTTACCAGTACTTTCCTGCTGATCTTACTGGGAGCAGCATTAAGTCAGAGCTCAGCATTTCTGAAATTGCCATTCGGAGCCTTTAGCTGCAGGCTAGTGGGAGCTGCCTTTGTTTCTCGGAGCACTGTGGCTCAGTTTACCAGCACTCAGTCATCATCTTTGTCTTGGGACCAAAGGTTTCATCAATCCAGCTGACAAAACAAGGGCCCATGTCGTAAACAGCCTGGAGACAGAACTGAATTTGAGTGGCAAGCCCCAAACTGGGGTGGTGAAACATGAGTGGTGTGGTGGTAAATGGTCTCTCTCTTATTTTGTTCAGTCAGATATAACACAAATGCAAATATAATTCTCATCTGGTAAAAATGGTGCAACTGAGCATCGAGGAGGCTGACTGCTTGTTTATGGTTGTCTTTACATTGTTGTTTTTACCTTGGATTAGGGCAAACCTCTAGCCTGCATCCCACCTGAGAACATCTGAGCATCAGATCTTCTAGAGTGCTAAAATGGAGCAGGTAGGGTTAGGAGGTGTAGGAAGCAGGGAGCTGGCACAGTCAAACTGCAGAGGATTTAGGAGAAAGACTTTTTGTAGGGCCCCCAAGTTTCCTGCCACTTGGAAAGCCAGTTAAAGTTACTGCACTAAGAGCAAGTGTACAGGAAAAGACAGCCATGCAAAGGCATACTGGGTAGAGGGAAGATTTATTTTCAAACACTTTTCTTTTCCTTCTCTTGGTATGATCAATCCAAGGAAATGGTGCAGGCAGCTCCTTCTCAAGGCTTTTGTAACAGGTTTCCATTGTAATTACTCAGGTAAATAAAGCTGAGATTCTTCTGTAGTGTAGGGGATCAAACCTAGAAATACTCCCATTAGAAATGAGCAGATCCAAAATAACAGTTGTGACTTGAGATAGCGGGTTTAAGGAGGAAACACATGAGTGTAGCAATTTTTTATGTGGGATCCTAAAGTGTAAGTTGTTTGGGGTGAGAACCCGCTCTTTGTTGTAGTTTAAAACAACGAACAAAAATACATATAGGAACTAACATATACAAATTGACAATGGTGGTAATAATAACTGAGCAGTGATTTTTCTGCATAGAAGTCATGCAAACAGACAGAGCTTAATCAGAAAACTTGGGAGATGTATGTGGTGCTTGAAAAGGACCAGTCTGAACTGGGGGTATCTGTGAAGGGAGAACCTGGTTGGTTACAATCCCACAGAACAGAAACCTTGTTGATTGCTAGTGAGAAGGTGCTTGTATAAAGGGTTTATTTTTCCCTCATTAAAAACAAGATTAGTAGTATTACAGTTCATAAATATGAACCAAAAGGAAGAACATACAGTTTGGTAGCAAAGGCTCTGCAGCATAGTATACAAAGATCTGACAAGCTCCAGCAGCTATAAGTTGATAGCAGGTAAGTTCAACTAGAAATAATGTGCATATTTCCAACAGTGCAGGTAATCACCTGTCAAAATATTTTAGCTAGGGTTCACTGTATTTTCCAGCACTCAAACCTTTATACTTGGTAGCAAATATTCCTCAGAAACAGATTGCCCTAGCTCAACCCCAGCTATTGGACCCACAGCAGGAATTAATTCAAAGCAGCCCTATGGTATCTCATATCAGAGGCCAGACAAGATGATCACAGTGCACTAGGAGTCTCCTCTGGGGTAGCTGTGGCAATGAACTTGAAAACAGCTATCTTAAAAGTCAATGCCTGATTCCAGTTTCACTTACACACTGTTTACATGAGTGTAACTCTTCTGACTTCAGACTTCTGAATGACAGTGGTGGATACAGAAGGCAAATCGGGAATGATCAAATGAGGAAAATGGCTATGATGAGGCTGTCCTGAGCCAGTCAGGTGAACATGACATAGGACACGTTAATGGAGTAAATGGGCATACATTCACTTATGTCACTGAACCTTTGGGACAGAAACACAAACATTTTTATAAAAAAATTACCCCTAAAAATTGAAAAGGGAGAGTAAAACCTGAAACAATACAAATCCTTCTGTATTGTGAAATGGAGATGAAAAAACTCCTGTGGGTGAAAAGGCAATGAACTGAAGTCTGCATAAAATAGTGGAGACAAAATGGACCAAAATAAGCTCCAAGCAGGTTGCATTTAGAACTAAACAGGATACAATAGGTAGCTAGCTAAGATGGCAAGACAGATGACTTAAAAGTTATTCATTATGCAGCTCCTTCAGCATGATTAGATATGTAGACCAGAGTTGCAGGCTGAGTGTCCTCACTTAATGCTAAATCTGCGGATTTAAGAGTATAGGATTTGTAAGACTGGGCCAGGCTCACGTTTTGTCTGGTCTACCGTCTCTAGCAGAAGTCACAACAGATTCTTAAGAGGAAGGCAGAAGAACTGTGCAATGGGCAGACATAGGAAGCATCTGCATTTTGTGGGGAGCTCAAGTAATCTGCAGGTTGGCTTAATCCCAGAAATGTTCCTATCTTTCCAGAATGCTTGTTGAATGCTTGTAACTCTGGATTTTTTTTTTTTTAAATCTATAAAACTGTCCAGTCTTTTCTGGAATCTTGGTAACTTCCTGTGGTTACAAATTCAGTTGGTCAAAATACAAACTGTTGGGGAAAAATTTTAATCAGCTTTGAATTTGCCGCTTTGTAATCTAATCAAGTGTCATCTTTTTCTTGTGTTCTTGTGACCTGCAGGGTGTCGTTCTGCTAAGGAAGCCTCTGGCTTGCCTTCCGGGTGGTGTTCAGGAACCATTTTGATGAATTCCAATTAAGAGTCTTCCTGACACCAGGAGATGCAGAGGTCAAAGAATGCCCTGTGCAGCACAGCAACAGACCGCATGGAGCACAGATAAAGGTAAGAAAATGGCATAATTGTAAAACAGAAAAAAAACAGGACAGAAAATTCCTGAAGACATGAAAAGGATTTGAATTTGGAAGGATCTTTGAGTGAATAGTTCAGCCAAGGTTTCTGCCTGGAGCCCAGAAGAACTTAATAAAGATTCTTGTATACTTGGTGGAGAAAATAACAGTGGTGATAGATAATGCTTTGCCTTGTTACATAGTGATTAATCTGGAATGGAAGTTTACAGAAAGTTGTAGACAGTCTGATCAGAAACAAGAGCTTTTTGTAGTCATGTAAGACCTGTAAGGAAGAATTATTGTGGTCACTTGAAGATAACAGATCCCTGAGTGCCTTCTGTGTGCTTGTGATTCCAGTTGAAGCTGTGGGAAGTCTGTTGCTCCTAAAGATCCTAACAGAAGTGTTCCAAGACACAACACCAGTACCTGATCTTGGGAGAGAAGCAGGAGACCTCAGTATGTTGCTAGAAATGGCACTAGTCTGCATAGTAATTTGTCTTTAACCAACTCTATCTATGGCTAGTAAAAGGAAATTCAGGGGACTAACCTCCCAGCGAAGTGGCTACTCAGTCATAAGCAGAACTGACAGATTCTCGCTGACATTTGTAGAGTCGATCTTGGTCTTTAGCATGGCACAAGTAACTTGTCACACCAATATTGTAGCATTAACTGGGCTAGATAGGAGCTCTCCAATGAGTCTGAGGGACTTAACCTCAATGTAGATAAACATCTATCTGGCTGTAGGACTGCAAAAAGGTAGTGACCTTGGACAGAAGGGTAAAATCTCAGTGTTCGAGTTGAGGACCATAATTGCATAAACAAGTTGCTTGCTATCAGTACCATGTATTTTCAAACACTGGAGTCACACTGGAATTCACAGCAGAAACTACTGTGAGTAGTAGTCTACTACATTGGCAGCTCAGAGAGTAGCATGAAGTAGCTCTTTCGCACCATGTTTATTCAAGGGACATGAAATCCTCCATGGAGGAGGTATGGGTCATGTTCACAAAATGGTGATAACTAGTGCTTTTGTTTTCAGACTGCTTCCATCTCTCCTCCTAATGACCATTTTCTTCTCTCTTTAGCCTCTTCAGACTGGACTGTATCTTAGGTGACTTGTTCAGCATTTGAATAAGAGATGGCTGAGAAAAGCTCACTTGGGGGGAAAAAACATAATACAATGGGGATAGATGGCAGAAACAATAGTTGTTATTATTTTGGCCCTGCTAACCAAAACTAGAATCCTGCCATTTTTTTTTCAAGGTTGATCAGTTTAGGAGCAAGCCATGTTAGACAGACCACTGGCTAGTTTTGGGTGCCTAGGCAGAAACAGTATCATGAAAAACAATCTCCCTCTTTGCTAAGCAAACCAGATTATCAGTGGCTTACAGATTCACCACATTTTTGTCACTTTGACATTGGGTTAATGGGACAGAGTGAGAGGACCTGCAATCACAACACTTATGTCTGAGAAGAAGGAGCATAAGGAAGTTTGCAGCTGTATGATTTTTGTCAGTATATATCTCCTCTGTTAGCAGCGAGGGAATTTCAAACTGAGAAAGTGACTGTTTAGGCAAATTAAGAGCATGAGAACCCTTCTGCTGTTCCGGAGCATAACCCAAACTCAGTAGTGATATTCCAGCTGCCTTTTGAGGCTTTTGGTTGGCCATTTAATGTGGGCTCTGATGCTTACTGTTCTAGTACACAGGTATGTATTGCATAAAAACCACCCATGCAGTTCTGTGTGTATGTAACCAAATCATCCGGGATCGACTTCTCTGTATTCTGAGTGGCTGTGCAAGGGAAGAGATGCATCAAAGCTTTTGCTTCTCCTGTATTAAAGCCCTTGTAGTTCAGAGATGACACAAATCTAGTACCTTTGCTGATGCTCACTCAGAAGGAAGGGCTCCAAAAAGCCTTGCCTCCTTTCCTCCCAGTCACCTTTGAATGGAACACAAAAATGATGAAGCCCGGCCCTGTAATATAACCACATAAGCATCTGCCTTCCCCTGCCACACCCTAACCACGGGTCCCAAATATTCTGGTGTCTCCCCCTTTTCTGAGAGAACAGGTGATGTCTGTGCTCAGTCTCGGTTTGTGAAGGCAAACAGGTCTCAGAGCAAATAAAAATGTTATTTGTTTTTTTTTGCTTTTGCTGTATCAGCCAAGCAAAATACATATGAAGAGGTAAAACACATGAATAAACAAACAATAATGGGTCAAAATAGGCAATCCATACTCAAAGATAAAACTGGAAAGACACACAGGACAACATTGGAGGTATCGATAAAGACTGTGCCAGGTTTCCAGAATCAAAGACTCAGTTCTGAGTTCCCTTTAGTTTTGTTTCCAATCTCTCTCCCCTCCTTTTGGTGGGAACTTCTCATGTGGCACGTTGACCCAGAGCAGGATTTTCTGGGGAGTCAGTAAGGGCAGAGAAGTTGCCTCCGAGGAGAAGAAATGTTCAACATTACCAGGATGTTTCCCAAGAATGGTACTTTATGGCCTTTCCCCCCAAAAATATTTTGCTGTTTACAGTTTATTTTGTGGTAGCTCTTTGAGACCTCTGGTGTGGGCCAGGAGCCCACTATGTGACCTGCTGTGCAAACACAAAGCAGTAAGAGAATTCCTGCTACACACAGGAATAACCTTAATCTAGTGAGAGTGATCACCTGACATAGAAGGGGGAGCACAATGAAATAGTTGGAGTAGAGGGTATAATTTAACTCCCTTCTGATTTACAGGAAAACTTAAAAAGAAGTTGGATGGTGAATATGTATCCTAGCTGGTAGAAGAACAGGAGAAGATTTTTCCTAATGAACTTAGAGAAGAGAATTTTCAAAGCAGGACAAGTTAAAAATAAATTCATTAATTAAAGCTCAGGTCTGATTAGACACAGAAAAAATGATGGCTAGATTTTCAGGGATCTTTAGCAATTGCTGTTACAAAAATTTTCAAAAAAGCTCAGTGTGTAATATACAGCTGAGTGTCCCAAACACTCCTCAAAGTCTTCTAGTAAAAATACTGAGCTGTACATATTTACATGTCTAGCTCACATTTGGACTCTGCTGAGGAGCTGGTCACAACTGTAAAAACTGAGCCTTTGCAATATTCTGACAAAGGTGAAACCGAATAACAAAAGATTATACAGTTCAGAATACTGGCCAGTTTCTTATGGTTACTGGCCAGCGAATTCTCAGAATAGAGTACTGAGATGGGAATAAATCATGGAAGGAAATCTCACTCCACTCCTGAGTGCATCTGCAACAAGCGCAGATGCTCATGAACTGGGAAAGTGCTGGGCTGCCAGTGATTTGGGAAAGTTGTGGTGTTTGGTTAGATCCCTGAATATAGGTTACATTTTAGAGAGCTGCTTTTGGGAATCTTGGCCAAGCGTCTCCCTGTATTAGTAGCTTTATGGCCATTCTTTGGGCTATTGGTATGCTTCTGTGAGCTATCTGTTAGCACTTTCTTTCCACTATGTAACATTCTAAAGTTTCTCTTCTATTTTGTCACAGTATTTTCCAACTCATTTGCTTAGACATTCTTTACATTATGTGTATGTATTCCCCTGCCAGAAAAGGATGCAGCAGGTAGAAAACCTGTGTTGAAGATTCATTCTCTTTTCTTTCATTTACTTTCTCAAGAATCTGGCAAACCTTTCAAAGTACGTCAGTGAGGTGTGTCTGAGCAGCCATCTCTTGTCTCTTCCCAGAAGGTGATTGCTTCCCAGCATCCTTCTGCTAGGGCTAGCTGGTGGTGGACCCCTTTGCTTTTATTCATACCTGCATAAAGAGCAGGAGGATCCAGCGTGTTGGCATGGCTGTTGAAATTTTATGTGTCATTCCCTTTCTGTCAATGATCAGGTGAGCAGCATTGAATGACTCACTTCCGCTCTTTATTTTGTCTAATGATAAGTAGGTTGGTCAGGACAGGAATGATGTCTTACTTTGTACAGTACATAACGCACAGAGTTGTCATCTTGATATGTCCAGGTGATGTAATATGGTTCATTATCACAATACATAGGGACTGTAATGTTTCTTTCCGTGACTGTAGCCTGTGGCTATGCTATTTTGTGAACTCATTCAGTACCCCTTAAGCTGCTTGCTATAAGCAATCTTTCAGCAGTCTTTTCAAGACCCCAAACAATGATGTACAGATTGTATTTTGACCTTATATGTGTAGCCCAGCAAAGTGTATATGAATGCTAACTAGCATCATCCGGTCAATGTTTTACCAGATTCATCTCTCACATGAAAATCAGTACTTTGTATGCCCAGTTTGGCAAGTTTCAAACACTCAGTAAGCAAGAATTGCTTTCCTCCACCTGCAAGAATAATGACATGAGCTTAAATGTCATAAAAAGCTTTTTTGCTGTTTTTAAGCTCTTTGTCTTGTCTTTTTGAGCCTGTAATTGAAACTGGACAGTAGCACCAAATGAAATCACAACTGGTTTAGGAAGGCTGAGATTTTCATCTTATATCATATATCCTGTAACTGGAGCAAAAGCACAAAACTCTCAGGAGACTTGTGAGGCAACTGTGAGAATTAGTCATGTACCATGTTCTGGTTTTGAGAGAACTGGCTGGCTACCGCACTGCCAAGAGAATTACGTTGATACCTGCAAACAGTGTAAGTGACATATGATGGCAGAGCTGTTCTGAGCAAAACAAGGTAGAAAGAGAAAAAACAGGTGCCTGAGATGAGGTTTGTGATGGGGTGCTTAAGAGGCAACATAAATCCATCATCAAGCAGCAGCTCTGTGGAAGAACAAGTTTCTTGAATGGTTCAGTGGCAACCTAATGCAAATTATTACACTTTGAAAAATTAGGTTAAAATCTCTTTTTGAATTCAAAAGAAACAAATAATAAAAATTTGGCATCCTTCTTTGGGGTAGACAGCAGAGTTCAGAATTTTCTAGTGAAAGCTGGACGAGTTAAGACATCCCCTGAAGTCTGATCTCTCTGGGGATCATTCTCACAGGCATCATCAGCTCCTAAGTGCCCCATCTCCTCTCAAGCACCATGGTGGGAGCTATCGCTCTTCGCTGCCATTTTTCTTCCTCTTTTTTGCCTTTATAAAAAATGCTTCCCTTGATATGCAAGGCCTTGTTCAAAGAGTCTGTGATCCCCGCCTTTCATAGCAGAGAGGTAGAAATACCCTCTCTACGTCTCCTCAGCGGGTGACCAGATAGGCAGGGTGCACAGAGCAGCCTTGGAAAGGGGTTTGGTATATGTCCTCTCTCTCCTCTGAGGTATTGTGGCTTAGTCCCCAGAGCCCAAGGGATGTAGCATGTCACATTTACTACTCCTGCTACATCCTTTTAGCCACCAGAAAACCTGCATAGTTTAAGAAATCAAAGCTTTCACTTAAGATGTGAAAAAAAACATGTCCAGAACAAAAGGTGATGCCAGTTCCTTGTCTCTCACCAGAGCCATGAGGAAAAAGCCAAGCTGCAGATTGTATTGAAAGTGAGGAGGGTAAACTCCCCCTTCATCCTTTCCCATTCCAGCCCCAACCCAGCCCCCAATAAGGCTTCATCTCTCTGTGAATGGAGTCCCTCTGAGCAGGATGCTGAGCCAGAGGAGTGACAGGTGCCTCCTGATATGCCTAAATGAGAAGAACCAATCGGAGGAGCCTGCCCAGCTTTTGTTGTCATCTGGCTTTGCTCACGAAAGATGAGTTTGATTGACAGA
Organism: Harpia harpyja; assembly: GCF_026419915.1. Taxonomy (NCBI): domain Eukaryota; kingdom Metazoa; phylum Chordata; class Aves; order Accipitriformes; family Accipitridae; genus Harpia; species Harpia harpyja. The sequence continues at coordinate 24,317,080 of NC_068949.1, forward strand.
TGCATCAAGGTTCACAGTTTATTGGTTTTTGCAAAAGAGCCAGATCTGCCAATTTAGACAGGGGAGTGACACAAAACTTTCCATCTAAATGGACTAATTTTACCACAGGGAATTCCCAGGCAGAGCGCTCCAAGGCAGGCGCAGTCCTGTTTTATTTTTTAACAAGGACTGAATGACAAATATAAACGACAGTTCTAGGCTGACGGAACATCAGCATTTGACACTTCACAGGGGAGCGGTGAAATAAACAATAGGCAGAGAAATTGAATTAGAATCAGATGAGAGTCAGCTAGAGAGGGAGAGGAGGGCCTGATTCTCTACCAAATCATTTATAAAAGAGCAAACTGAATACTAAGTAGATATAACACGCTCACATCCTGGTTTATTAGCAAATTTAACCTACTAGTGTATTACACTTGTGTGACGTAAATGGATCGCTGGACAAAGGTGGGTGGTAGGGGAGACCAATGCACAGGCAGTGGGAGAGTATGATGGGTTTCTGTTCGTGGTGGTGCGAACCTCTTGTGATAATCTTATCCTGTGGTACTAATAGAGTCTACAAAGTCAGCAAAAAGTATGACAAGTTTGTTTAATTTCTCTCCTGTTCCCTCTGGCACGTTGCCTGCAGAGTTCTGTCCAGTCTTCCTGTATTATGGCACTTGCTAACTTTGGGTACCCAGCTTTGCAGCCTTGGCTCAATTCTTTTACTGCTTTTCTTTTATCTAGGACTTTTCAATTTAAAACAGGCAACCCATGACATTTAAGGAGAATGATTCTGTGCAAAGTCTGTCTGGGACTTCTGAGTGTGGACCGTGTCTGCTTGAGATAAAAGGTTGTCTCAGCTGATAGTGTTAGCAAGCTATTATCCTATTTCTACTCAGCTTTAACAGGGGGATAGGATATATAAACTTTCCCGATGGGTTAGACAGCTAACTGTTAGCTAGACATTGCTTGGTAGAAATTTGGATTCCTGGATTTTATGTCATGTTCTGAGATTTCAAGCGTATCTAGAGAAGTGATTTTCAATCTTTTTCAATTAGCAAACAGTAAAACCAAAAAACAATCAGTAGAAGAATAGCTGCCAGTATAATGCATCTAGGTCCATAAGCTCACTTTTCCCAGTTACATTAAAAGCAGTTTCCTTAAAAATAAACTAGAAAATCTAAAAACATAAGTCAAAAACTACTGATCTTGATGTTAGAGAAAGGGGCATGAAAATAAGGGGCTTTGGATTGATTTGCTTCTTAATGATGATTTAACTTCCATATATGAGTCTGAAAAGTGCGTATGTGGAAGCTGCCTCATTAGCTAGGCACTACAACTAACCATTGCTGGTGTATTAAGGAGGTGCCAAATGCAGGTCTGTAGTTAAAACTGTGTTCTGATGGAGGCTGACATGGAGGAAAAATGCTTCTTTCTTCTGTACACAGAGGTACTATATCTGTGTGAAATTTCACACTGTTAGTCTTATACCCTTTGGGTTTTCTGTGTAGGTTTTGTTTGTCTTCCTTTCACAAGTGTTCAACAGGGTGTGTTTGAAATTGGTCTCAGGCTGAAAGTCATTATGTTTGTAATATTTCATTGTCGGTGTGTCTCTCTAAAACAGAGTGATTCGTCTCCTTTTGAACAGGCACAGGAGCAAAGCCAGTGTAATTCTGATGCAAATGATATGTTTTGAAAGGAGACAATTTAGAAATGAAGCGATTTTTGTTATGTTTCATAACAGAAAGGTTATCCTTCAGCAAAGACTAGTGTGTAGTTCTCAGTGAAACCACGGCCGTGTGTTGCATTGCGTCAAGACAGTCCCTTACAGTTTTTCTCCCCAGGGACGGAAGCCACAGGCGGTTTCAGTTTCAGCTGGTCAGCATTTACTTACAAACTCTGGCAGCAGAAAGTTAGGCTGCTTGTAGTAAAGATGGATGTTGCCTCTGTCCTGAAACCTGGTGTTCCTATCAGAGTAGTAAAGGGGACTGTGGAGAGCAGCAGAAAACAGTAAGGGTAGAGAAGGCCCTCTGAATGTGTGGGGGAAAGGGGTGTGTGCAGAAGCCAATAGTGCCTGAGCAGGGAATGTGGGGTGCAGGATGGTCTTCCCAGTGTGTATCACAAGGAACATGGGAAGGTTTATATCTGAGAGGGTAGAGGGCAGAAAAGGAGGAAGGGGGATTACAGAGAATCCATGTTTTCCCCAAGAGGGGCAATGCTGAGGGACAACATGCCTGGGGCAGGAGAACTGGCAAGGCACTGAAAAGGTCTTGAGGGAAAGGGCAGAAGAGGTGGCAGGAGGCAGAGGTTGCAAAAAGCAGCCAGGGTTGACAAGCGGGTTCTCGTGCTACAGGGATAAGGAAGAGTGGAAAAAGGTCTTCTCCAAGCAGCTGCTATGGAATGAATTTGCAGGTAGTGTTTTGAACCTGAAATGATCAAACATGCTTTGGATGGGCAGCTTCCACCAAAATGTCACACAGCAGAAGGCAGGAAAAAAACCCAAGTCTTTGACAAGCTTTGGTATCAGACCAGCTCTGTCAGCCTTGCCAGGAGTTAGACGGCAATTTCCAGGTCTTGTGACATTTGAGCTGCTTCCAAAAGCACTAGAGCACACGGTCCCTGCGATGCGGTGAGATGCTCACTTTTCACCAAAAGAAGTGAATTTCTGACTCTTGCAGTGGAAGAGGCACAATTAGTATAGCTATAGACGTCTTGAGAACACTAAAATTAAAAGTCAAATAAAAGTTCTTTTGTTCTTATTTTATATATGTGTATATAGACATATATGCAAAATGTTATCTAGTGTTATATACAAATTACATAATTTCCACTCAACCTTGTGATTTTTGTGTGTACTTGATTCATGATTTTCAAGTGCAAGGGGCTGGCAATACAGGTTCCTACAAACTTCCTTTGCTTCACTGCAGACAGCTCTTGAATCATGTAAGTTAACTGTCCTGAGGATATCCCCCAGCTTTTTTTCTAAAGCAGACAAGAATTTATGTACAGACTGTTTACTGTGCATATCTTCATTAACCACTACTTGTTTACTGAGCTGATCCTTCCCTTAATATTTTTAAGTATTTTCCTTTGGATACAAGCATCATTGTGTAGATTTACTAGATGGTAGTTTTCGGGATCAATTTTTTCCTTTAAAGCATTGGTGCCATGTTTATTGTTCTTCCTTTTTTTGCCATTCCCCAGGTCCTTACAGTTTTTCAGTACTGATTGTGTGTCCAGTAAATTCATCCGGTACCTTGATTAATACCTTCAGATGTGTATTATCTTTCCTTGCCTACACCTCATTAAAGAATTTTTTATTTTTAAAAAAGGTTGTCATCATCTCAGAACGTTCAAACTTTTCTTTATTTTTCTTGTCAGAGTAATTATAAAGAGGATTTCTTTACTTAGTCTTGCATAATCTCTTACAATATCATTTTCCTCATTAGGAGACAGACTGCGGTGCTCTTTTTAATTTTATCACACAACATTTTCACATGGAGAACTCCCATTGATTATGCAGGATTATTAAAGGAACATAATACTAGTTGGAATGGTAGAAATAGCTCCTTCATGCAAGTATTTCCTTTTGCAAGATATATAAGTTCTTGGAAGTTGCAAAAGTTTTTCTATAGTTCTACTATCAGTTATGGAGACTTACAGGAATGTCAGGGTGCAGTTCTCTGGGCTGTATTAAGTGCGATACAAATGAGATGATCGTGCTAGCTTCTAAGTCTTTCTTCTAAGATTATTTTACCAGGATGACTTTTGAAAATCCATTTTGCTTTCTTCTGGTGCATCTGTCTGTTGATTCTTAGCCTGTCTTTCACCTCTGACAGCAAATGTACCTTAGTAATTTCCTTTGATTCCAGTCAGTTTAACATCCAGGATCTCATCTATTAATCCACTGTTTGATTCTTACCACCTAAACTTCAGTAGAGAAAGATAATTCTGATGCATAAAAGATTTCAGAATTTTGGAATCCAGTTTTGTTCTGATTTCGAGTGCAAGCCTATCCCTGCACAACATCCCAGGCCTGTCTGTTTCGCAGGCGGCAGACCCTGGAAACCCGAGGCCTCCGACCAAGATAGTTGTCAGGCAGTGTTGCTGCAGTGTTGTGAAAATTGAATTGCTTTTCCAGACTGTTTGGATTTCGACAAATTGACTTTCATTTATGGTAAATGCCCTGTTCAAGGATTTTCAGCGTATTCTGTTAATACTGCAAGGGAAAAATATAAACTGAAACAAAAGGAAATGTTTTAACTCTCTGATGAGCAAAAGCTTCCTGAAAGCATTTGACTGCATGACTGCACTTCTGCAGAGACTTTCCTTAAGATACACATGCACCAGCAGAAAATGTGGCCCACTGGCTTCCATAAGCTGTTGTGAAAATATTTTTAAATGACTAAAAATTGTAGAAGCAAAATTGATTTAGCCTAGCCTGACTCCTCGCTGCGTTTTTACTCCGCCTCTATGACCTTAAACTGCATCTGACTTCCTGAAGAATTAATGCTTGACTGAGGAAAAATTGAGTGAATACCTCAGTATTTGGTATGTTTATAGCATACCTGAATATAATGCCTAGCTCTTTGTTAGGCAGACGATGAATAGCTTGGAGAATGGGTTATTAATGATGTCGCATTTGGTTTTGCCCCTGGTTGACCAAGACAGACAGAGATTAGGAAAGAGCAAGCTATAATAAAACATCAGGCTAACAGAATGCCTTTCGTGAAACTAAAACCAGGGTAGCAGAGAAGTGGGTGTAAGACCTGAGAGCTGTCAGCCACCCTCCCTTTACTGAGATCTCGCACACAGCCCCCACAGTGCTCTGACAGAGCATCAGGGCTGATTCTGGAAGACTTAAAATCCTCCTAGAAGCATGCTGAGCAGGTGCTGCTCATCCCCAGTTGGGGCTATGAGGAAACAGGTGTAGAGGGGAAGGGGACTCTGGGTTACCCCACATCTTTCTGATGTTCTGGCTACCCAACAGCATTTTGATTTTCTGAACTAGCCGGGGAGACCTGATGTGTTATGGATCACTGGGAGTCAATTGAGTGAGATCGATCAAGAGGGAGTCCTACTGACAATGAATAGGAGCGTGGTGGTGGCTGGTGGGGGCTCAGGGGCTGGATTACATTGTAGGTAGTTGCAAGCACATGCAGTGCCTTCCATCGCGTGGCGTGGTGGTGGTTGGCAATCATAGTGTTGTTTACATGGTGCCCAAAGGGTGCTGGGTGCAACAAACGTTAACATCCTGGAGACCTCAAGCAGAATCCACTGGAGAGAGAAGCGCTGAGGGGGAGAGAGAGAGAAAAGGAGAGGGAAGGAGAAACAAGCCAGAAGCCACAAAAATGACATACAAAAAAAAAATTGTTTTTATTTCTCATGTGCACAAAAAGAGAAAGGAAAAGAGTCAAACAGAACTGAAGCGATGAGGAAAAGCCAAGAGTGGCTGCAGCAGCCTAGAATGGATATGAACCTGCACCTGGCACTGGCCCCCTACCCTCCACGGTCTCACATCTAGCTTAGCCTGGAGAGCATCAGCAGAGCTGCTTATGGTTGGATTTGTCATCAGTTCTGTAATTGTCATCGTTTGGTCCCTCCTCCCTGCTTTGCAAGTTTGCCACCATCCTGGGCCCAGCCAAGGAGCACACTGTGGTGTTTGTGGGGTCCCTCAGAAGCCCTCATTCTGTCAGTGCCAAAGGGGGCAGCTATCATTCTTATTTCTTTTCCCAGAGGGGTGCTTTTCCTTAGGGACAAAAGGGTGGGGTTTTTCCAACAGTTCAGCAAACCAAACATTCCTTTAGGAAAATCTTTATGTGCATATATAATTATATACTCAAGAGGAGAAAGAGGTGCAGGGTTTTTGTTTTCCTTTTCTTGTTTAACATCCTCACATTCATGTTGTGATTAATTCTGAAGTCTTACTCTGAATTTGAATTGTTGCTACCGATGGGTCAGAAAGCATGCAGGCTTCTCCCTGTTTCCACAGCAGGGCTCATTGCCACCAACCCTCCCCAACAGATTTACAGGTCACAAGGGTGTCAGCTTTAACGCATCTGCCCCATGCAACCCTCCCCCCATCTTGCCCCACATCCCGTGGGCCAAAAGGACGTGGGAGCTTCAGGACTCAAAAGTGCTGCCCAGTTTTAAATGCCATGGTCCCTGTTGCTTCCAGCGAAGCATAGCATTTAAGAACTCACGAGAGTCTTCCCCCGCAAAAAAAATGGTGACAGAAGGAGATCTGGTCACACAACATTTCTGCTTGGTCCATTAGATAAAGCAAACGTAGCAGCAGAGCTAAGAATGACAGGAGAAGAAAGAAGCAAAGGGAGAGCTAAGAAAGAAAAATAAAGAAACGAAGAATGATTTGTGAGAAGAAGGAAAAGAGAGAAATGTAATTGGAACATTAATTATTATTCAGAATAATACTTAACGCTTTGATAGAATTTTCTTTCCAGGATCTCAAAGCACTGAGCCAGTGCCAATTAATTCAGCTGTGCAATCCCCCTGTGAACTGGGAACTACTGTTATCCCCATTTTACAGAAGATTGGAATGGAGGCATAGGGGGGAAATTGGACTTGACAAAGGTTCTCTAGAGCCACAAGGACAACTGGGGAGTTTGAGGTCCCAGATACCTGCTCTCATATCAGTAATGCTCTTCCCTCTCTGGATAGAAAAGTGCATTGGGAATGAAGAATAATAAGAGAGGGATAGAAATGGAATGGAAAGAGGGTGTGAGAAAGAAATGGGAGAAAGGGAAGAGGCAGCAGAATGGAGGAGAGAGATGTGAGTCATAGACTTCACCAGATTTTGCATAGTGATTTCTTCCTCCAATTCTTTTTCATTTTTTCCTGTAAAACTTTTTTAAAGAAAAAAAAAATTCCACCTATAACAAAGCAACTGTTGGCCTGTTGGGGAAGGGGTCCTTCCAAGGTTTGGCTGTTCCCTCAGGTTCTGGATTTGTGCTGTGCTTTATTGAACACATCGTTTTGTTTTCAGTGAGCACAACGAGACTTGCACAGTACAGACAGCGTGTTCCTTATCTACAGGATGAGACGAGGCTGTTTTAATAACTACCATGATGAAGATGAAGATGAACTTATATACAAGAGGAATTGCCTTCACATTACACACATTATCTTCCTACAAAGCAGCAATTGTTTTTGCAAATAACATAATATTAAATAATTGGTAGAATTTTTGCGTTTCCTGCATAGTCCAGTCTAATGGAATCTATATGAATATTGATGGTTTTCTTCTGCATAATATCACCACATAAATCCCCATGTCAGCTACTAGACTTTAGCTATAATACTGCTTTACAATGCATCCACCGACTGTAAATCAAAACAACCAACACAAGAAACTCTTTGGCAAATGTAATTCAGTACATTCGCATGGGGGTCTACAGATGGTGGTGGAAGAGGATTAGACTGCCCAGTCCTTTGCATAATTCTGCTTTCCTTTTAATTTCCCTGGTCCAACTACATGCCATACTTATGAACTTTCCAGACCAATCCAAAACCTGGTGGAAATCCTCTTTTATCAGTGGAGTTACACCAACAGTGGATTTGGCCCTCCGAGGGTCAAATCAAGCCAGCCATGAGTGAGCCAACCAAATCCTGCTTTCATACCCTAGCTCGTGTCTCAAGTTTAGTGAAACACCACTATAAAAATAAGCATTTCTGAGCTGCTAGCTTCTCTCGAGGTGGCCCCTGGACTGCAGGTTGCCAAGTGTGAGGCATGACAGTCTCCTTTTCTATAGCCTCCTCAGGAGGTTCTCCTTGCTGGTCCTGGGATTTACTGCCTCTGCCCCGACCACCTGCTGAGTGAAATTGGGTGGTGCGCAAGCAGAGCACAGGCTGTACTGAGAGACTAGAAGGGAGACTTTACTAACAGGGTCCAGCATCTATCTGGTGTCTGTGGTGGAAAACAGAAGGAGTGGTAAAAGTAAATTTTTAGAAATTACTCAGAATTTTCTTCTCATATAGAATACGATGAGATAACGGGCCAAATTCTGGTCTCGGTAACAGCGTAACAACTCTGCTATTTGCAGCAGGTTACTCAGAGGTAAGACGTGCAGAATGACACTTTTAATAGATCAGGAGTAACCTCTTTGATTTTATTCTGTACAGAAATAGATTTTAGCTCTATATCTTCTATGTAAACATCCCCCCCAAATACCCTTATCATTTGGGCACCCCATTAAAGAAGACACAGACCTATAATCAGCTAAAGCCATGCAAGGGCTAAAAGTGTTAGGTGAAAGGGGCCTTTGGGATCAACACAGCTGTTTACTGATGATGGATTTCATACATACAAGTTAAACTTGGAGACAGAATACCGAGTCCACAACCACATCTCCTCTGAGGCTTGGAACTTTGGATTTTATACATAATGTTGGCTGTACAGATTGCTCCGCTGTTTACTTTTATACCCTTTGGGGGTTTGATTCTCAATCCTGTCTTTGCCCATGGACAGTAGCCCACGAGTTTTATCCGAAACCTCTCTAAAACAACAAGGATCTACTTTGGCAGACTTGATGCCCTGGGGACAGGCTATAGCTGCCTTCATGTTTTGAGTATTTTTTAGGAAGTGTCAGTGCAAGGAACAGTTTATGAGTTTGCTGACAATACAGGAGTAATAAGCATTTCTATTGACAGCCTTTTGCAGAACAGTGTTTGCCAGTCACTTGGGAACCAAAAAGAGCAGAGAATCCCTAGAAAATCATCAGGTGAGCATTTGGGATAAGGGGTAAAGATTAGGGTGCACAATACAGGATTGAAGATGAAAAGATGGGGCTGTATGTTGGGACTGGCTGGTAGGATGCAAGCATATGGATTTGAATGGAAGCCTATAAATTAGTAGGTGTATGAACAGATGGACTGGGAATCGAAGGGGGCCCATATAGCAAGGCTATAGTGGTTAGGAAATTAGGTGTTGGGCACAGATAATGAGGCTGTTGTCACCGGCAGTGGAGAATGGGTGTTGGGCATATCTAAAATTGCAAAAGTTGGGATGTGGGTGAGCTGAAGTCGTCACGGGTACAGGGATTAAGGTAAAAGTTGTGGAGGCTACGGGCTAGGGAACCAAGCAATAATCCCAGCCAATCCTGAATTTGTCCATCTCAGTCTCAGCTGTCCAGAGGGCAATCAGATGGGCCCACATGAAGCCCCACACTTTCCACCACACAGCGCAGTTAGAGCGCAGCTGGGCTTGTTTTCTTTGTTTGCCAACCAGTGACATGGAAAACGTTTGTTGACTCAGAGTGCTTTTTTGTCGACTGATGTGTTTGGTAACTTTGTCAGATGTGACTTGTCCACACTGCTCCCCAGAGACAGGATTTGGGAAAGGGGGAGGAGGAGGAGACGACAGGGGTGGAGCTGGCATCCAATCCTCTCCAATACCACCATCCCATTGTAGTGCAAAACAGAAAGGAAACAAAACCCTAGAGTGAAAGAGGAGCATCAAACGTCAGAGGAACTTGTCTGCCATTCAGGTGGCGGGGAGGGATGGGACTTGGAGTTTTATTTTTGTAGGGTTTTTTAATTATTATTTTGGTTTTTTTGTTGTTTTTGTTTGCTTGGGTTTTTTAGAAAATTGGGGATTTGTTCTTTTTTTTTTTTTCCTTTTTACAGACCTTCATGACAAAGCATAAAAACACAGTTATATTTATATATCTATTTATATATTTCTTCACTTCGTCGGTTGGTTTGTAAATGTTGCTCCATCCTCCTGTCTGAGCTGATTGTGTGTCACAGAAATTGTGGGTGTATGTGTGAGGTTCCTCCCAGCTCTGGCCTGCAAAGTCACCACGTGTGAGGTGCAGCCAACTATGGGGGAAGCCATGCTGGAGAGTGGGGATGAGGAGGTGCACAGAGAACCCCTTGTGGGGTGCGGGTAGTTACTTGGTCCTTTTCTTCATTGCCAGGTCTCTGTACTGCCTTCTCTGCTCTAGCCAGACTGTTCCCTCTGGCCTGGGAAACAGGGTGAGCATCACAGGTTACGCATGTTGAAGAGTCCACCACAGAAGAGCATATCTTTGGGGAACAGTGTTTCGTGAGCAGCGTTCTCCCCTGCTTCCCCTGGCCCTTACCGCTCCCAGAAGAAGGGGGTCCTGTAAGGCAATGGCTGCCAGCTGCATTGCTTCCCAGTCCCCCTGAAGTCCTGGAAGGCAAGGGGACTTCACGTGGCTGAGCTCTGCCCAGGCGTGGTGGAGGGCTCCCGCAGGAGAAGCCACTTGGCCGCAGGCTCTTCCCGGCGTGGGGGGAGCGGTTGGGGCGGAAGGCAGGGGGAGGGCAGGGGGGTCTCAGTCTTGAGCGGTGAGCGCTTGGTCCGGCGCCTTCGTGGCGAAGAGGAAGGAACTGGACTGTGGGGAGGAACGGAGAAGGTCTCTTCACCCTTCCCAGGGATGGAGGGAGGTGATCAGACAGGTACAATGTGGAGGCCTAAGCTGTCGCCCTGCAGTTTCATGTGGTTTCCATGGTAACTAGTGGCGGTCATAGGCAGCGGCAGCAGTGGGAGGTGCGGAGCCCCGGGATGTGGCACTATAATAATAAGGGGAACCTGAAAGTTAACACAGGAGAAGAATGGACTGGTTGAAAGGACAAACAGTAAAAAAAAAAAAAAAAAATCAAAGAAAGAAACAAAGGAGAACTGAAAAGGAAAGGAAAGGAAGAAAGAAAAGGAAAGGAACCAAAAGAACGAACTTGGGGACTCAGCTCTTAACGGGATTAGGGAAAGGCAATCAGCGGCAGCCAGCCGAGGGCTGCGTTTCGCTGGAGAGGCGCTGCTGCGGCCTCTGGCTTTGAAGCACCTCTACGGGGAGGAGATCCTTTTGCTCCTTCCGACCATCAGTAAGCTGCCGAGAGGGAAGCCTGCGAGCACTGCAGCACAAATAGGCCACACCTGATCTGCAAGGAAAATGTCAGGGCCAGATGTTCTGAGCACACCTAACAAAGTATAAGGGGTCACTTTTAAAACCAGGAGGGGAGAAAGGAAACAAAATTACCATGTTATATTGCTTGGGATTTTGGTCACATTTGGCATGAAGCTCTCTAGATCGTTATTGAATGTGTGTTAAGTAGTGATTGATTATTAAGATCACATTTACTGAGATTTAACAACACTGGAATAAAATGTGCATCTATTATCCAGTTGTTAAACCTCAGTAAATATGTAGGTAATAATCACAGCTGATTTATTTTACATATAATAAATCTCTTCCTATTCCCTTGCAAAGAAATGTTGTGTTAGAAGATATGGTCTTACAGAGTTTTTTTTCCCTCTGAAAAAAACTGACTATTTCTGGGCATATTAGTCACTACACATTGGATATAACCCTGCAAGAAAACTCTATTGGCTATTATAAACCTAGCGATGCAGCCTATCTCCCACTCTGGACACTGTTCCAACTGGTCCGATAGGAAGAACTTCTATGGGACTTCCAGATCCCCAGGAACTGACTCTGGGTTTAGCTTGGGAGAAGAGTGAAACCTCATCTGGAATTTTAATCAGACCTTGAATGGATGCTGATTGCTGCCTGAGAGAGTAGCAGAACCTGAATTTAACTTCTGATCTAATCTGGAATGAACAGTGGATGCAGCCCATCAAGAAGCCAGAGCTGAACTGGAATTCCAAACAGTCTCATGAAAGAGGAATCGGCTTCAGAACAGATGCAAAACACACATGAGGTACATACCCATCTAGACACTGGACCGGAGAGTGAGGAAAAAGGCCCCTCACCTGCCCAAATACTTGAAAACCATCTTCAGAAACAAAAAAAACAAAGAAAAGAAAACAAAGAGACAAACAGAAGGAGCGCGAGGCTGGGGGTGTGTTGTCGGAAAGAGGTACTCACTTAGTAATGCAGGGTTGCTGAACCGCCAGGCCTCGTTGTAGGTTGTGTACTGAGGGTGGCTGTAGGGGTTCCCCGAGAACTCGCTCCCTGGAAGAAACCAAGGAAGGTGTGAAATACAGTTAGGAATGAAGATTTATGTTTGCTATTTCATCAAGCCCGTGTTCATGCTGAATCTGTATGCCAGCAAGAAAACTACTGTACGTAGCTTCCTTGCCCAGCTGGGACTGTGCCCTTCAGGACACTGTAGTGTTTGTTCAGCATGATGTTGCTTACCCATACAATTAAAAATCGTAAGATTGACCTCTTCAGAATCAAGAAATTAGTTTAAAATAATGAAATTCAATAATACAAATAAATAATTATACTGGTTTATTTTTTGTTGCCTTCTGACTTCTGATTCTCAGGTTGCAGTAGGATTGCATATGCAAGCTTTTTCTGCAATTAATTCTCAGCTTTCTTTTAAATAAAATCTAAGGTTCTCCAGTAGTGTCAAGACAGCAGGCATGGGAGCTTGACAGGACAAGCTCACAATAAACTCCTTGGAACTGGCAGTGCTGTTGATGGCAATATATATTGCTAAGTTTTGTTTGTAGGGTACTGAGGGTGATGACATATTTGTGGAGAAGAGTATCATTCAGTTTTGGAAATGATCTGAGAGTGGGGTGGGCTTAAATATAAAACAAAATGGAAAACATATGAATCATTCTTTCTTTCTTACTCTGTATGATGGTGTTAGTCAGAAAGGTGATTCATATATGATAAACCCCACCTTTATGCTTAGTTAGTGAGTTACAGAGAAAACTTGCTGTATTCCAGTTCCAGAAAATAATTTTCTAATGAGTAGCTCTTTAGGTACTATTCTGAATCTGAAAGACAAGCTGGGCTACAGCTCCATTTTTCACATTCAGTAAAATGGGCCCAAACCAAAATACTTGTGAGCTTTGGGATCTAATAAGACTGTGACCCAAGATATGAATGTTGTAGAGTCTTCTTAAATATGCAGTTTTATTCCGCATAAGGAGCTGAGTCTCCTTGTTTTATAGAAGGCTGTACAGGGCTAAGGGAATTATGTTTGGTAACTGAAGAGGTATGGTGCTGCATTCAAAATAAATAAATCTCCCAAAACTTAAAAATGTATGACTCTGTTAAGTAAAAACATGCCATTATCTGATCATAACCTCAATTTAATGCAGTACCAACAGACTGGGGACAATTAGTGCCATCTGAAAGGCATTATGCGCTTAAAAGACAGCGAAAGAACAGCATGACTATTAGCTTCTGGTCTGCCCTGAAAACAGGGGTGGAGTTGTTATAACAGAAGTGTTTGGAAAGCACCTGGGGTTCCTTCTAGATACCATGGAATAGGGAAAGAAGGCAATGCAAGACGCACTGGAGGCCTGTGATACCATCACCAAAGAAATGTCAATTAATTATACTGTAATCTCTGCAAATCTCCCCTCACCAGACAGTTAAAGCCGAAACCATAGAATGTCAGATGGTAGAAATTAAATCAGTTGAAGTCAGGGAATTTGCACTGGTTTAAACTTGAGGAGAATCTGTCCAGCCAGGTTTTTTAAAGACACTCAGGGTAATAACCATAGTCAGTACAAAGACATGTATGTATCAAAACCAATCACCATCCAAAGGTATTTTAGTCACAGTAGTTTTTAGTTTCAGCGTAAAACCTCATTTTGTCTGGCAGACCTTGCTAAATACGGTTTTAATGATAATAACTCAGCATATTTCCATATCTAGGAACATCCTGCACTGCAAATCCTAACAGCTAGCTGGGAAGGAATAGGTGAAACCTGTTAAGGTGACCCAAGATGCTGCGGGATAGGATACGAGTGCAAAAAGCAATGCGTAGTCCAGATTTATCTCTACTGAAGTGACTTATCTGTGGGATATACTGGAACGAGTATATGAGGCTTTGAAATGCCTCATACAAACATAACTTCTCTGCATGGAGAGAAGAAGTTCTGATATTTCAAGGCTTCTCTCTCACCTTCCTCTGAGTTGTCACCCTAAACTGTTTATAGTGTTCTTAAAGCATGGGTTAAGTAGAGGAGAAAGAGCCCCAGCTATGGAGAGCTGGGGAGGAGGGAGGGCAGCCACTGGAAACTGTTTATTGACGAGGAGTGAAAGCATGCATGCAGCAGGATAATGAGCTTTTGAGCTCAACTGTGACCAAGAGGAACTGAGCTATCGCCTTCCCCGATCACTAATGAAACAAGTGTAATTTCCTCATCAACATTGGATTCTGTTTAACGACTCCCTGCCGTTGCCATCACCAGCCCTCTGCAGGCTCTACGCTGCTCTGTGTAAACTGCAGTTCCCTTCAGCGGATGCTCACTTCACCAAAACAGTTTGCAGAAGCTTGATGGCCCTTCTGGGAAAGAGGAAGAATTGAGACGGGGATCAAAGGTGCTCTGTTACCCGTTCAGGAAACATCTCTCAGACATATAGGTTAAGTGAGCATAATACCCAATTCATCCCTCTTTGAGTGACTAACCCCTGCTTTTTCAAGTGTGTGCTCAGAGACTACTGGCTTTCATCTGCATCTACAGCCTCGGACCTGAAGTTACAGGCAAGGGCAAATGCAGGATATGTATCTTACCACATCATCCACATAAACTTCAGAGATATTTGCATGCATGACTGACCGTGTTGCATGGATGTACTGCTACTGGAGACAAGCCCTTCTCTAGACTATACAAGTAGAAGTCTAGTGAAAGGTTGTCACGGATAGAACAGAGCAGCTTTGGTTAGCACTGGTCAAACAATCTTCTCAGAAACAGTTTTCCACTGGAAAATGCTGTATCATCAAAATGGAAATGTTTTGCACAAGCTTGTCAGCTTCAATGGAGTTATGGAAAGAAAAGTTCTGAAATGATTGCAAATTGAAACAAAGTATTATATTTCAACTTTCTTGTTTTGTTTCATTTTGCCTTTCTCATCTCATTTAATTTCCTTTCAACTCTTTTATTATTTTAATATGTCTTGACATCTAGAACATGTTGACATTATTGAAATGTTTCATCCTGATGTTTGCAAATTGAACTATTTCAAGATTCTGACTCCTCACCCCAATGCAAGATGAAAACAAATGTCAAAAAATCAGAGTTTTGTGTGGGTTGGAAATTCTGCTTTCTGGCGAGTTCTATTTTTAGCTCTGCACCTTTAGAGAAAACAGAGGCTCTTTCTCATATTCACTCACATCTGGACAATAAGGTTTGTTTGCGTGTCAGTATGTTTCTTAAAGATACTCCCTGAGTGGTTATCTTGCTGGCTTCTTGTTTCCAATGTAGTTAAAGCACTGACCCTTGACCTTTCTTGGCTTGGGGGCATGTAACAAACCATTGGCAACATCATATTTGTTTTCTCTGTTCAACCTGGACCTTTAACAGAGGTTGCAAGCAAGCACAGAGGATCGATCTCATGAGGCCTATATTCTGTGCAATCTGTGCTCTGGGAACCTTTACTAACAGTATTTCTTGGTATCTGTATTTAAATCTTGGCACGTTTAGTCTTCCAATACAGAAACCATGAGGCATGAAGTGAGCCTAGCAGGTGGCAGGTTCAGAACAAATACGGGAGGTCGTTTTCACACAATATGTAGTTAAACTACAGAACTTCTTGCTATAGGTTGCTACAGATGTTAAAGGCTTATATGGGTTCAAGAAACACTGTTTAAGTTTGTGGAGGGGAAACCTATCGAGGGTGTTTCATATTAAATAGAAAGATACTAAGTCTGGTTTAGGAAGTCTTTGAGCTGCAACTTGTTGGAGGCTGGGAGATCTTTTGAGAAAGTACCAATATGTGCTTGCTCTACTCTTATACCCTTCCCCAGGCATTCACTTTTGGTGCCTGACAGTGAGTAGTGCCTGCAGAGATCTGCAGTGTGACCCATTAAAGCCAAGTCTTCTGTTCCTTCGCAGGAAGCCTCTTTATCTCCAGCTTGTTGGCTTCAGTCACATTAGAAGACAGGAATAGAAGGGCTGCCGGGCTGAGTCTGACCAGTGGGGTATGACTGAAACAGCCAGATCTTGATGCTCTGTGGAAAGATGCAGTAACTACTGCAGGATGCCCAAGCAGGCCACGGGAAAAACTTCCTCTAATTGAACATGACATCAGATCTAATGTAAATGTATCCATTTGACTTGAATAATCTTTTTTTCTTTGAAGTATAACTCAACTTTTTTTCTTTATCATCCTGTTCTTTTTCTTTTTGGGGGTATTTGTGTGGTTTTGGGGACACTGCTCTCTTATGGATAAGTAGCCTCCACATCAAGGAGCTGAAATACCCTATTCCTGGATAAGTGACCCCTGTGATTCATGATCTTAAAATTTTTGTCCCAGTTTAGATGTCAGTATCATCCTTGTGATGAGGATGTTAAACTTACACAGCAGTCACTGAACAGTTGAGAAGTTGAGAAGAGTTAGAAGTTGAGAAAAGCCTGGTTTTTAGAAGTACCTACTCAAAGAGCCAGCTATTTTGGTGTTATTAATCATTTCTATATGCCATGACCTTCTGTAAGTTTTGACATATAACTGACTTAAATGTTGACAACTGAGTCTACCTACTGTTACGGGGTGGGGCGGGGGGAGAAGTTAATTGATTTATATTGAATTAGTGCTTCTCTGATTCTGGAGCCAAACCATCTCCCTGAAAAATTTAGTGTAGAAGGAGATGCCCTAAAATTTGCCAACTCTGCACCACCCCAAAAGTTCAGCAAGCTGGTCAACTATAACCAAGGGACTAAAGTGGGGGTAAGGAGGGGACCAATCCACTATCTTTTCCTGATCTGGAGGTCAATCACATCATCTTCACAGCATAGCCCAAGATTTTGTTGTGCCTCAAGATCATAAGCGGTAGGTAGCTTGTTAGCTTTGGAACGTGACCATAGGCATTAGCCAGTACTTCATGGTATATAAGCAATGATTTGTCATTTAAAGATGTTAAGACTTTGACCTGCAAACGTTTCCTATCAGTGATATTTTCACTGTCCTCACTGCAGTGTATGTTCATTTGGTTAGCTGTTCCAAGATTTGGATGAGGGTTAAGTTAGGCTTTTCACTTATAAGACCTGGCAAATCATATCATAGTGATTTAAGGGCTTTCTGTCCTCAGCTTTCTGCTGCTTCAGCTCTGGAGTCATCCCTTCAGTAGCAGACGTTGCAGAATGGACTGTGTTCATGACTCACAACCCAGGGCAGTAACATAAACAGAAATCAGTGGCAGATGAAGTTCTGAGTTCTGAGCTACTGTGGCTGAGAAACAAAAGTCCTGCCTCTTCATTTATCTACTGGGGATAAATGTCATCAGAGGAGTGGGGAATAGAGCCTGGGATAATAAACTCTTCAATTGCCCTAGGGTAAATGGTCCTTTCTTCTCCCTAAACAGTGGGAGAATTCATATGCCAAGAGAATGTATTTCTCCAAAGGCACTGGGCAGCAAAGAAACAGTTTACCTTTGGATGTGGGATTAGGTAGATAGCTTCACGGATTGGAGGCACTATCATACAAACAGGAGGTGGGTAAGTAGTTGGTTGTTGAAAGTGAATAGTTAGTTTCTCCTGCAATGCTGTTAATCATTGCTGAGTTCTTAGCTAGTTTAGGCTATGGACAGTAGGTCTCCAAGCCCGCAAGTATTAAATTACCATTGATGATTTTCAGTTTGATGCCCTGGCTTTAGATAGAAGGTAAGTTGTTACCCTAAGTTAGTGGATAGCTGAATATCCTAAGCCATGAGCAGTACATAATAATCTGCACGGGTCATTGGAAAATAATTACATTAGTTAATGAATACTAAGGTTAATTAATTACCAATTAATTGCCACAGGTTATAGATAGCGAGTTGCCCATAGCAGCAGTGAATCAGTTACTAGGGGGAAAGAGATATGTTACAAAAAGGGTTGTTAGCTACATTGGTTATAGGCACCTGATGATTTCTTTATGAAAAGAACAGCCCTTAATGTCAGCAAAGCAATAGCAAAGCCAACAGTGAAAGCTCTCACAATGCTAGTATACCATTCAAACATGTCTGCACCACTACTGAAGTCTGAGGACTGACTTACCAGGAACCATTCCTGCAAGAGTTGAGGTTGGGTAGCTGCCTTGTCCAGTCGGGGGAACATGGGGTGGGTAGCCAGGCAAGGTGGTGCTTGCCATATCACGACCTGGAAAGGGAAAGAATCAGGACAGGTGATCAACAGGGATAAGATCTTTCAATATTGATTTGATATCACCTTTTGTCCCACTGTCACATGACTAGCAACTTGATAGGCAAGTGCTGTGCAGCCTTCTCTTACATAAGTGCTGTGCATCCACTGAAAATTTTGGGGGAAGATTGTGGCACTTTTGATCTCACACTGTAAGGATGGACGTTAAAACTTAGCTTTGTGAGGCTCAAAAGAATTTGTTTTGTTTCACTGTAGATTTTGGATCTATTTTAACTAAATCAAAATGGCCCTGAGCTGCACAGAGAATGGCAGCATTATTCATTGCCAGAGTAGCTGCGGTCCTGTCTATATGCAGTGGATGCAGTTCCAAAACTGTGGTGATGTTGCTTTAGGGCATGATCAATGTGCAAGGCGTTGGAAAGTGATCCAAGAATTTTCTGTGCCTGTCTGTCTTCCCACCTCTGCCATTCACCTGCTGATGATTTTAAGCAAGTCACTTCACCTCTCTGTGCTTCTTTTTATGCTGCAAACTCTTTGGTGCAAGGGCACACTTTTAGTACATTTGCACAGTGCTTAGCATGAGATCAATACCGGTTGGACTCCTTCCAGGTGCTGGTGTAATACATATAATAATAGGATTATGCAAATTAGTTTGAGTCCCACTTCATTTTTATCACAGGTACAAGTTTTTATTAGTAATACTTAAAGTTGTGATATCTTTTCTCCACCAAAGAAGTAGAGAGGGGTGTGGACTGGGTGGATGATTGTAGTTTATTTTTCATCTCTTAGGAAGTGCAGCTGGAGGCTTCTTGGTTGGTGCCAGAGGCATTTCCTCATTTGGACTGGTTAGCCTGAAAATGGGCCAGCCAGAAGGGCATTTGCTGTTAGTGCTTATTGCATTTAAATGAACTAAAATCATCTCAGAAGCTGCTGGGAGTTTCAAGCCAAAACCAAAAAAAAAAAAAAAAAAAAAAAAGAAAGCTAAATAAATTAAGATAATCTTTCCCCCACAGCTGCTGGGAGATTTACAGCTCAACCTCCAACACTGCCTACTGAGATCTCAGCCTGTTCCAGGCATCCAAAGCCTTTCACATTACCTAGGTGAACTGTAGCTCACCAAGAAGTTTGTTCCTTTGTTAAATTTTGTCTCCTGTCTGTTTGAACTGGAGGGCTGGAGTCTGATTTGCCTTTAGAAGTGACAGGTTAAGTATGGCCCATTAACACCGCTGGAGTCACTGGAACTGTGCTGGGATATGCCAATGAAAGGAGAATAAGAGTTGGTTTAGCTCTACTAGTGGCAGAGTGATAACTGATAAAGTGGGCCCTGGAACAAGCATGAATCTTGGCTGGCGAATCAGAAATACATAACAGTTACACAGCAAAGCAAAAACTAATCAACATAGAGCATTAATCTGAAGGGAGGAGGTAGGCTAAACCAGTGTCATTGCTTTCACAGGTCTTGACTAAAGATTACAGAGGTGATTTGCTCAAGAAAAAAGGAATGCAAGTTCATTCTTTCTCCCTGAAGAGGTTCCTGATCAGTTCTGATTAGGCTGATGTTCCTAGCTCACCTCCTCTTAGATAATGGCACAGAACTACCAGACAATGGCCGAGCCACTTTCCAGTCACTCCCCAATATTGATAAAAATAAATATATAATGCCTCAGGGATTTATATTCTACATTCGTCTACTCTTTTATCACCATCATTCCTTTAGTGATTTGTAGCTGTGTGTTAAGCTGTATGATTAACACCTACTAGATGTAGTTCTTTTTTTTTTCTTCACATTCTTTTAAGGCAAGAAAGTTTTATGCTTAAAATTCATCTTCTTTTGGTTTCATTTATTGACTAGCCTGAGAAATAACAACAGGTGATGAGTGAGAAAACTGTGTCACTGAAAAGTTAGAGAGAACATTACGTAGCAGCAGGCAAAATTAATTCATTTTGACACTTCCATTCAGGTGGGAACACATACACACTCACTCTGCTACTCGATCTATGCACATACGCCCCTGTGTTTTTATTCTGTCATGAGCGCACACAGGCTGATGTTCAAAACTCAGTGTGGAAAATTCATTGGGAAAGTGATCATCTGTCAAAATCCCAATCTTGAAAAAGAAGGTAACAAACAAGTACAGTACCAGCAACATGAATAAGAGTCCCACAGAGAGACTCTTAAAATGCTGTTACATACAAGCAGGCCCCTTCCATTACCTCCTCTCATTACCAACAGGTAGACAGGATTATTAAATTCTTGTGCTCCAGGGCTATGGCAATGCTAGCACCTATCCTGCTCATAACATGCTTCCAACTCCAGCTATTCTCCCTTCTCCAAGAGCCTTTTGAGTGAGGAACAGCATCTTCATCACTGTGACATTGTTTGAGCTTTTGAACACTTTCTCCCATGTCTAATTCTCCGTAAGGGTCCTAAGGCAGGTGCCTCTCCTGAAACACAGTGCCTTCTAGGCTAGGGAGTGGTCATATATGACTGCATCCCCAGAGAGCTATATTGTTGAAGAGAGTCTGTCAGGAGACTTCTTGGCTTAGGAAGTGCCCAGAGCTCAAAGGCTCTTATTGGTTGCAGTAACTTTAGACCAAAACAGGGTTATGAACACAAAAGTCTTCTCTGCTGTTACTTGCTGCTTTCCTACAGGGACGTTTAGAAATGCAACTCTTACCTGACAAGACAAAGGGAGGATGTTAGGTCAAAAGAGAAAAATAATACAGGAACATGAAGGAGGCAGAGGTAAGATGTGTTTCTTGAGCATAAGGAACTGTGGTCTGCCCTAAGACTTTGTCTGTTCTGAAAAAGCCCAAATTACATTCTTTGACAGTGGAGTGACAACAGCCTGAATGGTCACCTAAAATGATACCCACTATTTCATCCAAGCCACCCCTGAGCTCATGCAGCAATGTTGCTTCAGTCACCTTGCACAGGATTTTCCCCTAGTACCTACCTGAAACTTGTCCTTCCTCCCCATCCTCCCCTCCAGCCTGCTGCTCCTATGTGCTGCCATCTTCTGCAACCTGTTTCTTCACTTCTGTCCTTCCCTTAAAGGCCACCTACCTCAGGTCTGTATTCCTTTGGCTGTAAGACATTATAGTCTCTCACCCACCCTTCCTGGTCTCGACATTCAGACGTGATGCCCTGTTTCTTAACTACTTGGTCGGCTGTGTGAAGGCACCAGCTCACATTGATGCTTCCAAACCAGGTGACTCAAATATTGCTCACAACGTAGCTATGGCAGTGCTCACCAACTGCCTACGTATTTATCTAACTTAGTAATTTGTACAACCCATGCTGAACAATCCTGTCAGTCCTAGAGCTGGCTAGGTTATTCAAACTGCTATCATCCACCTTAGGCTAGCACACAGTACCCTTGCTGTGTACTCAGGGGCATTATGGCTATTGAAGCAACACAGGATTTTGCTGCGTGAGTGTTTCTATACTAAGTCCAGACCCATCCAGCTGGGACACCCAGTCACTTCTAGATAGTTGCAGCTTCTTTTCCCATTCTATTCTAAAAAAAATGAAGGACAGGCATGAAATCCTTTTGTGACTCCATGGAGCTGAGAACACATGCTGCATACACAGAACTGGAACATGGTTGCTCTGGTTCCCACTTGCACTCAAAGAGCTTGCAGCATTTATTGGTCTCCCCATCAGACGAAACTGAACCCCTTGCCTGCAGCATCCCCACTGAGTTTGTGGCCAAGGCCGGTTACCTGCTATCAGAGGCTGGCTGCTGGACTGCCCAAAGTGGGCACCATGATGAAGGAAGGCACTGTAGCAAGGCGTGGACGCATCATCTGAAAGGGCCATGTGGAAGGGCTGAAGATCAGCCTGCCCAGAGCCGACCGGCGTGGTGGGGGTGAAAGGGGTGAGAGAGGCTCCATGAGGCTCTTGCTTTATACTGAGGGGAGAGGAGAGGTTTTCTGTGGTAGGGTAAGGGATGGACACAGACAGACAAAGGGAACAGGGGGAGGAAGAGGAGGGTGGGGAAGGGAGGAGAGGAAGAACAAAATGGGTAAATGAAAATGGAGTGGTTAAAATCTACAGGGAAATTAATTTAAAAACAAAAATAAAAATAAAAAGGTTAGGAGTAGATCAGAGGAGCCAGTGCTGAGAAAACAGCAGCATCTGCACCCGGGGGCTAGGCTCTGACTGCAGGGGTGCCTCTGCAGGGGCAGCAGGGGATTAGGAGAATGGAGTGCAGTGGCAGATGGGAGGAATGGGATGCAGGAAAAGGAGAGGTGAGGGAGGGAACATGCAGGAGAGGAAGGACAGGAAAAAGCGTAGGGTTGGGAAGGAGAAGAGTGCTCTGAAGCTTCTGTGCTCCCTTTCCTGCTGCTTTCACTCACTGGCCGAGGGTGCATGAAGATGCTACGCTTAACACAGTTGGGCCCTCCCCACGAGAGCAGCGTTGTTATGAGCATCTATTAAACAGAATACTTGGTGTAACGGCTAAAGCTTCTCAAGCCAAACTCCATAAAATCTTTGACAAAAAAGTTGTAGCTTAAGTTTGAGGTGGTTAAAATAAAAATGGGACTGTGCAATTAATGGGTGGATAGACAGATATTCAATCAATTGATCTTGTTCACAGTGGCACACTTTGGAGCTTTAACCATAAAAGCAGTCAGTACTGACTCTGTTCCCAGAGTATAGTGTTGCCAGATACCTTGACAGAGAGATATAATGGGGGAAAAGAAATGTGGGGGACTTAGAAAAGATCTCATTTTCATTGTTTGCATTGGACCTCCATTTCTGATGTGCAGATTTGCATAGGCACAATAGATACAGCTTTGCAAATGCTCCTAACTTGGCTGCCAAGTAAGAGGTTTAGGAATTGGAGAACCCTGTGACCTAAAGCATGGGTACTCCAGAACACCCACTGTTGTTGGGTCAGCAGTAATAGAATCCTGTACTTGAACACCTGAAAGTGAAGTATGGATGATGTGATCAGATCTGATCCAAATCATCTAGCAAACCATCCACCCTCAGGTAAACAAATTAAACCCAATAAATGAAAGCCATCTCTCTGCCATGATGGCAAGTGTTGCCAATGGCCTATGAAATAAGTTAGTTCTGGTGGTTTTGATTTATAAAGATAAATATAAATGTGACATATAATTAGGCCATAAATCTGACTTTGTTAATGTAGAAGTGGCTTAATTAACTCTAGGCACCTTATTGCGAGCTGCAATGCTCACCTAGACAATAAAGGGCTGGGCAGTTTCTATCTGTGAACGCTGTTTATCCTGAGGCATTTGTTTCCTAAAGGTTTGCTACCTGGCAAAAATGATAGTTTGCCATCTGTGTTCTCCTCCAAATACCTCTAACCTAGATGGCCAGCAAAGTTCTCTGATCACTGAGACTCCTTTGCAGCAAGGACATATGTTCATGGTTCAGTTGATGGGGAAGGATCAGCGCTGGCCAAAAGGCGTACAGTTCCTCTTTATTTAGTTTACTTATGTGAAGTCTCTGGTATGCTGAGGATGGTAATTTCTTCTCCCTTTTTGCTATAGGAAGCTCTGTTTGGCAAGGACCTTTTGTGGAGGATATGGGGAATAGAAGCTGGAGTATCTGGTTCTTGTTGCACAGTTAATTAAAGGCACTAGAGTAGGCAGCACATCAGTGCCCAGCTTCTGCTTTTTACAACTATATACTATCCTACAATCCTACCAGTGAGCCTTCGCTTGCCAGTGCCAGACTCTGTAGATGGAGAACCCCCAAAGCTATTTTTCTGCTGCATCCTCTGTCATCAGATGGCAAGGATTGCACAGATTTACCTTCAGGCCAGACAGGCAGAGTCACCACCAGCAGGCTGAAGCCTTTATCCAAATAATGTTGATACTGGATAATTTGGATGAACAGATCTATCTGCAGGCAGTGGGCCAAAAGTACCCCGGCTTTCAGGGGCTGCAAGTGAAGTGATACATTTTTCAAGGAAGTCATTTGACAGTCATACCTAAATAAACTAGGGACACTTTGGTCCTGGGCATTTTCCATACTCCTTTTTCAGCTCTCCATACTGTGCAAGAGAGAGCAGGTGTGGGGAGCCACTGGGGAGGAAAGGGAAGAGAAGAAGATGGACACGGGAAGCGTGGGTGGGCAGAAGCAAGAGGTGCTATGGGCTGAGGTTAATCCTGTTTGCACAGCCCCCATGCACATTGGGTTTCCTAGTCCCTCCCCTGCTTTATTTCTCTTTTAAAGCATGGAATTTTCAGCCATAATCCTTCCTAAACCACAGCATTTTTCAGGCACTCTGTGTAAGTGAAACCATAATCTCTGGTAAAACAGACTGCTTAAGCTGCTGTAGCATTAGGCCAATCTGATCCAGCCCCTGGATTTCCGCTCTGCCCAGCCACCACGGAGAGGATTTCAGCCTGAAAGACTGTCTAAAGCCCTTGCAATGGGAACAACAGTGCTAGGCCTTGCCTTGCAAAGCTGAGAAGGGTTAAGGGACCAGGAGCTATTTGTCCTGGTGTTGTGAGGCTGTTAAAGCCCCTGTCAGACTCACAGTGGAGATGAGCCCAGCCCTCTCTTGAACACATCAAGGCTTATGAAGAAAAATTCCTCGCACCTTCCAGAGGCAGCACTACTTACTCAGTACGGGGGATAAAGAAGTCAGCAGTAACATGGCAAAGAGACTGGGACATAATAATGCTAAACACTCTTCCCTCTAAGAGTAGTGGAGAGGAGGCAAGGATAAGGTCAGACAGCGAATGATTGCACAACCAAAACTCAGACTTTTATGTGTCTATTTATCTATCTGTCTATCTTTCCCTCTATGCTCTGCAACTGCACAGACATAACTTACATCCCATGTATCTTTACTGGCGGATGGCATTTACCAGTTTTTACTCCTTTGTTGTCCAACTCTCCCCTGACTAAAAGTACCTGAATTCTGTCTCTGATATAACTCCTGCCACTGCTATGCTGGAATAATTGCCCCAGCAGTGAATTATAGCTCCAAAGTGTGTCAGTGTAGACAAGATCAATTGATTGATCTATCTATCCACCTGTGAACGGCACAGTCTCATTTTTCATTTTAACCACCTCAAACTTCAGCTGCACCTTTTTTGTTTTCACTTCTGATTTTCTCCATTCTCTAATTCTTTCGTATTTGTGATAGAGAACTTGCCCTTTCCTATCCCAAGTCCTGCTAGTGCCAGCAAGCTGTGGAGCTGTGCTGTACTGGCTTGTCTGTGTCTTGGGGGGTGTCCCTCAGTAAGGCTGTATCAGTGAACCCCAAGGTATCCATCAGTGTCTTATTCCTAAGGCTGGAATAAGGACGTGTAATCAAATGGGGGGTGGAATGAGTTTGCAATCCCTTTCCAAAGCAGCAGCAATCTATTCCTGTCCCAGGCTCCTTTCTTCTTCTAAATGCCAAACGATATCCTTCTTTATAAGTGACAAAAAAATACCACCAAATGTCATGGTGGGGGAAATCTGAAAGGGTCAGCAGGGTGGGGATATAGCTGGAAACATAGCAGAGGACTACTTATTTTGTGCATCTCCTACTCCTCTCTTTCTGACTGTACTTGCTGAGTTATGGCTGTTTTTCTTCCTTTCTAACCCTCTCCTCTGTTATTCTGGCGGAGAGCTAGAACTGGTGATCTCTGGCCTAAATTCCCCCTGCGAATGAAGGGATTTTGGCCAGACAGGGTGAGAGGAAGATTCACAGCTTTGGGTTCCTACAGAGACTCGTCTCAGCTTTTATTGTGCTCTCTTCTGCTGAAGGGAAGGGAAGCAGGGGGGTTTGCAGGACCAGATAAGCTGCTTGTTTTTCATTGCTGGCTTCCTGGAGGATAAGCTACCTGCATCCAGTGCTCTTTTTCTTTTCAGTAAACAAAGAAGATCAAGATGGCACATGCCTGCATAAGGCATGGGTTGTACACAGCCACTTAACAACACTGCTCACCATCTTGACAATGTTTAGCGTTCTTCATCTTTTCCTGGGGTCTCTATCAAATATTTGTATGACCCCAGTGCCTCACTCTTTAGAACACATATCCTTACAGCATTCCTTAGGGATCACTGTTTTGTCTGTGAGGAACTGAGCCCAGAGAAGATGTACCCAAGTTCGTGTAGGAACCCTGGGCCAAAGCTGAATCTTATCTCAGGTGTTTTGATTCCTACGCTTGTACCCACCACTGAAACATTTTTTTCCATGTTGGCATTCTCCATTCCTGAGAAAAGTTTCATTGTGGCAAACAGAATGGGACTGGCTCCTCAGCATTCATACACTGGTGAGTTTACACTACAGCCAGTGGAATCACATCACTTTATCCCACGAGAATCTTGCCTCAAATTCTAGAAGTCATGCAAAAGACCAGACTGGACTGACACAGCGTATCTTTCACTTTTGCTTTCTGTCATGTCAGAAGAACTGCTTTGTCTTTCATTTCTCAGTTTTCTAGCTTTTCTTTTGCAAGAGCATTATGCAAGTTGCACTGAAGATAAATAAAGATCATCCTGGGTTTTTTCCCTCCTCTGTGATCATAATAGACCCTTGCTAGAACAACTGAAAAGTGTGCAAAGACTAATCTGTTTCTCATTGTACCTTTCTTGTCTTCTCTTTGTATTCCTGCTGACTGGAGAACTAGCCTTGTGTGTTCAGGTTTATTTTTCGTTTCTGCACAGATCCATCCATGTTCTTAGCTCAATGTTTTACATGTGGGTTGTTGAAATACATGTTTAAAGAAACAACCTTGGATTGCTTTTCCCCGAGAGTCAAAACTGTTGTGACATCACTGATGTCAAGTTTTGAAATCTATTTGCCCCATTTTTTATAAAACTGAATTTTACAAATCTAGATTTTGTGTCTGATCTAATTTCTGCTCTCCAAGTAAACTGACCTGCTAACTCTATACATTACTTTGGAGAGAAAAAGTTTTATAGTCCTCGTACAGAGCTTCCAGTAGACCTGTGATCTGGACTTACTCTTTGAAGCTAGTTGAGTACTGTTAGTGTTAATCACTTGAGAACTCCACTGAAGTCAACTTCATGTGGCTCTAAGTACATTTGTTTGCAGATGGAGCTGATGAAGGAAGATGTGCTTTAAAGTCTTGGGGGTGGGGGCGGAAATGTGCAACTAGTGCACTTGGCAAACAGAGGAGTTCAGTGGAGTTCAGTTTCATACTGTCATCCCCTTTCTTGAGTCCCAGCCTATCAGGCTGGGCAATTACTTCCTCCCTTAAAGTGTAGCATATGCTTATTCCTTGGTGGTTGGGACTTAAATGTTACCTCTTAAACAAGACGCTTTTGAAATATATGCTGGGAAATGTAATTAGAACGTGTTAGTTTTTCACATAGGCCTCATTATAGGTACCTCCAAGGTTTCATCACAATGATACTCTACTGATCATAAGATAGGATAGATCTTCCCCAGTAGCCCACAGCAATCCTAAACCTGCAAAGAAGGACCAAAGATTGCCATAAGCTCTCCGTTTCTCTGAAAGACTGCAGTGGGTAGTTTCAACTGTACAAGCAGCTGGCCTGGTTAAATCCAGTACAGCTGATGGACATTAAAAGTTATTAACACCTGCTGACAGGTGTTGCTTAACTCAGATATAAAGCACAGTCTTTGCTGTCAATGCACAAATATCTACATCACAAAAATTTTCATCATAGCCATACTTACTGGATCCTTCATTTAGCCTCAAAGAAAAGGCAAAAACTGCATCGTTGGGAAGATGATATAATTACTTTCTCTAAAAAAGTCCCTTTTTATCCAGCAGCATAGAGTGTGGCAGCCTTCAATGCTGTCCCCTTGTTGAGGGAAATCGGAGTGGGATTGCCAATTGACTGCTATTGTCATTACATGACATCGTCATTCACTGCTATTGTTCACTTAAATGCTAATTTAAGGAAGGTGAAGACTTTATTTCAGACCATCCATTTCTGGATTCCTCACTTCAATATGCCTTTCAAGCCCACAAACCACCTTCTTCAGCATCATAAAGTTACTGTCAGTGAAACTTCCATTGGATGCATGGAAATAGTTTAAGTGATTCCTTTCCCCCTGGCTATTCCTGTATGTTCCATCTGACCATCTATCACCCTCAGCCATTTGGTCCTGCAGAAGAGTAGTAACACCTTTTGCCTTTCCAAATTCCTTGACTAGATAAGAAGATATTATCTCTTCCTAGGGATGCGAAGCAGTTGATGAAATTTGGAGGTCCTGTGGACTTCTACTTTTGCTGATTCCTCATCTTAAATAGAGGAGAGGCTTGCTCACAGAAAATACCTCTTCATTTTGATGAGGCAGGATAGTAACAAGCTTGTAGCAGCCTCATGAATGATTATCATATTCCATTTTCAGGGCATTGGGGCATCCAGAGATGCGCCCAACAGGCTGCCTGACTGCTGGTGGCTGCACCCGTGATGCTGTGCCGCAGAGTGTGGGTCTGCATCTGTAGGATTTGCCATCACCAAAGCCAATTTGGGGCCCCTAGCAGTTTGTTAAAGAGGTTTTTTTAAGTCAGCTCAGTCAAGCCCTGACCAAGGCCATTGCTCACTGGTGTCAGAGGCTAAAGTAGATTGGAGCAAGACAGGAAATTTCCACCAGTATAAACAAGGAAAAGGGGAAGGAAATGCTCCCCCTCTCAGCGTAATGATGTAAGTACAGCTGAATGTAATGGTCAGTTTTAATCATGGTTTTAAACAGCAAGCTAGATCAACTTGTTTTACATTTGCACTATGAGGCTGTTTTCTAAAAGGTTGAATTTTATGGGTGGTAACAAATATTTTGACAAATACAAAATTTACACTAAACGTGGTTATTTCAATTTTTGCTGAGTAGATGAACTGCATCTGTACACATTTATTTAAGCAATTATGTTGTTTAATATAATTTGTCTTTACATATTATTATATGAGAAAATAGTGAACGATGAGTCCATATTATTATTTTATTAGATTGTTAACTTTTTACTTGTGATCTGTGTCAAGCTATATTTGGATGGAAATTAGAATTAAATTAAAAACAGTATTTGTAATTATTCATGCTAATTAAATAAAATGACCACAAGTTCCCTGACTTCCTAAATATACTAGAACAGAAAAAGCAAGCTTTTCTAAGCAGGTTTTGCATCAAAAATGACTTATTAAATCAAAGAAAGGATATATAAAAGAAGGAATTTGAACTGATTTCAGAACCCAGTTTTAGAACTAATAGATCTCATCCTTTCACACCAAGCTTATTTCACTCACTGGCAGAGGAAAACAAATGTTCCTGCTTTTTCAAATCCTAGTTTGTTTCTTAGTTTTGAATGACCTGGTTATTGTACTGAGCAAAATTCTCTTCAGTTCACTCACTAAGCTGAAGTGAAGGAAGTAATATCTTCTCACCTTGCAGGAGGCTAAAGTTATCAAAAGATTGTTTATCATTTCAGAAAAACTTTGGATCCAGGTGTCTAGCCAGTGATTTCTCTGTGCTTAGCATCACAACTTTCTTGAAAACTTTCCTAGAAATCAGATGCTGCTTAAGTAATATTTTTGTATGTCTTTCAGACACAGCAAGTAGCCTTTATGTCAGTAATTCTAAATTTTTTTTGCATACATTCATGTATGAATTTAAAAATTAACTTAAACTGAAAAAAAAATCTGACCCCATGCCAGATAGACTAGGTCTGGAGGAAAGTGAGATTGATGGGGTTTGTGCTTTTTTGGTGCCTTAGTTTGACACATCGTGAGTTGTCATCAGGATTTCTCACCCTGGATGATACTTGTTGCTTTAGGGAAAAATGTATTTCCCAGAGAGAAGGAAACATTTTCTACACAGGACGTCGTAGCTGTTTTGGTGGGTAGTGATGATTTTAAAAGCTACCTATTCCTGTTAATAGGTGCTAACCATAGCAAAGAAGCACTCAGAAACCTCCTCACAGAAAGAGAGGGGGACACATACTCCCATTTCAGTCAACAGTAGAAGTTCCTGAAGTGCTTTTTTTGCCCCATTTTTCTTGGGCTTGTCTTTTACCTTTACTTTTCTTTGTAGATCTCACTGATTGTAGCAGGCTGGCAAACAAGGTCTATTTAGTTAAAACTGCTGGGATTCAATTAAGGGAAGTTTTTCTTTACCTTTGCTGTAATTTTACAATCCCTCTAGTAGGTAAATCCTCCCCTTTAGTAGTCTATTAATAAGCAAGTTTCAAGCCATACATGAAAAGTCCATTACGTTTTATTTCCCATAGTGCTGCCTCTCTGTTGGGTAGCTTCCTGGCTAGATAATTGAGTTGGAAAGGCCTCTGCTCCCAAACTATTAATCTAAGCCCCCAGAACTCAGAACCTGATTTTAAGACACCTCACTTGTTCATGCATGCCTATTCCAAAAGATGTGACTTCTGATGGTGCTTAAAGAAGAATTTTAACCTTTGTTCTCAAAGGATTCAAGGCTTCTGTGAACAACCTTGTGCTTTTAAAGTACTCCTGTTGCTAGTGCCAAAATCTTGAGGTTCTCCTCTGCTCACCTCTCAGGTGTTAGCTATTGAGTACCTTCCAAACTCAAAGATCTGTAGAAACTACTGAATAAAAGAAAGCTATTGAGGTTTTCTGTGTTTACTTAGCCCTGTACAGATTTATACTCATCTGCCTGGGCTGTCTGCCTTCAATAGAAATAACTGAAGTAGAACCTCTCAACAACAGAATTCTTGTCTTGGTGTTCAACCGCATGTACTCGCCTTATCTTGGTATGTTCAAGCTTGGATCTTTGCTTCTAAGAAATCTGATTGGTGTCCAAAGATACTGTCCAAGAAACTGTCAGGGATCTATGCCAGTCTAGCTATGATGGCCATGCAACATCAAGGCAAGATGTAGCTGGCCCACTGGCCTGTATGTGAAGGAAGAGGTTAGGTGGTGTTCTCAGGCAGCTCTTAAGAACTTTCTCTGATACTTCACAAGGAATTTGAAAATTTCTACATTGTCTGTTCTATATGAAGGACAGCGGGAGCACTTTTCATAGCCAGCTAGCCCCTAAGTGTCAGCTTGTTCATGGAAATTCCTTGCAGCTACTTAGTGGAGAGAAATAAGGGTGACCTGTCTGCTCCATAGTAAACAAATGTTCTTGCGAGTAATTTGCCAGTAATAAATGGATGATCTAAGATGCGTTAGAATAAGTGTCTGAAAGGGAGTGTTTGATACTGGCAGTACTAGGCAAGGCTGTGCTGTATGTAACTGTGGTGCTAAGCTGTGTCTTTGAATAGATGCCCAGGACTTTGGGGAAGGCGTTCCTGCATGTTGGGGAGGTGGCTGCCTGTTTTGCAGCATTTCTAGCTCTTCAATTCTGGGAAGCTTATAGACAGATAAAAGGGAGTCCAGCAACATCTGTACTTAACTATCTCACTACATTCCAAGATTTTAGGTAGTTACATATTGTTGACGGTTTGATGGCTTTTGGAAGGGTGTATTCTCAGAACAGCGTGAGCTGAGAGAGCTTGCTGAGGAAAGCTAGTCATGAGCCAGAGAGAGGACTTTTTCTGAAGTCTTCAGAAAGGGCAAGAATCCAGTCCCAGACAGCTTTGGTGTGGAAAGAGCTAGAGATAGTTTTTTCTGTCTGGGAAGACTGAGCTGGGGAGACTTTCTTGGAAGCTAAATCTTATATCCTGAAGTGACTGCACACACAGTTTGTAGCCTGCACAGGTGGGTGTGTTTCACATTTGTTTCAGATATCACCTGGGTGCACG
Organism: Harpia harpyja; assembly: GCF_026419915.1. Lineage (NCBI taxonomy): Eukaryota > Metazoa > Chordata > Aves > Accipitriformes > Accipitridae > Harpia > Harpia harpyja. Next base: position 24,348,794 of record NC_068949.1, read on the forward strand.
GACTGCCCTGGGACAAGAGCAAAGAGGCATTTCAAAGATGACATTACAGCAGCAAAACAGGCAGCCAGCAATTCAGTGCTCGCTATGACTCCAATATCCCTTCTTGGGAGAGGGATCTGGGTGATACCAAAGAAATCTGCATGCTCCCAGCCTCTTCCTTAATTTCCTGGCTGGGGTAGATCAGGAGGCAGCACTGAGTTCCTCACCTCTCTGGTCCTTCCTGAAAGCATTGCCCAGCCCCATAGCAAACACATCATGAATCATTCATCTTTAATAGATTATGCAAATTGAGGACATCAGATCAATGAAGATCAATAACTGCAACCATTTAATTGCCAGAAAAAACATTTTAAGAATGAGCATTATCTGAAGTCCTTTCTTGGGTAATGGCACCATTAATCCAAACATTGGATCCTGGCCTAAGTGTAGAGGAAAAATTCTCCGCCCCTCTTCCCCTGCTGCCTTTCAGGGTGTTGAGGGTTTTTTTTCCCTTTTCATTTCCAGTTTCTGAGTTTCCCCATCATTACCACCAGTGAACAGCTCCCAACGCTAATAGTTCTGCTTTTGTTACTCTGCGCTGATTGAAATGTCGCATACAGATTGAGATGTTAGTGCTAAGTTGCCACCTGGGAATGTCAAGCTGGGTCTGAAATGAACTTTTCTCACTCTTGGATCCAGATGGATCAGATGGGGATGTTCTCGAGCTGAGCTGGGAGTGTTGCAGGGAACAGAGTGGGGATGGCACAGGGTGGGGGCGACATGAAGAAGATTTTCTGCCTCCACCCACAGCCTCTTCTGTGAGGCCAAATCTGTCTCCTGCTGTCCCCTTGCGAGAGTCATGTACAAAGCTTGTACAGTGTCCCCAGCCTTTGGGAATTCTGCGCTCATATTAACAGGCTGGAATGCACCATCTTCACTTAGGCAGAAGGACTAAGAAGAATTATTTTAATGACCCCTTTGAATCTTAAACTCTGATTTTAGGTGCTTCACCTTTACATCCAGCTATGGGGATCTTCCTTCCATGAAGGAAGGAGAGTACGGCTCTCCTACTGGCTTTACACCCCAAAGACAAGAAAGTATTTCTTGTAAAGAGATGTAGATCTGCTAAATAGTAGATGGACACCAGCTGAGTTTTGTCTTGCATATGCAAATACAAAGAAAGGTGGAACAACTTTGCCACCGCTGAGCCATTTTCTTCTGGTTGGCTAAGAAACTGCATGGCTACAAGGATCCTGGATCAAGCCTGACAGCAGTAAAAGCCATGAAAAAAGTCTGGGGATGTCACACTTTCTAGACACTCCCTAAATATACAGTTCACCTCCCCATGGTTCTCCCTGATATTTTGCAGACCTGTATCTCCTCTGTATTTGGAGTAACTGTTACTAATCCTGCCCGGTCCCAAAGTTCCTGGTAGCCAAAAGCTGCATGCAACAATATGCCTTTGCTCAGTGTTTGCTGAACAAGCAACGGCTGCCTGCCTCAGCCATAAGCTGCTTTGACTTCAGGGGCTATTAGCTGGGGCTTCTGCAAGAAAAAGTTGAGACACAGACTCCAGTGCTCTTGATTCTGTGCCATCAGAGGACAGCTTTTTGGCCAAGAGGCAACAGCTCCTTCCCCTGCTAACTTAGGACTTGCACCTCTTTTGCTGTGAGTTATTTCTCAGTTTACACTGCGAGGTTTCTAGAGGGGCCACAGCAGTGGTAGGGAGAGGAAGATAGACCAAACAGGGGTGAATCACTCGGGCCTTGCCAGCTGCTTTAGCTACCCAGGAGATGTGCAAATCTATGGTAGCTGTGTGAGTGGGGACCAGCGGCAACTAAAGCCTGAGAAGAAGGGCTGTGGCACCAGAATATCTCCTTATGGCTCTAGGCACGCACAGGGCAGGCAGTCTAACACTAGTATCAGGACGGTGTGTCCCACGGCCCCAGGACAACCCTGTGCCGCTCAGGTACTGCACGTGCCACCAGCGAAGAGGAAGTTTCTGTGGAGCAGCTGCTGCAGAAATTGCCTCCTACTTCTGTGCATCCCAATTCCTCTGCTGTCATGCACTTGCTCTCAACTCCTACTCTCCCAGACACACCTGAGTTTAATGTGCCCACACATGAGGGAAGGGGGAAGGCTGTGAACAAATTTCTTTTGCCAGCTGCTGTTAGAGACTCGTGGGCTTAAGGAAGAGGGAGTTTAGCAGTCACAGTTCAGCAGACCTCAGTATTTAGTTTGCAAATGCCCCTTCCAAATGCCAGGGCTGAATAAAACTTAAATTATTGTTTCTCCCTGAGAAAAGCAAGTGCAGATCATGGTAAGCCATGACCCTCTTGTTCTCAGACACAAAGGAAAAAATCACAGTGCATATCTGGACATATCTGTCCTGCACCAACATCCATCCCTAAGCCCCATCTGGGCACACAAGTTCCCAATTCATGCCTGGGTTTGCCTGTCTTTGAGTCACACCTGGGAACCTCTAGGTGTACCCAAAACTGCCAATATCCTGAATTTCAAGCTTCTCTTGAGCCCTGATGTCCTCCACAGTCTTTCTGTCTCTTCCCATGTTTGCCACAGAGGGATATCTTGCATTAGCAGAAAAAGCAGAAGCTAATGGTGATGAGGGAAATAAATAAAAAGCTTGGTTCTGCTGTTTGGTCAGGCAGCTTACCGGTCACCACAGGGTACGTCTGGGGTCCTGACACATTTGTCCCCAGGTCTGGGTTAGCAGAGGTGGATAGACTTGATTTGACTTCATCGAGACCAGGGGTCAGAGCTGGGAGGGAGTACTCATTACCCTGGGGAAGAGAGGAGAAAGACAGCTTGCTATTGATGCGCCGGGAGAAAGGGAAGGGTGTACAGATGGGGGGGAGGAAGAGGAGAGATGCAAACCCCTGCACAGATGGAAGAGGAGGAGGAGGAGGAGGAAATGGAGAAGATGAAGTGACAAGAGGGTTGCGGGGGGGTTCCTAGGATGAACTATCCCACCCGCTTGTGTGCCACTGTGAAAGGGAAGAGGGGTGAGGGATCTGACCCATTATCTGTGGTACGGCTGAGCCTTCGTTCAGTGCTATGGGGATGGGGATGGCCGCCTGTGCCAGCCGAGGGAAAAAGAAAGGGGAAATCCATGTCCCCTCCTCTTGGCTGAGCAGAGGCGGGAGGTGTTTGCCCTGGTGACAAGGACAGCTGGGGCAGAGGACTGCAATGACATGACCGCGACAGGCAGGCTGTAGGAGGCAGCCAGTGTTGGCCTGCTGTAGCCAGGCTCTCTGCTGAGTTGTCTGCCTCCCCTCCACTGTTACCTCTGTCCTAGCTCTTTAAAAACAAACAAAGAAGCCTCATCCCCTGCCTCTGTCACTCTGTGCATTGGGGTATGAAATTGGGGAGGGGGGAGCCACATGGCTAACAGAAGGGTGGGAGGGGGAGAGCCATTGAATCTGAAAGGGTGTCCTGTCCGAAAGGCTCTGGTAATTGCCTTTTTATTGTGACAGCCTCCGGACCAGACGCGGGAGCTGGAGAAACCGGGAAGGCTACAAAACAGCAGGAAAAGTTGCTCTGATTAATATTACGTTAAATTAAAACTGATTTTCTGCTCTTTCTGCTCCATTTTTTTCCACGCGCTTCCCCAACCCCCTCCCCACATCTCCCCCTCCTCCAGTGGGCTCCCCACACGCTGCCCCCTCCCCGCCCCTGTCCCTGCTTGGCTAGGACTGCCTAGTCATTTCCAATTCCTTCTCGTATTGATCTTCCTGTAGAAATCAGTTTTGTAATTAGCTGCAAATTAGGCCTTCTACTGGGGGTGAGCCTGCCCCCTGATTTATCACCAGAGTAATTCGCTGTGATCGGAGAGAAATTAAAATGAACTCAATTAGGCTTCGGATTTGCTTTATGGGCCCTGCTCAGAGTTTCAGGGGGAAAAATGACTGTGCTGGTGCTTAATAGTCTAATGAAAGTAAATAAAGGTTATTCATTGTAATAAACCCAGGGACTCTGGGATGAAGGGAGTCCACAGCCAGCCTCTCCTTCTCTTCCTTTGTTGGTTTATGGCTTGGGGCGGTTTAAAAAGACTTTTGATTTTCATTTTATTAAGACAAACAGCTTTTGGGATAAAAGGCTGGGGGAGTAAGGGAAAGGGGGGCAGAGCAGTGTGGAAAACTAGGTTGGAGATGGGAGTCAAGTCTCAGCTTTGGGTCATGAAGGAAAATGCTCTGTTAAAGCCCGACCCTGTGGCTCACTGGTCACTGGCATGATCTGAGAGTGCAGGAGTCTCCGTGCAGTGCTGTGTGCCGGTGAACATGCATGGCACTGTTTGCATGTTCATGGCAAGAACATGCCTGCATACCTGCAGGTGTGTGTGCAGATGGAAAGACAGACATGGGGATTTAGGGAGAGCACAGTACGCACGTATAAGGCAAGTTCACAAGAGGAGGCAGAGCTCGTGTATACACGTGCATCAGCACAGTGATATTACAACTAGAAAGTGCTGTAAAATGTAAATGTGTTGTATGTGCAATAACAGGTCAGTGTGAGAACAAGGGGTGAAGAGGGGGAGAGTGATTTTGGTGAAGGAATCTCCCTGCTATCATCCTATGGGCGCCTGTGGGTCCCCATTACCAGGCCAGGCCCTCACCTGCTCAGATTTGATGTGCTCTGATGTTTGAAAGACGTCAGGGTAAGAAGGACGCTCAAAAACTCGATCTAAAGCTTCCAGCTGCTGCTGGGTGAAAGTGTCGCCACGAAGGTGCTTCCGCAAACTGTCCACGCTGCTCTGGGAATCTCCGTTGGGAACTGAGCCCTCGGATACATCTGCAGGGCACAGACAGAGAAAACAGGGAGTTAGCACCACCCTGGCTCGGATCAGCAAGGGGTGTGGGACAAGGACAGAGTGGGAAAGAGCAGGGCCCTCCGCCTCCACCCAGGGAGCTGTGTCACTCCTGTGGGAAGGGGAGGCTGCGGGGACCCAAGGGAAGCCCCCTCCTGTAGGCTGGAGCAGCCGGGCTGCTCCCGCAGGCTCTGTGGGACTCTCCTGCCCAGGATGAGTGCGGCTGTGGAGAATGGTGTTCGGCTCAGAGATGAGTTTCGGTTCCGCTGATTTTCAGTGTTAAAAATTGCCAAATCTCCATTGCTGAGCATAAAATGGGAGCAAAGCACAGCGATTAGCATCGCTAGAAGGCTACTGGAGAGCGAGCTCACAGAGAAACCAGAGTGCTGAGGATGGACCTGTACTGGAGAGGGCTGAGGAAGCCTGTAATGGAGAAAGGGCTCTCTTACAGCTTGGAAGGGAGTCAGTCTCTGTTGTAGCTCCCTGGTCCCAACAGAAGTTATATCTCTGTTATACTTTCCTTCTTATCTGATCTTGTCCTGTGGTACCCCAGATGCGTCTTTCATCCCCCTCAGATAACAGGAATGATCCTGTTTCTGACTCCATGTTTCACCCAAGACAAGTCTCTCCCTGTGGAGTGTCTGTCCCATCCAACATACGTTGGTTTCTGTTATGATCTCTGTCCCGTTCTCCCACATGTAGCTCATGATTTACCATGACCCATATCTCTATTATAAAACTCCCTCCAAAATGAGATGAGTCTTTGCCTCTGTCAGTCCCCCTTCCTATCCAAAATTAATTACTGTATTACAAAACCTAGTCCTACACAGTAGGAACTGGCTTCCTGGTATTCCTTTGTTCTTACTAGGAAAAAAGCCTTTTTCTGGTAGAAGCATCACCAGAAGTGCACCTCTGTCCCTGCAACAGCCCTCTGACACAGTCCACAGGCACTGCAGTGCCTCCTGCCCTGTTCCAGGTGTCTCTATCTCTGTTGTGCCATCCCACATCTCTTACAGCCCACTCATCCCCTCCGAGGTGAGTCCATTATAAATGCCCTGCCCCATCCAAAGTGAATCTTTCCCTGTGATAAACCACCTTATCACCCACCTGGTTTTGTTTTGTTTTTTTTCCCTTGTTATCCCCCAACTCAAATGAGGTGCATTTATCTCAGTTATAACCCCTTTTTATCTGAAGTGAGTGAGTCTCCTGCTATTAGCATCTGTCACATCCAAGGTGAGTCTGTCTGTTATAACCTCCTGTCCCAGCTGAAGTGAATCTTCCTTTGTCATAATCCCTCATCTCATCTGAGGCAAGTCTGCTCATTATAATCTTCTCCAACTGTGCTGAGTATCTTTCTGCTGTCATCTCTCAGCCTAACTTTGGTGAGACTGGTTATAATCCCCTGTCTCATCCATGCTGATATACCTCCATACCCTCCATGCTGAATCTCTACCTACTATGTTTCATCAGACACAAGTCTGACTGTCTTATCACCTTGTCTAACCTAAGATCGGGTTCTCCCTCTTGCGCTGCGATTACCTTCCTGCTTTTTCACTATTATTCCTCATACTTCAGCCTTTCTTGGTGGCTTCTGGTCTGTGAATCTCAAAAACTTGCTGTCTGTCAAGGAAGTGGTTGAGGGATCTGTATAGACCATTTCCCTCCTCCATGCGACTGCGAGGTGCTCACGGGCAGATGATGCTCCCAGAAGCCTGGGGTGGCATTCACTGTGCAATGGCCAGAATCATGCCACTCTGCTGCTTCATCTTTTAGCTTGTGGATGGTGCCAAGATGGGTATTTTCCTGGCACAGTTAATGCCCAACTGGTGGCCCAGAGTTATAACTGAGCCTGCTGCCTTCTGGCTATGAGATATATCCGTTTATAGGTGATTATACGATATGATATAATCAATAGTACATTATATACAGTAACGTAGTACAGTACCACTCGCAAGACCATAGAAAATATTACATATTGATTTGTCCCAGCCAGCAGCCTTCCCTCAAGCAGCCCCTTCTCTCTTTCTTTTCCACCCCTAGCCAGAGCAGGCCTGTTTACTGGCGCTGATCCCTGGCATTTTCTCCCCTCGTCAGGCTTATTTGCACAAGGGAAAATTCTCAAATTCCTGAAAGCTGGAGTTCATGACAGATTTAACTAAGAGAAAACAAAGCAAAGACCAGGCTTGGTGGACTGCACACTGTGTGTGTCAGTGCAGTTTTTGTGGTTTAGATGGACCGCGCTGTTACTGCAGGGGGTGGCTCGAGGCTCATGCTCCCAATTCCAGTAGGCACTTCTCTCTGGTCCTCCCTGCAGAAGGCTGGCACAGAACTCCTGGGTCCAGGCTCAGAGAAAAAAAAAGTGTGTTTCTGTATCAGTGCTTGTCTCAACCTGTCTGCAGCCTGTGAAGCTGTTTGCCTTTGAGGATTTTTCCACATGTGTCAGTCAATGTGCATGACTCTGCACACCATGATGCTAATACACGTGGGTATTTTTGCAGTAGATCATTATTCTGGTATTCTTTAGATTCTGCATCACTGTACATGCCTGAGCAGCTGTTTGTCTGTGGCAGCTGGTTTGGGCTATATTTGATTTTCAAGGATGGCATCCCTACACTATGCGTGGTGTTTGGTGTGACTGGATGGGTGTTCACGTATTCGGTAAAACTTCCATAGGTTGTCATTAAACCAGATTTTACCCTTAGTGAGTAGGGTGGTTAACACAGATTAGTGCATACATGCACATATATCTGCAATTCCTGTCTGCCTGCAGAGCCCTGTGCACGCGTGTCTCCCATGTGTGCACAAGCCATGCCTTTGTGTGAAGAAGCTGAAACCATAGCTTTCCCAAGTCGCTGTAGGAGTCACTTTTCCTTCATTTATTCAGGGGCCCTTCAGATCTTGACAAATCTGTCACTCTAAATTTGCGAGAGATTATGGTGCTCTCTCCCTAGCACAGAGAGAGGTGATATATGATATCTGCTGCCCCTATTGATTGCCTGATCTGGTGGCAGAGGGCTGGCGAAATGAACTTGAAATGAACATCATGCCTCAACTCATTGTGCGTATAATACACTGCTTAATCCCACATTTTTCAGTCGCTATGGAATTCAATTGATCAATCATGTCCCTCTGATAGTACTGTTTTAGGGGTTATTGCTGCTCTGCTCACTGACCTTTTTATTTATTTATTTATTTGTGTCAGCGTGTGCGTGTGCGTGTGTGTGTGTGTGTTCATGCACCTAAGTGCGTATGTGTATTTGGGAAACTCGGGACCAGCTAATAAGAAAGGACGGCGTATAGTCAGTGGGAAATGAAAGAAAAGGATGAAGGGAGGAGAAGGGGAAAGAGCAGGGTTAGATAAGGAATCAGAATGATCAAAGCAAGCAAATAGATAGGGAGAGGTGGAAGAGTTGTAAGGAGAAAGGCAATGCTTTAGTTTAGGTGGGAATTCCGTATACGGGGCAGGAGGGGCACTCTGCCATGGCCTAGGCTTTAAAATCTACAAAAGATAAGAAACTTTTGACAGAGGCCTGTAGGCTACCTCGAGGTAGACCTTGTCTAAACAGCTTGCAGTACTATTGGACTTCATAATGGTAGGGCACACAAATCCCAAACTTCACAGAGCAGTAATATGAGCTGTGCATATGGATTTTACTTATAAAGCGGAGAAAAGTTTCACAGAGGTGATCCTGAAAGACAGATTTATATGTCTTGTGTTACTAACACTGAGACATTCACAGTCACGGACCATTATATTTTCTTCAAAACCAAAGGATCGTAAATCCCCTGTGTTTGTTTTCTAGTGTCAAAACCTATAGAGGAAGCGTTTTCATTTTTTCCCTGAAACTGCAAGGGACAGACACTTATATCTGGATTTAGATCAAAGTTGCAATTCTCATCTAAACATATGACTCTGTGAGCTGGACTATCAGGAGAAGCCTCAAATATCGTAATACCTGAAGTATGGGAGCTGACAACTTGCATGGATATAAGCAAAGGTGGCAGTAAGGAGCAGAGAGGACTTTGGGGAAGAGACAGGGTCTATCAGAGGGCTGCGTGTGAAAGTGAAGGGAGGGGTCATGGGGAAAATTTGCGTTGGGAAAGACTAGCAGATCCCATGAGGAATGGCACTGTGGTGGGCACCAGTCACTTCAACTGATGAAAAACAGTGCTAGGAGTAAAAGCTTAAGGGATGGGGATTTGCCAAGAAAGCAGCTTTTGGAATAGGTGCTGTAGTGGAGCAAGGCTTCAGCTGCAGGATGAGTCTGGGGATGCCACCTAGGTAGCTGCGCTAGCTGTACCATCAGGAAGCATCATCACCTTTCCCAGTTCCCTTTTTACTGGTGAGGGAAACTCTGTGGTACTGTGACACAGGGACACCTCCCTCTTAAATCAGAAGGCTCTTAATGAACAGCTTGAGAGGTGAACCATGGCCTCGGTCACTGTGTCCCTCACAAGAGCACACAGTTGCTGTCAGCGTGATCAGGACCGGCCTTGCACATGTGACAGGAAACATCTCTCCTCCCGAGGGGCTGCCGAGGGAGCATGCACAGCCAGTGTTCAGCGTAAACCTTCGACACAAGACACAGAAATGCTCCACGGGTGTCACAGAAGTATCCTGACAGATAACAAGGAAACGCTGTGCCAGACGACACAGGAACAACCTTAACTACATCTGACACAGGGAATATGCCCATTAAATAGCTCCAAAACAGAGACGTTCCCAGGTCTGGAAGCCACAAAGACACCATCATGTACAAGTAGCACAAAGCAACGTAATACAGTTACTTCCCTGGCTACAGGTGACAGAGAGCACCCTTGCTCAGTGTGGGAGGGGGCCATCTCAAAAAATAATTCAGAAGTATTGCTGGCATAGGAAGACCTTTGTGGCACAGAAACATGTAGGAACGTCATGAGAAGCCGTGCAGCTGGCACACAAACATGGAGATACTGTTCTCTTTTGGGGCAGGGGCTATTACCACCCCCATGACGTGTCTCCCTGCTGCCTTGTGGGGCCCTGATCTCAGCTGGGGCCTTGCAGCACTACCAATAAAAATCGCAGTCATAATAAAAGCGAATGTGACTGGCATGAGAACTGCCAGCCAGGTGACACAGCAGAACCCATCTAATTGTCAAAGCCTCCGAGGGAAACGCATCTGTCTAACGCAGCGGTGCTGAGCCGGCTGCTGAAATGCCATCCCTCTGCGCCAGCAAGGCGACTCTGTCCTCTCCTGCAGCCTGCTTTTGTCACCATCCCCACCCGGGTGCTTAACCCAGAGCAGCCCTGTCCCACTCTCCGGGCACTCGTGGCTATGTGTGCTGCCCTTTCCCAAGTCACCCTTTGTGTTAAGACTGCTCTTTCCCTTTATCCGATTTCCCTTCTCTTTTTCCCCCCCTCTGATGTGTTCCCATGTCCCTGCACAGCCCAGGCCTGTCAGGCAGCCTTCCTGGACGTCCCAGGGGGCCTTTCCCCGCACTGCCAGTTGTTGCAGTTTCAAACTCAATTGTTCTCCTCGGTACTGAGGCAAATGGAGTCATTAATTACCTTCTATCGGCTGGGCCGAGTTCAGAACGCGATCGATAGCCAGTGCTTGTCATTCACAGCAGCCAGCCCTGCGCAGACCCTCACGCTGCATTCGGCGCAGGTCCAGGAAGGAGCCCAGCGCTATCAAACCTGGTCTTCAAGCCCTGGCATCGAGCTCCTGCTGAGAACAGCAGACCTCCTGCATCCGTGTCTGAGCTCACCCCCAACCAAGGGAGAGATCAAGGACAAAGACCTCGGCTGAGGGAGCGGATCACACATTTTCACATGGTCACAAGTGTCTGGTACTGGTGTCCTGGTCTGCACAAGCTGATCCAGTCTGGCTAGAGACTCCGTTTGCATCCTCAATGATTATTAAACTAATACTGTACTCACCACAGCAGGGACAAGGGCAAAGACTGGCAGCTCTAATCTGGCAATCTTTTCACCTCTGTAACTTTCTTGCCTTACTCAGTAGGGGTCGGAAAAGGAAGGCTGTAAAATTTGGCTTACATTTCCTTCCAGAAGAGTTTTTGCAGCCTTTGGGGCTGCATGAAAGAAGGCGGCATTTCTAGACGGGTCAGTTCTGTATTTCAGCACGTAGTAGTGTTGCAAGAATTGTCAGGGCTTTGACTGTGATAACTGAACTGGTGGGGAGAAAGATGAACCTCAGATTCAGATGGAAAGGATCCAAGTGAGTGCACGATAGAGACGACAGAGCATGGAAGGGCCTGGCAAGGTTCAGCAGTGCATAGAGAAGGAATGTTATCAGGGATCTACACTGGTACAAGTTCAGGTTATGTACAGTACGCTGCAGAAATAGGGATAGTGGGACATGAGTGCTGGATGAATATCACCTCAAGGAAGTGTATCAACCTTTGTGAACGCTGCAGTTGTTCACATTCCTGTGTACATTTGCCTCAAGGGAATCCACAAGCCTGAATCTGAGTATGCAAATTGATGACACTGTGCTGGTCCACGTGTCTCTGTAATTTAAGTGTGTCAGCGACACATAAACTGTGTGTATTTGTTACTTACATGCTCAGGCTCAGAGAAGAAAGGCTGAGAAACAAAGGGATTTTATGTTTTGAAATGAGGGTATAGCTCAGAAGAGGAATCGGTGAGCAAGGAAGGCTGCTTATGCAGGGAAGTGAGCGTGCCTGACTGAGGAAGAGTGAGATGTGAGCCAGTGCCTGACAGCTGGGGGGCTGCAGTGCTTTTAACGCAGGGGATGTGTACGAGAGAGTACCTCAGATGGAGCAGGGATGGGCAGTGCAGCTTTAATGCAGGGCCTACATGAGCAAAATGGCAATGCTCAATGAGAATGTAAATGAAATGAATTGTGTGTGCAAATGTGTAATGAAGTGTGTACTCAGATCTGTCTTGGATTATCATGGGAGCATGCAAATGTGCATTTAAGGCAGTGAGTATGTGTATGGATATGAAAATCATATGTATTTACTACAGCATCTAAGTGTATGATGGCAAATTTGGCCCAGAGTATCTGGGAAACTAAGCCTGTACAGACTTAGGTTTGTGCGTTAGATAGTAATAATCAGCACATCCGGCCCTACTGAATACACCAGTAAGGGCCTTTCCAGGTGTTAGGCTGCAAGCAGCTGCCTCAGATGTGTGTACACCATGTGCAGATGAGGCGTGTTAGCCTGGGTAGTCAACGCTGGTGGCTTCTGCGCAAGCAGTCACTGCAGCTTTGTGACCTTTGGGTATGCTGGAGGTGAGTGGACGTATTCTGCTCTCAGTCAGGTTGTTGCAAATCCACAACAATTCCCTTACCTCAGAAGAGGCACTGGGGATTTATACCATTGTAATGAGGGACAGAGTGTGGGTCCAACATCTCTTACTAGCACTATTAGGCTTGACTGTTATCCAGATAGAAATGCAGCTGCCTCCAAGACCCAGTACACTCGCTTTGTTTATGCTGGTGAAGCAGCAAGCAGCACTATCGTGCAGGGGGCCAGATCCTCTAGTTAGTGTAAATCTGTAAGTCTCTTGCATTCAGTGGTTATACTGATTTACACAACCTGAAAGTTATCAGAAGGGTTATCCTGATTTATGCTGTTGTGGTCTCCACAACACTGCCTTTAGTGCAAAGCCCTGAGGGAGAGCTGCTGCCGCAGGAAAGCGGGACACCAGGAGCTATGCTGTTCCCTCTGCCAGGGCAGAAGATGTTCTTAGCATCTTTGGCATGACTTAACTTCCTCCTCTCATCTTCCTAAGCCCATTTGTTGGGGAGCTACTTCTTGGCAGCATCCCTTTTGGTGAGCACATAAAAAAGACTGGCTTTTGTTAGCTCCAAAGGACAGAAGAAAAGCAAAAAATTACATTGCATGCAGCCCTAACTATGCTTGTTTAGAGAAACTGCTTGCATTTATGAAGTCTTTGGTGCGGAAAGCAGGGTTGCAAATGACTGCATCAGAGCGACAGTAAAGGCCATTAATTTCCTGTTATGTTTTCCTGTGTTGGGGGCTTTATTAATTTAATTTTACACTGTCGAACAACAGCGAGCGCTGACACCGCCACACTCGGAGGGTTTTTTTTTTTCTCAAGCAGTGCTTTGCCTGACATGCAAATCAACACTGCTATCAGGACCACCGGAGACAAGGGAGGGAGCACAGAGCTGTGCTGTCCCCATCCAGTCCCATCTCCCAGTTTCTGGGAGATCCCCGAGATTCCAGTGGAGCGCACTTGCACCCGAGAGGCCACCAGCACTAGGGCTCAGCAGATCTGGATCAGGCCATGGACACCTCTAATGCACAGTCTAGAAAATATGAATTCCTCTTTAGCCTGCTGCCTTCCATTGGCTTGGTCCCCCACTAACATGCCTCTTAACACCTCCTTTCCTTCCGTTTCCCTTGCTCTAGACTTTCCCTCCCTTTCATTCCACCTTATTTTCCCCTCATACACACTTTTACCTTAACCTCACAAGTCGAAGAAGGCTGTGCCTGCCCCTGAGCCAGATGCTAGTGAATCATGTTATTGGAAGCTCTTCTGAGTCAGCACTAAACCAGTGCTCAAGCAGAGTGTTTTTAGAGCTGCCATTTTTGACGTGCCATAAAACAAAGGCTCCAATCACTCAGAGTCATTAAAATTCCCATGGCATTTTTTGCAAGAGTGCAGACATTAACCTGGCTGTCCTGAACAAAATCCAGCCTGAGTGATTACCCACAGCATATCTTAATTCTCCTGTGGTTTCATTTGGACATGGCACAGCAAAATTTCACTGTTGATGCTCTGTATTGTTCAACATCTGCCATGGTCCACCCAAGAGTCAGCCACGTTTCAGTAGTAAATGAGATCTTAAGAATGGGAAGGTTAATAAACAATGTATGATACAGGATAGGTAATTGCAAAACGCCATGCAATGAAAGAGCTACAGGCTTGCGATATGCAGCAATCTGCTTGGACTGTCACCATGCAAACTCTTTTTTTTGAATGCTCATTTGTATAATAACTGTAAATCATTAGTAGAGTAATTTGGAATCTTTCTGCATGAGCTCATGTAAAAGCCCTTATTGGTATATGAAGGAACCTATACTGATATGACCTCTATAAGATGTATGTCGGAGATACGTTCCAAATTGTAAGAGGTAGTCCCCAAACAAGAGGGGGCCCAGTCATGGGTAGCAATCAGTTTCACAAACAAGAGAGGGCTGTGCATAGAAGAGCCATAAGTACGTTTGAGGATTAGCTAGTGGGGTATTTTTTTAATTTGCTGGGATTTAGTAAAGTTGTCCCAAGGTCTAGGATAGTTCTGATCTGCTTGCAAGGTCAACTCTTCTTTTTAAGGCCTACCTCTTCCCACACTAGATGCCAAAAGCCAAAGCAAAAAAACAACAGCTCCTTTGGGAAACCAAGCACGTGGAAGTGTACCTGTCCTTTATAACAGCCTTTTTTAAAGCATCTAAGAGAGGACTAGAAGGCACTCAAGACTTAACGGACATTTCATACACAATAACCACCTCATTAAGGTTTAATCAGACGCCTACAAACCCATTTGATGCAGATCCCCTAGCTTAAAAGCAGAATAACACCTCTGAGCTCCCAAAAAAGGCAGAGCCAGTGAGAGAAAGAAATCCTGACCTACTCCACATCCAAATGGAAACAGTGATACCCATGACCTAGCTCCTCTTCTGGCACTGTGCTCCTGTGTGTTTCCCTGTTGCTGTTGACCTGTGTGGGAAGAGGACTTTGTACCTTCAACCTGATGGGATGTTAAGCAGTAGGATGCTTGGATGGATAAAGGAAAAGCAAAGCAGAAATGTGGACCTACGCATTATTTTTAGGCCCCTTGACAAAACTCTGGCATTTTAAAGGGCCTTAAAATGGGCATGAATTGCATTTGACACCTGTTCAAAGTGGCCTTCATTTTACCTGATTAATGCATGGAAAAATCACCTTCAAAGAATTATGGGTTGAGACAGATGGAAGACAGACAGACAGACATGTCTGCAATGTCTCAATAGATAGATATCTGTAACTGCTTCTTTCCAGCCATCTACTGTTAACAGAGTTGTCCTCCATATGCAAGGTCTTAGAGCTTAGCCTAGCCTCTGCAGGCCAACACAAAATGCTGTTTGTTTCAGGTCTTGCTTCACTGCCACAGAGGTAGCTGGAGGAAGCTTTCAGTTTCAGGTTTTTTTCAGTACTCCCCAAGAGGGTCTTAAAATGTTCACAAACTGCGTTTTTCTGTAATACAAGTTCTTGTGGCAAAATTAAGCACACTGGTTTTTCCCTCTCTCTCCTCTCCACTCGAGTCACCTCCCTGCCCCTCATCTATCCAGCCAGGATTCTCATGGGCTAATCACTTGGTGAGATCTTGTTGCTTTCCCCTCGGATCCAGTAAAACAAGGCTGGAGGATCTGATGCTATCACTTAGGGAAGAAAAGAGCTCCTGCTTTCCTTCCAAACAGCAGCAGCCCCCATTTTGGGAGGAGGAGGGGTTTCTCTCTGGCCCTGACTGAGAACAAGGTGCTTAGTGTTTTCCTTTAGCACAAGAAGACACCCCTCTATAGAAATGATTTACATCTATGAACAGCAAGCAATGCTTAACATTACATTGACGTAGACTTGGGAGTGTGGAGATAGCCAAATTAGGAGCTAATTGGTACACTGGGGATTGACTGTTGGCCCCCTTGGCTGCTGGGATGTGATCAGAAAAAGAGAGAGAGAGAGAGAGAAAGGGAGAGAGCAGGAGCCGTCCTCTGCTGACGCCTCTCTAAAGGTTGGGATTCCTGAGGCCGCTGCTGTCTAGTGCTGTCAAGGTCAGCAGGTTCGGGTTCACTGAACGGTCAGGATGGTTTGAATTACTGGCACTGCCTGCCGATTCCTCCGCTGATCATGATCCGTCTTCCAGCGCCGGCTGCAGGATGCTGCTCCCCAGCCATGTGCTGCGCACGGTGTGGGGCACAGGGAATGTCAGAGGCAGATGCTCTTGTTAAAGAGGGTAAGTTTTTAGGAAGATTTAAGGAGCCAAAACAATGCTGAAGAAAGGCACATACTCCATGCGCTGAGCATGTGGAGACCAGGCTTCCAGAAACAGCAGTTCTGATCTGTTTTCCTTTTACTTAGAGAACTGCCCCCTGCAAGCTTCTGCCTTTCATAAAGTTAAGACAATGGCTTGAACAGGGCCTATCAAACCCTTATGGGGTGAAAAACCTGTTGGTGAAGATTTCTGTCCAATGCTATATAGGTAGAATGCTTACTGAGCAAAGACTGATGTATGTCAACCACACTGATAGGACATTTTCTCCCCAAACACATGTAGCTGTGTGACCAGGCTAAAGGGCAGGGGTAGCCAGGTGTGTTCCTGCAAGGTTGTCTGCAAAGGGCACCAGAAGGTGCTCAGAAAGCAGCCTGCCAGTGTGCACCCCAGCAGGCAAGCTTGGAGCCACTGAAAGGGACCTCACCAGAGCAGGTGGGGAGAAGCTGTGTCTGCAGGGGTGTGAGTATGCACAGGCAGGCTGCTAATGTCACAGACATGTGCCTGGGGTGGCACCAGCGTGCAGCTGAGTGCCTACGTGTGTGTGTGTGTGTGTATACTGTACACATGCTGTCCAATCATCCACAGCAGCAGTGATAGCAGAAGTGAGCATGTGAGAAAGAGCGTGGCACGGGAGAGCAACAATGGGAATCAGAAGAGGACTGGGGCCTGTGTGGAAGTAGCGTCCAGTGTTCGCTTTGACAAAAGAGTCTCCACAGGCATCACTGGCTGGCTTTCAGTGGAGTTGCACTACAGAGAAATCTGGCCCTCTCAGTCCATAGAGTGCTTATTTTTGCTTCTTATTCTGAGGTTTGTCGTATACTTCTGTCAGTTAGCTCTTGGGTGCACTCGGCTACATCTGCCTATAGCTCCATATACATAGCTTTCATACTCACACCTTTGCATCTGCCTACCATGCACACTTCTACACCTGAAGGAAACTCAGGCTAATGCTGAGAATGGAGCTGCAAGGGGCTGCCCATACCTGGTACCCATACATGAGGCCTCTTGCACAGCACTCTCGGTGCTCACCAAGACATGGAAGAGATCAGGGTTAACGTCATGCGATCTCCTCTGTAAAAGGGAAGCCCTCATCTCCTCTAAGCTCAGTGCAGGTATTCTAAGCAGGTTCTCTGTGTGGCCTGGTCCCTATGCATTAGGAAGCATGTTGTGCCTGCTATCACCTCTGCTCTTGACTCCTCTCCCAGTTCCCTCTTCCGCTGCAGAGCAATGGGCTCTGGCAGGAAGGGTCAGGGACAGTGCCCAGTATCGTGCTGGTTTACATTAATGAGATACACACAGTGTAATCCAGCAATGGAGTCAGCTCTACAAAAGGAGGTAATAGCAGGCTGCCATGAACAGTGCAGCTCAGGTAATTGGTTTATCTATCTAGAAGCAGTAGTAGCAATCTCTGCACAGACAGAGTAGCAGTAAAGTCTCTTCCTTAAGGCTATTTCCTTTGTCTTTTCAATTGCTTGCACATCCATGTGAGAGAGAGAGAGAGAGAGGAGAAGAGAGAGAGAGAGAGAGAGAGAGAGAGGGAGAAATGTTAATTTGTGAATTAATGGCTTTTCTCAGCGGAATTGTAAATTCAAATGTCACCTCACAGGGTGACACTATGCTGGGCTGCTGAAGAAGCAATGATAAGATCCCCCCCCCCAACCCCATGCCGACATATACCCATGCCCCTCCCCTCTCTGAAAGATAGCTACAGAGTGGAACATGCTACTTTTAATTTGCAATAACACCACAGCAGAGGGATGCAAGAATGACTGCTTCCCGACCCTCCCTTCCACAACAAGCCGGGCCACATCTTTCCCTTTCCACCTCTACCTCCTTCCACCCCCTCTTCAACCCTTCCCATTTTAAACTGAGTCCAAGACAACACGTTATCTCAACTCCCCCCACCCCAAACTAATCAAAGGATGAGCTAAGGGAGGGCTCTTTAGAACGGATGCCTCTGCAACCCTCTCCTCTCCTGCAATAATCAGGTGAATTAATGACCCTGAAGTTAAAGTGAGCGCTGATACTCAGGCGTTGTGCAGCGTAGGGGAGAAAGCCTTCATTGTTTTCGAGCAGGAGGCGGGCAGCAGCAAGGGAGATTCATGGATGGAGATTGAATATGCAATTTTCTTTCACCTTGCCAAGAGCTGCCCCTGGGCTGTGCCTGGCCTAAATTTTTTTTTCCTCTTGCCATCTCTGCCTTATCCGGCCCTCCCACCTCCCTTCCATTCTTTCCAGAAAATTACCTTCAAAATTGATTTCCACTTTTACAAACAAATATAATGGGAACATGAGGGGGAAAAAAAAATCTTGGGCTGTGATGAATTAGGGCTGTCAGGTGCTTCCAAGTCTCCTTTGTTTTTGTTTTACTGCCCGTTAGATTCTTTGTTTTTCCAGCAACTGGGAATAATGCCCCTGCCCACACAGTCCCTGTGGTCCATGGCTACCGTCACAGGATATGTCCATCACCTGATGTCATCACCGTGTTATCCCTGCTCTCCATCACTGTGATGCAAACAGCCACTGCTAACAGACTTCCCCAGCCCTTCACACCAGGATGCAACTGATCTTCTCGTGGAGACACTGCATGTCCCACACTGCCAGTGACCTGGCTCCTACAGCCACAGTACAGGTCCATTGATTTGCCTCCTATCTTCTTCACCCTGTTCCTCCTGTTCTCCTTTGCCTTATTCAGCTGATTCTTGATAGAGGTTTCCCAGCCCTCCCTGTTCTGATAGAGCAGCCTGGGGCATCAGCCTGTCACCTTGATCCCTGTTGTGCCTTAGGTCCATGTCACCTTCATTCCATAGCAGCATTGCCCTTATTTCGCATCACCATGTCACTTGACCCCAAAACAGTGTCATCCCTATCTCCCACTGTCATGGCACCCTGATCCACTGTTATACCAGTCACCGATAACCCTCTAAAATACCATTTGCCTGCACACTGCCAGCTATTCCTGATCTCTTTTGCAGTTTATTCTGTCATCCACTGTGCATTAACCTGGGATCCTCATGGATCCAGGCACCATGCTCCCTCTGACTCCCGTACTCTTTATGTCCATAAAAAAACATAACAGTCACCTCCCTGAATGCAGACAGACCCTGTGTACAACTCATCTAGAGTGAGCAAGAAGATCCAGAGAGACACAGGCACCAGCAAAGCTAGGGAGCAGCCTCTGCACAGGTGGACACGCGGAGCTGGCAGAGATGCTGGGAGGAGTTGTAGCTGCCTGACTCCTGCTGACACACTAGCTGCAACAACCCCTGCCAGCAATGAGTCAAAAAGTGGAAGGAGAAGATCTAACCACAAACTAAATACCCATAAATAAACAGTCAGATAAGCACACATTCACGGCACTCATACAAATGAACTTAAAGAAAAGCTCTATGCATAAGTAAGACTCACAAAACATAGCCAATAACATTTAAAGACATAAGAATGCAAACTGGGAGACAAGGAGGTAGTAATGCAGGTGCAAGTCAATTAAATGTAATTTCTGAATAAACAAATAACTTACAAAAATATACATACACTAACTAAACGAAAACCTGGAACTCAAAGTAATTTCCTTAAATTCACATATACAAAATTAAATCATGTAAACAAATACAAACTATTTACATAAATAAACAACCTTCACACAGGCAAGAACAACCAATATATATATATATATACAACAAACACACAAATATATAACCCCAATGCAAATACACATCTGTACAAACTATATACAGAGGTGCACAGCACTAATAGGCTACATATTCATATCCAGCAACCACAAAGATACAGTGATACTCCAAGTATGTAACAACACATACACACAGAATATACATACAAATATACAACATTCACATATATGCTCAAAATGTGAATACAAATACCTGGCATTCATAGAAATACATAGCACTAATACTGAGCCATACATGCCCAGACATCCATATGATCCACAGTATGCATTCTCCTACTAGGCAATATTATACACAGCTTAACATAAACATTTTCCAGGTCTCTATAGGCATGCACAAAAATATGGGTCCAACCTGCCACTCACCCCAGTACATAAGCACAGATAAGCAAACACCAGTGATCCTAACACAGAAATACAGAAAACAAACAGGCGTGCATTCCTAGAGACACAAATACACAAGCAGAGACGCACACAAATACAGCTGAAGCCAGACCAGCTTGTCTTCAGATAGTACCAAACCCTGCCAAACTAAGCAGCACTATAAGCTTTAGAAGCAGAGCATTCTGTCCAAACTGCTTTCTGTGATGTAAGCTGTTAACTCTCCCTTACCTGAAGTCCTCCTGAGCAACGCATACCCCCCAAACTCCCAGGGTGTGTGCAGACACACACACACACATATACACCGTTTCTCTTGCTTACAGACTGACCTCCAGACTCGTGGTGCAACAGCCCACATTTCTGACAGTGCTGTGCTCCTTATTCATTGTCCTCTCCTTTATCCAGTTTCCCCCTCCTCTCTTTTTCCACACATACTCTCCCTTTTCTGACTACCCTCCTGCAGTTTATTTAGAGAGGTGCAGGATGAGTAGCAGGTGCCTTTCTTATGTCCTCCTAGGAGTCTCACAAGCCAGAGACCCTCAGGAGGAAGAAGTGGGTGGCTGCTGAGATGAAACTCCCTCTTCAATTTACATTTTCATCTAGAATGGAAGGGAGTGTTACCTCCACTTGTGTGTATAGACACAATGAGCCTGGACATCCCCTGTGACCACTGCTGTTTGCAGTGATACACCACCACTGCAAGCTGACAGCCACTAGAAACTCAGCCACACTGCGTGAAACAACACAGTCCCAGGGAAAGTAGGAGGAAGACACTGTGAGAGTGTGAAACACCCCAGAAACTGCTCACTCCATGTGCACAACCATAAACTGCTGGGTGCACGCCCCACAACTGTGTGGGATGGTTGGAACATGGGGTTAGCACCTGAGGCAATGTAACTGCATGTGTCTCCAGTGTCATTAAGACTATTGCTGACCTGCAATAAAGCAACCATACAGAATAACGCAAACACATCAGCTGTGGTGATGAGAAATCACAGCATGAAACAATGCAGCCACACCACAGACAGTAGTGCTGTTGTGTCACCCGCAGGGGTCCAAACACACTCTGTTGTCTTCAATGGCACAACAGGTTTGGGAGAACAGAAATACACCTAATACGCCCAGAGATGAACACACATCAGGTGCCATGATACAGTCAAGTAGAATGACTCACTTATTCTCTTTGCAAACATATGCACGCAGCATAGGAAAGTGAATGTATTTCCCTACAGGACAGTTAAGGGCTAGACCTCTCTGCACTAGTACAACTACAGCACTGGTAAAGCATCATCATACTGCAGATGACGGCATAAGCACGCTTTATGTCCTGAAACAACTCCAGTATGCTGTGGAACAATATGGTCATACTTCGTGCAAACACACAATTCTCAACGCAGTGCTGCAGTGACATAGCCGTATTGACTTCACTCTCATGACCAGTCTGTTGTCAGTCAACACATTACAGCAGCTGCAGTAACAAGTATATGAATTGCAATGACAGTACAGTACAGCCTGCACCAGTGTACCAACAATTACCACAGTGAAACAACCTTACTGCATGCAATGATGCAGACATACCACCAGAGACAATCCATAGCTGCCTCTGTGAAGAGTGTAACGGTCTTGAGTGTAATGGGGCAGTATAGCAAGCAGTGATACAGTTAATCTCATCATTAGTGTCATAAACCCCCAACCTATAGTGATACAGTTACAACAACATGATACCCACAGCCACTCTACCTGCAAACACATATTGATGCCACTGACAATGACACAAAGTCACCTGAAATGTCACAAATACGTTTCCCAAATGATATTGTCATTGCTACTCTGAACAACGCAAATGGGATCATACTTGCAGTGGCATACTCAGCTGCTGTGTATCTCCTCAAAAACTCAGACCTTCTTAAACACATTACACATCTCTCCTCTCTGTGCTACTTTCCACTTAAACAATTGAGTTCAAAATTTTCTTCAAGACAGTCTATGTCCTGGGGCAGTATCTAAAAAAACAACTTTCAGGACTGGGACTGTTGCAGATCTCCCTGCCTCACACTCCACCTGAAGGAGGCATTTCTATTTTCCCAGTAGGAAAATGAGATTATGGCCAGGTAGGAAAATCCCCAGGCTGAACACTGTCAAAACCCTGCCCTGCAGTCAGAGTCCTCCCATTTGGAGTGAGGGAAGAGAAAACCACCTGTAACAAAAGCAAGGCTTCTTAGTAGAGGGTGTCATGGTAGTAACAGTCAGAAAATTATGCGTGCAGCACCAAAGAGAAGCACAGTGACGCTGCCCAACCCGCAGCTACAGGACAGTGCAAATGCTCCTACTGCTAGTAGGCAGCACCCTGCTCTGCACAGCTCAACCCCATTTTGAAGAGTATGGTGAACCACCTGCACTGATACTGCTAACACTCTTTGGAAAACACCACCAGACCTGCCGAAATGGTGACCCTTTACTGTCCCCCTGCACTGACACAGCCCTGCATCGCTTACTTCAATGTACATCACTCTAATCATCAAAATGACAGGTGGAGAAAGGAAAGGAGGAACTTCCGCCTTCTCAGGTTTGCTCCCCCATCTCTGCTGGGGATTCCTTTACTACAAACAGCCCAAGTATTATTGCCATTTACAGTAGCAATCACTCCATCCCCTCCTCTCCCACAAACCTACCGCTGATATTAGCACTGATCACGCTAACAAGCCTGTGGGTTTTATTACTACTGATACTAATAATACTGGACACATTACGTCTGCTCCCGCCAATAACAGGCTGCAGATATGATCCCTGCTAATGCCGATAATACCGGGGAATATTATCTCTGCCATTGTCGGCACTGCAGATATTATTGCCAGTAATGCTGTCAAATACTACAGATATTGTCAGGGACCAAGATTAATAATGCTGCGAATGTTACAGCACCAGCCTCACTGGAAGACAAATCCCAAATGAGAATTTGGGTCTATAGAGGAAGTCTGTGGCCTGCTACGGAGAGAAAGAGCTATCTCTAATAAGAGTGGTTGTAAAGATCCCAAAAGCTTCACCCAGCCAGAGATGCTGTGGTATGCAGGGAACAGTTTGAAATATTGTTTTCATATTATCTGTCTATCCATCTATCCATCCATCTATCTATCTGTCCTTCCCTTTCTCCCCATCTCTCTCTCTTTCTCCTTATACAGTGCTCAAGACTACAGTATGAGTGATAATAATAATTTTTTTAGTCCTTCTGGGTCACTCCAATTCTCATCCTTTAAGCTATCAATCAGGGGGTTATGGAACAACATAAATATTTGCATATTATTTTCCCCTTTATCCTTCTGGACTTCTATTGCCATCCTCACTCTGACAATGACCCTGCTGAGCTTGGCCTGCCATCACAGCATAGTACAACATTAGGATCGTGAAGAGCCAGGAATTCCTGTTTCCAGCTGCAGCTTGATACTGCAAGACCCTCCAGTGGTCTTGGGAAAGTCATTACATGCTGCAGGGCCACTTCTGCCTCTGGAAGATGGTGGGTGTAAGTGGTGGGGAAGGTCAGAGGAAAATTACAGCAACGTTGGCAGTGCCTGTAGACTGCAAGAAATGGCACACACTGTGCTATGCAAGTGGTGGTGAAATTTTTTAGCCAAATTATTTAAAAAATTGTAGGAGACCAACTCTCCACTTTGTCTAATCTGTCACAGAAGTCAGAGGGTTTACAATCACTGGTCAAAAACTGAAACAAAAGGAATATATAGTCTTAACAGGGGAAATCCTGACCATCCTTCCTAGGCACTCACCTGAGGAAGACACACTGAGTTTTGAGGAAAGACTTGTGATCTGACAGGTCCTTGTTGTGACTAGTAGACACTCAGAGCTACCTCCCTGCTAGCTCTCTCTCAATGCCATAGTCTTCCCAGGCCACCCTTGCAGTTGCAACCAGTGCATTTGGTAGGTTGGGATTTCCCCTCTCCTCTCTAACTCCCTGTGAGGGACACACCTGGCTGTCAGCGTCCATCGCTGAGCCCACCCCATGCATCCGTCTGGCTCCTTCTGTCCAACTCAGGAGTTCTGCTACATCATCTTGACACATAATTATCTCTCCTCTTCTTAATCATCTGTGCTACTGTCTAATGTAGGCACCAGCTGCAGCAAGGAGGACCTGGGGGAGGGGGTGTGCTCAGATAGAGGCTCCTCTGTCTTTCTCCCACCCTGCTCCCCCCAGCCATCAGAGAGGTTGCTAACAAGGTTTTCAGAACCAGGGATTCAGGAGCAGCTTAGTACTTCCCCCCTTTCTGCTGAACTGCATTCGTCACAGAGGAATCCTTGCAGCAGAGCTGGTCCAACAGAGCGGAAAGAAAGAAAGAGCAGTGCTGCTGCTTCTGCCTCCTTTAGGGATGAGCCACCCCCAAAATGCTTGGAAAGCAGATGTGCATTGGAAGCTCATAAGGGCTTTTCAACACGAGAATAAACCCTGCAATTAAGAATCTGCAACAAAACAGTGCTCAGAAGCTCTGGGAAATACTGAGAAGGTGTATGTATCCAGCATGAGCATGAAAGAAATACCTGCGCTGGATTTCTTGCCAGGCTTTCCTAATCCACATCTCAGCAAGGAACAATCAGAGCCCTCAGAGCTACAGGGGAGATTGCCCAGGAGTGAGTGCGGGTCACTAGCTGTGCAAAACCTCCCCTTGGACTCTTCTAGCCTTAGGACCCAACCCTGCAAAGTGATGATGTCTTTCAGCATTTCTTAAGGCCAGTGTGAGCCCAGATAACTCAACTCTTGGCTAGGGGTGTTCAGCAGCTGGGAGGGGGTCCCATGTGAGGTTTCTCTGGGACAGGAGCGTGACATCTCCCTGCAGCAGATATCTGGGATGGCAGGATGAAGGCTGTTCTCTAAGGCAGTTGCAGCTGTGTCATGTAACTGCCACCTAAAACTCTGAGAGCTAGACAAGCAATGTCTCCAGGATTGTCTGGTACCTTTTTGATTCGTAGTGGGATATGTGCACTCTCAGCCAACAGCAGGGAGTTGCACAGTGTTGCTTGCCCTTCATAAATCAAATCTGGGATGAATTAACGACAGACAGAGAGAGTTGTTCTTACTGTCAATATATCATTGTGAAGTGTCAGTCTTAGATGGCTGCTCGGTTGTTTCTGTGTTTAATTGTACTGCTCAAAAAAAGCTCAGGTTCTGAGGCTGGAATTGACTGTGTGGCTGCATCTAAAGTGGGATGACCTTTCCAGGTATTTGGAAAGAATAGCCACTAAAGCCAGACTGAACTGTTTCATTTCAAAATGAGATATGGAGGCACCATGTTGAGAGCTGGTGATCACCACGCTGGACTGTATGAGAACAGGCGTTCACAAAAACCCCAAATTAACTGCTAAGAGATTTACACAACCATTAGAGAAACTTGTAACTCAGTTTGAAATGTCACTATTTCCTGTGTATGTAATGATGGGATATGCTGGAGGGGTTTGCAATGTTTGCAGTCTCTTATTCCTGATATTTTTTGACTTTTGAGGCATTGACTCAGCCCTTCCATTGCTACACTTTTCTCTTAGCTGGGCCCTACTGCCATCTAGCTGGGAAATGGATCTTCCTCTGGGGCCTGATCCAATTTCCAATGACATCAGCAAAAATGTTCCCATTTGCTTTAATAGGAGCTGGACTGGGTCCTTGCCTCTAGTTCTACTTTGTATTAGGGAGAAAGGCATCACGATGACAGCCTTTTTTTCTTGGGATTATTGTGTTTATTTGGATCAAAAACTTACAGATGTGAACTTCACCAGAACCAATGCTGTGAAAATTACTAGCAAAACCCCAAAAGGCAGCATTTCTCTCAAGAGAGCTTTCTCTTCTCTCCACGTATCACAGAGAACCCTCATGTTCTCTTGCACCGCACAGCCTTGGGCTTACAGCACATGCAGCACACTGAGCCACCTGTACTGCTAAGAGGTCCCCCCATGCAACAGGCACCAGTGGAAAACAACATACTGAAGGCAGGGCTGAACTGAACAAACTGGTCAGGCACTAGTCTTAGAAAAAGTTCACTTCCTGGCACTCAATTTTTGAACGTATCAAATTAAAAGAGCAAGATTTAAGACAAAATGTTTACAAAGCCACCATAAGAGCACCAAGACCTTACCCACCCCTCCTGACTCAGTCTATCTAGACCGGAGCTCCAGCTTTTGGCTCATTTCAGGATTCACTTTGCCCTGAGTCCTTCCCAGCAGGTAGGAAGGAAACGGAGATAGCTTAATCCTAATTCCTTAGAGCCCTAGCAAAAGGCTTAAATAACAACCTGTCACGGTTTAAGCCCAGCCCAACCCAGGACACAACCTTAGGGCCACAGTATTCAGAAGACCTCCTATTCTGCTTTCAGACTGTTGCAAGCATGGCAGTTCTGCTGCGGTAGATGCTACCCATTGAAAACTGGACCCTTACGATCGCCAGCTAATGTAGCTCATGGCATGTCACAGGGCAGGAACTTGTTTGCAAGGGGAATGAAAGATAACTCCCACATTGCTGGTGCTTCTCCGAGATGGCATTTTGTTTGAAAACAAGCAAGTCGGGGAAACCATGTTTACCCACAGTTCAAAGTCCGGGCACCTGCTGGCACCTGGGGAGTTCAGTTCCAGCCGTTTCCAGCAGTGAATGAACTTGGGATCAGCTCCAGCAATGGAGACGGCTCTCTGCCTGCCGAACAGATGTCTGGAGACGCAGCCTGTCATGAAAGGGCCTCGGAAGAAGAGCATTCCAAGCCAGCAGGGCAGTGGTGGGGAACTGGTCTCTGTTGCTAAAACTGATCTAGCCCCTGGAGCAGCTGCAAACCTTGGCCTGAAATTGGAGCCTGTACATGGGGACAAAGAATATAAAAGGGAGGATGAGCTTCTCCCCTCCCCCTACCTTCATCACGTTTCCTCTTCTCGCCATTCGACCGAGGAATCCCCAGGATCCCGTTAATGGAGTAAGAGCCCACTGGATCATTGGAGGCACTGGAGACGGGAGGGGATGCTGTGCTGGGCACTGGACAAAAGGAAAAGGGAAAAAGGGCCATGAGGAGAGCAGCACAGCACTCAGGGATCCCCCAACTGAAAGCTACGCATGCCACCAGTCTCATATGAAAGCCTGGGCACTAAGCAGACTCCCAGTCCCTCATACTGAAGGACTCATACTTGCTCTACTGCTAAAGTTGCTGCATCCCAGCTTTGCCAGTCCATTCCTATACTGTAGCTCCACAGCCTTTCAGTACAGGGCCATTAATAACAAGCAAGTGTATTCCATCAAGAAGCTAAACCTTGTTGTTACATCCCACTTCAGAGCAGGCTTCCCAGTGCATGCCATGGTAACTGAGTGCAATGCTGCATAGGCCTCATCCTCTAGTGACTTCCTAGTCCATCCGTATTTTGCCAGATCTTTTCTTCTCAGCATTTTTCCACCAGGAGTGCATGTTCTGTCTTAGCCAGACCAGCCTCTTATGTGTCCACCCAAAACACTCATTGAAAAATTACCTTCTTAGCACAGGTTAGAAGCACTTCAGCGTTGGGCCAATAAATTCAGTTCCCTGCTAGAACAAATGGTGAGTTGGCAATACATATGCCAACCCAGATTAATAAAAATCTAGTGTCTTCCTTTTGCACTGACCAATGTCAACAGGCAGAGACTCCTCTTGCCACTGAGGGCTGTCCAAGAGTGCTCATGAGTTTCCAATATATCAGAAATGACAAGTCATCCAGATTAGATATGATCACTTCATGACAATCAGGGCTTTAGAGTATAGAACAAGTAGAGCTATGCAGCTCTAGGCATGCCCGTTATGTCCTAGCTTGTCCCAGTAACAGGGAGAATATCCCAGTTCTCTTATAGGCCACTACCCACCATTCAGCTCATAAAGCACTGACCCAAAGAAATCAATACCTCCAATACGAGCCTTCCAGGATGGAGCAGAACCTGTCAACACTACCTGATGTAGACCCACACTTCCCAGTACATCCCAGAGCAATGAGACTCCAGTAGCAGCACTCACAATCACTATCCCAGCTCAGCCAATGCATTCCCTAGACATTGCACTACTTTTCCAAGAAGTAGTAGTATCTGCCAACTGCATCTGTTGTGGTCAGTGATTCCCAGTCCAGTGAGCAAGTCCAGATTAAAAGGGCATCCAGAAATGCTCTTCCATACTGTCCCATTAATTCTACTGTGCTCCTGAACACAGTCCGTGTACAGGATTCTATCTGCCAGCTCTGTCCCATGTAGACCAACACTTTCCAGTAAATCCTTGTATAGCAGCTGATTCTCAGTAACCAACAGTATCTAAGACAGTGTCTTAGGCCATGAATAAGCCACTGTATTTCACAGTATCCCAGAATACTGCATGTTTTTTCCTGCTCTGAACTGTTACTGGATAAAGCTATGCTAGCAACAGCAGACGTATGCACCATCCAGCCCAGAGAGTGAAAAGTACCTCACCGCACATCTAGCACAGCACCTTTAAACACAACAGACTAGGAGACATTTGGTCACTTTATTATAGCCTCCATCTTCTTCTCACCTCGATAAACCCATCTCCCCCAGCAGGAAATGCATTTTCTCAGTGAAATACACCCATGGGATACCTGACTGCAGAGCCAGAACAATGAAGAACTCAGTTGTGAGGCATCAGGAATATCTTACCCATGTCTGTGTATTACTAGCTCTAAGAAATGGACCAGTTCCAGCAAAGGGAGAGAAGAGAAATTGGGAGAGAGAGGGGAAAAGAGAGTCAGAGTAAGAAGGAGTCAAAAGGTGAAGACAGGTGGTTAGACAGGATAGCAGTAAATACTTCTCTCTAGGGAGGTGAAGGAGAGTGTGTGAATGTGAAATGGATGTTAAGGCAGAATCACTTTGGGCAAACCCCTACCTTGGGCTGGTTTCTCTGCCATGACTCCCTTCTCTGCAATGCAACAAGGGAAACGAAGTACAGAAACCTCTAATTTCCATTGAGGCTTCTTTCCCCCCACACCCTCCTCCCTTTTGCTCTGCTTAGCATCTGCTTGTCAGACTTTGTTCCCTCAGCTAAGCTCCATCCTCATTTCCACTTGTCCTGTAACCACCCCTCATGCCAGTCTTCTTACCGATAGTATGTCCTGGTGCAGTCACACCTGTCCCGCTCCCGTCTGGTGTTGGGTGAAAAGGTTGCTGAACTTTGGTTCTGATGATCCTGTAAAAGAGCAAAACATGTTGAGAACTCAACTGCAACTTCTCTGTGCCTTTGCATAGCCACGATCCCAGCTATCAGAACCTGAAGGCCTCATCTGAGCTCTGAGTGCAGCAGAGTGGCTTCATTTGCCTTCTTGTGGTCCTGATTCTACTGCTTTAACGGTCTAGTTCCCAGAGAATTGTCCTTGCTCTGCTCTGTCATCTTTTCCCCAAACTTGGGTATTCAATGCATAACTGTGGTGCTCAGTGAACGAGCTAGGATCTCCTGTGTGTTAGCAACATCATTATCATTTATGATCTGATCTGCCAGCACGATCACAAGGCAGTCTTTCCAGCTAATAGAGCCACTGCTGGATTTACAAATGGTGTAGATTTAATTTTGTTGTGTACCTAAAAAATACCTTTCTGGCATAGAACTGAATGCTTTGAACTGATGGAAGGCTTGCCCAAAGCCCTTGTCCTTCATAAATGAGAAGGTGGGAGCAGAAGGCATCTGTAGGAAAGTGGTGATGGGATACAGATCACCAGGAAAAAGAAGCTCCAGCAAAGACGGCAAAAACTGGTGTTTATCAGGTGGTGAATGAACATAGCATGGGAACTCAAAAAGATGTCTCAGTGAATGCCACAAAGCTCATAATGCTGCTCAGAATGAAAATAAACTGAACTGTAATTGTCACTGCTCCGTTTCTTGTTACATGAAATCTTTCACCTCTAGGTCACTGGTTTAAATCCAGCTGAGGTCAGTGGTGAAAGAAAATCACTAGCACCTTGTACTTGACTGGCAAGGTCCCTGCCTACTGGCAGATGCTGGGTATCTGTGACTCAGAACAACTGTCTCACCAAGGAATTCCTTTCTGAGATTAAAACGAGCCTGTCCAATTAGGGTGAAGGCTGCAGATGACCTTCAGCCTAAGTTTCTGGAACTCTCAGCCCTGCATATCAGCTTTAACTTCTCCCCAAAAATCTCTCCAGAAAGTGAAAGCAAATAACACATTCTCCCTGCCCACCTGAGACCTTCCCTTAAAGATTCGTTCTAAAGAATAACTTGGCAAAACTTCAAAGAGCAAATGTGTGGCTAGTGGGCAGTATGGCATGGATGGAGATAGGCAGAGATGATGAGAGGGCATTTTTGAAAAAGCACAATTCCTGAGACTGAAACCTTCTTGGGAAAAGAAAGGTATTTCAGAGCATATCACCTCAGCATGTTAGGAATCTCCAGTACACACATGATGAAGCTGGGCAGTAGCTGGAGTGGCAGAAGCTGCCTGGGACGTAGCTGGAGACAGGGAATGTCAAGGTTCTAGCTGGGGATGGAGATCCAGATCCTCACCCCATATAGGTCAGTGGTACCAGGGGCCCTAATCTATAGCTGCTGAGGACCTATACAGAAGGTGTATGAGGGCCTCGGGGCCATATTCTGAGGTCATGATGATTTGCACTAGCTGAGGAGCTGATCTGAGAAGCCTGTGCTAGGGCAAATAATAGAACTTTTTTCTTCTTTTCTGTTTTTTTCTTTTCTTTTCTCTTCTCTCACATTCCCCCTAAAACCCCCTGAAGTGCCACTCTGGTTGTGTGAGTTTATTGATTTCCCCCAGCCCAGAGAAACAGAAAGAGGGGATGGGGTGCAGGCAGAGGGATGGAAATAGAAAGCTATAAATTATTTGTGACAGGAAAGCAATAGTGCCAGAGTGCTGAGCACAAGTCCCGTGTCACTATTAGATTCCTTTTAGCCTGATGACACTGTAAAAGAGGTTAAGTGTCTGATGGAATCGTACACCTTGGGGGCAGGGGCAGTCCAGGAGCAGAACAAGCCACAGAGAGCGGGTATATCAATTCTCCAGGCCAATAATATTCCCCTCATTGATCGCAACACAAAGTTCAAAAATCTCATTATAGCCAGGCAGACCTGGAACTTTTTAAAAATCAATAGAGTGATATAATGTATGTATACTTTGTATAAATGTATCTATCCATCCATCCATCCATCCGTCTATCCAAAATCTGCCTGAGGGTGTCTAAGTTAACCTACACATTATACTGTGTTATGTTCTATTGTAGTGTAGCAGTGAATGGATTAGAAGATTTCCCCTGCAGCCTTAGATGACATATTATAAAACGTCCTGTTAGCACTGAGGTGATATCAGATGGTTCCATTCATACTGAGATGACATCAGATTCACCATTGGTACTGGGAGGTGGCATCAGACAGCTGAGCTTCTACTGAGGAGAACCATAAGATGAGCCTAATTATACTGAGATGGCCAATCAGGCTGTGCTGAATGATGCTGCATGAAAATTGCAAAGTTTCAAAAAGCCATTTAGAGTAAAAACAGCCTGTGAAATGATGGTGATATAAAATGCCTGTCCATAATGCTTCAAAAACCCAGGCAGGGGATGAAGAAGAAGGGTCAATCTCCTTCCCCGTTCAGTTCAGTTCATGGTCTCTTGGCTGAGAATGCCAGGTAGTGCCAGTTGTGCCTGTGTTTACTGAGATGTGTCCATTAGGAACTGGAATGAGACTCACCAGCTCATTTCACCAAGTAGCCATCAGCTGGTAATGATTTTCAGTCACTACCAACCAGGGCCAGATTTCAGCTAGTGACCCAGGGGTGAAAGGCTCTGTTCAAAAACATTCCCCTCCTAAGACTGAAACTGGTTTTATGTCAAGAGAAAGTATCTGGAAACAGTGAGCAAAGGGGAGCAGTTCTGGTTGTGCAACCTCCAGTGGCTTGGGTCAAATAATTTTTGGCATCAAATGCACAGTGAATCTAATGAGGTCTTCGGTAGAAGGTATTTCCTATGGCTAAAAGAAGAGGCAGGTCATGAAGAGGCTCTCCCCAGCAGTGCTCCTTTTCCCTACAGTCACAACCAAACTCTGGAGTTTTAAGGAAAGAGGAGAAATTTCAGGACCCTGACGCTCAGTACAGAATACGGCAGTGCATCCCCCGGGTCTATTCCTTTAGGGACAGTGATAAACAGCAGGATACCTAGGCATCACGGCTGCTGCTTTAAGAGGCTTCAAGTGAGTCTGTCCTACATGAGACCACCTAATGAAACAGCAGATGAAAGATGAACAGAGCTGACCTGGTCCTGTAGCAACAGATGCAACATAATAATGCTGTCTTTAAACTTTGGGATTGCTGAAAGCTTCTTCCCCTTACCAGAGACTGAAATACACACTAAGCCAGCTGTGCTGCCTCAAACCTAGGATTTCTGGATTACTGCTGTGTAAGAGGGAGCAAAACCTTGATCACCTCTTGCTGCCTTTGATGGCTTGTTCTTGCCTCTAGACACTGGAGAAAGACAAGCCTTTTTTCAGGACACTTCCTCAGGCCTTTCCAAAAGCAGAAAGGACACAAATCCTGGCACACCAGTCAGCAGTGCTGATTTCTTGAAGTAAACGTGGATATTTTCAAATGTGTTTCTTTTCTCCAAAAGAAATTGTCACTTTGGACTAAATTCATCCCTGCTCTAGTTCCATCACAGTCAGTGACTCAAATAACAGCACTTGTGTTTAATTAGGGGCATAAACTGCTACTTACTGTAAATTCCCATTTTTCATTTTCCAGTGGGAGGTTTTTGCACAAGTTGTCTACTTTGAGTTTTGGAGAATGTACACAGATTTAATACATAACCTTCTGAAGTTTCAGCAACAGGACATTTATAGATCTTTGATTGCAGCAAAGCAACTGAACTTCATTTCACAATCTGAATTTAATATGCAATATTATCTTAAGTAATGGCATATAATGTCATTACAGTACATAGTATCATACTGTGAATTATACATCCATTCCTGGAATTCATGAGTTACCATAGTTGCCTTGTAGTAACTCTTTCTAGAGTTAATACTGCATACAGCTCCAGCTGAAACCAACTGCCTGTTTCCAAATGCCTTTGACTTTCTTAAACGTTCAGCATTAGATCATGAATTTCCAATGTTTGATTTCTACTTCGTTATGTTCAGCAGTTTTAATGCAATTCCTTTTGCTGATTCTGAATACAGATGGACACACCAAAAATCATCTCTCCTAGTATGACAACTGTAACAAGCTCTAATCAAATTTGTCAAGAATGTAGAAAGAAATATTAGAAGTTAAAATTAGCTGAGCCATAGTCCTTTCTGAGAAGAACTTTCTTTCACTCCTTGTAAATAAGTAAGTAAAAAATCACTTCTAAACCTGTCCAGAAATTATTTGCTAAAAGAATGACAGATCATAAGAAATGTCCCTTGCTTCTCTGACATTTCTATCCAAACTCTCTTATAGCCTGACATAGTCTGTGGTTTCCCCTCTCTAACTGTTGCTGGCAGAGTCTTTAGACAGTATCTCAAACAAAAACTCATATTGGCGCTGATCAGAGGGAGATGAGGTAGGTCTGAATCATCTGGAGTCCAAATCTAGCAATTCTTTTAATCCTGGAAGAACAGCGTGAAGTTTGCACTAAGGGAAAGAGTGGTGTGTCCTGCTGCCCCAAGGAGACCCTGAAAGATTTCAGAAAGCACTGGTATCCTCACTTTGAGCATACTCCTTTGTCACGGATTATTTTTCAGAGTGGAAGGATACACTCAGCAGAGCACCAAACTCCCTGTAATTGTTTTGGAGTATTCATATTTTAAATGCTCCATATTAGAAGCACATTACAAGACCCCAGGGTGTGCATTACTGGGCAATTAAAGCGGTTCTTGGAAGGCTAACATTGCGAAGCTTCAGCCTTTTCTCTGCAGTCTGTCCAAGGGCGGCTGTGATGGCCAAGGAACACACACCCTGCTGTGCCGCACTGCTTAATTAGCGCAGGGCTGTACTGCTGAGCCACGGGCTGTGCGGCGGTAGAGACAAGGCAGCCTGCAGGGGACTTGGTGCAGGGCTAAGTGAGACAGTGATGCCTTCTCTGCATCAGATTGCTTCCTACAAAAGGGCTCCTGACCATCCCACTGATGCTGGCCTCAAAGCGTGCCTGAGGAAAAGAGGGAGAACATGGGGTGGGAAGAGGCAGCTTTGGGCTCCTTGGTGACAGCCCCCATGGAGCCAACAATATCCCACTCACAGATTGGTGCTGCGCAGGCATAAAGAGCTCTGAACATGGCTTTGGTTCAAATAGGAGAGTGTCTTATGTTTCCGTGCATGGGTCGAGACAGAACTGAATTCACGGTCGAGCAAAAGAAAGGGGGGAAAAAAGTCTTGTTTGCGCAAAGTTCAAAATGGAAAGCAAGCTTCATAGCATGGTGAGGAAAAACAACCAAGGGATTTGAGGGGTGAAGGAAGGGAAATAGAAAGTCTGATAGTTAGAGCCTAATCTGACTTGGGGAAAGGGCTTCACTTCCTTGCTCTGTCATGGACCTCTCACCAAGACTTTGGACAAATGGCATTTCTCTCTGTGCTCTGTTTCCTGCCTGAAGTGTGAAGATAGGAGCATTGTCGTGCCACCTGGGGCACAGCGAGGACAGCTGGAAGGAGGAGTGAAGGGCTCAGACTCTCTAATAACAGGGGCCAAGTAAGTGCTTCAGCGAGCTGTAGCACAGTATTGGCTTCGTTCCCCTGCTTGAAGCAGAAGTGACATGTACCCTGCTGACAGTGGCTGTACGTAAAGGGGAGGGAGATACACAAAGGCAACAGGAGCTGTATTTCAGCTGCACTGGCTTTGGTGGTCCTCTTTGAATTTGCAGCAGCAGGTGTAGTTGGGAAGATCAGAGCTGCGGCTGCCCCCCAAAAGCCACAACATAATTTCCATTAGGATGGGAGGGCAGTAGCTTCTCCTACTGCTCTCAAAATCTACTGCAACACTTGCAACCCTCAGAACAACAGCTGACATTGGCAGGAGCAGTGGACTCAGCTTCCTTGCTAGCTGGCCTGAGGCTCTGGTGCTCCCTGCCAAGACAGCAGAATGCCTTCAAACCCTGCCATATTCAGGGGCCACAAGCAATATTCACACATTCAAACTCTCTCCTGTCATGAAAATTGCATTTCTTTCTCCCCACCTTTTGGAAAGGGAGTGAAGAAGGGTGATCATGTACTACATTAGTATATAAGCACAAGTATGACAGATTAATTAGATTGATTAGATAGATAGATTGATAGTCCTAAAAGGTGCCTAAAGAGGGATTATCTATTTTCCTGAAGCTTCCAAATAGATGAGAAGTCAAAATGGAGATGCCTTACATATGTCAAAACACAATCCCAGCCCTCCCTGAGAAGATTTGACTCCTCATCTGCTGTTAATCTGTGTAGGTCCATCAACTTCACTGGAGCTACACTGACATCATGCCTGAAGACATGGGGAAAAAAGTGCCACTTTGTTCCAGGTCAGCCTGCTCACTTCAAATGCAAGAGAAAGCCCAATCCTGCCCTTTTCTTTCACTGCGTTTCTTGGCTGCACTCTGAAAAGAGGCAGAATTCACAGCAGCAGTTTTACTATCTGAAGGGCTTAGAGAGGAGCTAGGATTTTTTTGTTGTTTTAAATCAGTGACCCATGATGACACCATATGGTTTTATTTCATTTAATTTGAGCAGAGCATTAACATTCAGCTTCTAGCAGATCTCTGCCCATTCCAGTTCTGCTGTGCTACACGGTACAAGTCCGGACATAAGGAAGAGGGGTGGAGGGAAAAAAAGGTGAAGATGCCTGCCTTCTGCGAGGGGATCTGCCAGGCAGGGGGTTGGCCTGCCAACTCATTCTGCTGAGCAGTAACACACAACTTCATGCCACTGGTACTGATGGGGTTGACAGCATTGATGGTCTGTAACCTCCCAGAATAAATTGCTGCATTAGGCTTTAAGAAACATTTCCCCATTCATCCAAGTGGTTTTGTTTTAGGGTGCAAAACCCACCTGGGAAACAGAAGGTGTGCTTGAATAGTTGCTGTGTTGTGCAAAGCTGTGGCTACAGAGCCATCAGGACCTGGGCTGGCTGGCTTAAAGCTGGCTAAAGTATATCTACATGAGCTGCAGTCAAGCAGTGACTGCAGCATAGAAATGTCCTCAGGCAGGTGTTTCTACTTTTATTACACTCAGTTCACATTTGGAAGGCTTGCTTCGCAGTCAGGAAAGCCAGCAATTCATTAAAATCCAAACATCTAGAAGATGTCATACAGTTTACAAAATATTGGAAGCAAACTTGATCCTGGGTGTAGATGTTTGACATCCTGGGTTTAAGGTGAATTAAGGAAATCTTAAAGGACAAAAAGAGTTCTGCTGGTCTTGGATGTAGAAACACAGGCCTGGGAGGAACCACCTGGGTCATCAAGTCCAAATTCTAATATCATAGGCAACCACGGAGCAGATGTCCAACTCGCAGCACCCATGAAAGTATCCATCCCAGCAGCTACAGACCTACCATTCCCCCTCAACACTCATATCTTTGCAACAGAAGACCAAAAGCTTCAAAAATGACAAGCCACAGGAAAGAGAGCAGGAGAGAAGCATTGCCAGTGGCTAGGTCCCCTTCACTAGCAAGAGATTTCTGCCTTGAAAATGCCCAGAAATTTTTGAGCTCTTAGGAATTAATCATGTTCTAAGAGTACACCTACACTACAATGACTGCAGTTCAAAGTGACATCTTCTGTTACCTACAGACTGGCCGGCTTGGGTCCCGCTAGCAGCGTTGCTGCAGCAGCATGGAGCTGGCGTAGGGTACAGCCCCACGAGCTGCCAGCACACCGGTGACTGCCACGCAGCACGGGCTGGAGCTGTCAGAACAGCGGCTGTGCCAGCAGGTGAGTTAAGAAGACCTACAGAAACACATGGGCTTGCCAAGGTTAAATATCTTAATCTGGAGCATGGGAACTTTTAATTGAAAGCTTTGCTTTGAGCCCATTTCCAGTTATTAAAATTCAGGAGTCTGTGCTGAATTCCTTGTGGACATTCATTTTGATTAACAGAAGACATGTGTGTGCTAGGAAAGGAGTCTTGAACTGGGAGGGATCAGATAAATGTAGATAACATTCTCAACTCTCTTGCAAGTTATGCCATACC
Organism: Harpia harpyja; assembly: GCF_026419915.1. Classification (NCBI taxonomy): domain Eukaryota; kingdom Metazoa; phylum Chordata; class Aves; order Accipitriformes; family Accipitridae; genus Harpia; species Harpia harpyja. The sequence goes on from NC_068949.1 coordinate 24,385,842, forward strand.
AGGTATTTTGTGTAAAACCTCAGATCTTGAAGATAAGCAATTATTTCAGCTTTCATTTAATACCAAGGTATTTCTGGCTATCATGGCTGCAAAGACCAGGTGGAAGTGGGACCTGGCTGCCTCCCAAGGGGCCAGAACTGGAGGCAAAGGAAAAAAACCCAAATACATTCTTATTTACAGCCTTGTAAACTTTATGCCAGTCTCTTCATTTTGCAGGGTATTGACTCAGGACTTCTTAACTTTGGGGCTTGGCAGCATTGTGTATTAGCTGTGTATTTTCTCTGTATCCTGTGGAGTGCTCCACTGCAGTACATGCTTGCGTGTGTTGGGTAAGTAAGTGATTCCCTTTACAGGGGTGTCATTGTGTGTCACTCCCTTACATTTGTCAGAACTGGTGAAAATTTCAGAGTGGACCCCTTACCAGTAGAAGATGTTCACCCAAAATCAAAACAAAACCAGCGCTGGCAATGTGTCAGTTTAGATCCAATGTTATTTTTACCTTGGGTTTTAAAGAAATTAACAAAATTGTGAGAAGAATTTAAGCCTTATCAGAATGGAAAAATTGTTTTTTTCCCTTGAAAATGACCTTTAGGGTGAATGAGACACTATGCTAAAAAAGTTAAAATTAATCTATTCAGATTTTCTTGAAACAGCAGTTCCAACTACACTGAAATGTAGCTGTAGAATTTTATTAAAATTCTCATTCAAAACCACATTGAAAAGGTGAAAATTTCCACAGAGAACCTGAATCTTTCCCTTCCTGTTCTAGTCCTCACTAGTCGTGGTATCATTTATTCCTTGCTTTGGAATCATTTATTCCTTGCTTTCCTTTTTGGGTGGCATCATGCCACCCAAAGCAGTCAGGCATAGGCGAGCACTTCAGGGTGCGGGTGCTACATAGGCTCCCACCATAAAGTTGGTGCCCATCTCTGTAAAAGATAGTCTAGTTTTCATATTTATAGGACAAAGCCATCTTTTTGTAATGAGAAGACAAATCTGTAGCCAGTCTGCTTGGCTCATGTAAGTCACTATCAGGTCTAATGTTTAGAGAATACAAGCTATATGTTTGTTTATATATCTATATTGTGTTTGCAAATGCACTAGCATTTGTCTCTTAGTGTGTTTTAATTTACCACACAATGTGCGTACTTGTTTATTTTTGCCCATAGGTCTGCATTTGTAACTGTGGCTATATGGAGTTAGACATTTGGGTCACATATTATATATTCAGACCCCATGAAGAATTAATAAACATTTATTCAACCATTACAGTTTTTAACAGAGTTTAATGGGCAAATAGGCTGTTCAGATCTGTGGCTTGTAACCATCACCAGCTAGCTATATGGATGTTTTTGTACAGCACCAAGCACAGTTATTACAAATAATAAGTCATAACCACCTAGAACTCATCCATAGCAAGGCTATAATATCCATGATGTAACAGCTAACATATCTGAATACTGATACATAATTAATGCGGAACCTTGCTGTATTATAAGGCCCAAACCTGTGTGTACATTTGCATAGTTGTGTAAGTTTGTGAATACAGATCTGCTCTATTTCTAAATCACATATCTGGCATCCATCCGATTCACTGCAGAGCTATGGGTTTCTGTGGGCCTTCAGCAACCTATTATTTCTATCCTTTTCTGTTACAATCACGATGTCTGATACAGTACAGTGGACTTGTGGGTCCCCTTTTCCTGGCCTCCGTCTAAATACAATCTCTGTCCATAGGAGTTAGCAGTCTAAGGGCTTACCTACATACAGCTGTGCAAAATAACTAATTTGAGTTAACTGAATGTGTGAAATTTAAGTGGTCTAGTTAAACTACAGCTTTAATTTAGTTTAGCTTAATTCACTTTGGAAATGAAGTAACCTAAATTCAATTTAGGACACTCAAATTTTGAATGTGCATCCCAACAATGTTTTAATTCTTTTAACCAATGCACTTGCAAAATTAATTCAGATTAATTTTCTCATTTGCCCCTGTGTAAAAAAGCCTGTTGCCTATTCCCTGTCAGTGAAACCATCTCAGCTGAGACTCCTTTGACAACTCCAAATTGACAAATAACCTCCCAAGAGCAGCAGTTTAAATGATCCTCCCACATGCACAAGCGTTTCTTCATCCCTATGCAGGCAACTTTTCTCCCTGTGAGCTTTAGTGATCTTTAAGACTGATTTGTCCAGAGCTTGACACACTGAGCCAGGCACTAGCTGGGGTAAACATAAAAGAGGTGCAGCAATTGTTTAACACTGTCTGAAGACCTGAGTTATAAATATTTAATTATTCAAATTTTACAGTTTAGGCTTTTGCAGTGGAATACTGTATTGCAAATTACAAGATATTATTTCTGAAAATCACAATATTCTACAGAATCTTAGTGATTTTATCCAGCTCCACTGTTTCAAAACATGGTCCCCTTAATCTGAATTAAGTCCTTGTTCACCTAACAAATTGGAATACCTCCAGCTGTAAATTAGCATGTATTTCATTTTTTGATCTAACATAGATTGGACAAGATCAGATGCAATCGGGATTCATAGGTAGAGGAGTACAGAGGAACGTAGGCGGTGGTATTAAAAAAAACTGTACTACCTTTACATTTTTTCTTGAATATATTGTAGTTAAGAAGACAGGAGGAGGTAGCATAAGGTGGCCCAAAGATTCTATCTTGCCATTTTAAAGGGCGGTTGCAAGATCAATCATGAACAAAACAATCTTAGAAATAACACAGAAGCATATTTTAATGCAAAAATATTAATCTTTTTTAAGCATCATTATGGAAATTTAAAACTTTTCATTACCTTGCTTAATTTTAAAACCATACTGTGTATTTGGTCAAAAGACGTCTTAGGAGGAAAATGTTGTCAAACACTATTTTTATCACAATGCAAAAAAGCCCTTGAAAAATTGCCTTTTGGAAAATCTCAACTCAGAGAAAGCACCTGCCCTAAATCTTTGCTAAAAAGTCAACCAGACAAACAAAAAAACCCAAATAAAACAAAGAAAGCCCACTTAAATATCCCAAGCCATCAAGTACTATTTGATTAGATAGTTAGGCTATATTTTTGTGCACTTGTTTTTTATGGAGTTAGTGCTAATGAATAAATGTTGTTTGACAGCTACTACGGTCTCAGATCTTTGGTAGAAAATTAGCATAGTTTCACTGAAACAGTTACCAATATAATATAATAAGGAGACAGTCCTATATATTAGTATGCTTGTGCAGAATGCATTTAAGTGTGTGTGGGCATCCGTTTATGTGCAGCTAGCTAAAGATACCACTGTAAGTAAAATCTAGGTTTGTAGCAACACGTCAGTTTGCGTGACTTTTTCGATGGGGATATACAGCTGTACGAGGCTATACTGATGTATCAGTGGGAGCATGTATGTGCTTGTGCATTTGTATGCACAGTCATTTGCATGTATGCCTGTCTCCAGGTATGTTTCTACTTCTGTGTGTAATCTGGCTGCGGTGCTTTCTGAATAGCAATGAGATCAGTAGAAGCATGTATGTATTTGTATCTCTGTGTGCGTCTATCTGCATACGGATGGGCTTGTGTGGTGTCCGTGGATGCATTTCTTCCTGTGTGGTTTGTGTGTCCCTCCTGTGAGATGGATGCCTTCTTGCAGTCTGATCTCGGTCACTGTGCGTGCTTTCATTCCCGTAAAAGGGAGTCCTTCAGCAGCAAAACCACTCACTGGGCATCAGGAGACCTGGATCCTAATCCAGCCGCCCCGCTGATGGGTTCTGTGACTGAGCAGGCTCCTTTAATTCACTGCCTCAGTTTCCCCTCCCATCTTTTTTTTACAAAGACAGTGGACATAGATTATCTGCTACTACATGGGCATATGTAATGCCATGTGTGATGGGCTCTGTCTAGCTCAGTCAAGACCCTAGGTCATGAGAGGATCTTCTGATGCTATGCCACTGCCTTACAGTAACATTCATCCCTGCATGTGCCTGCCTTCGTATGTTGGTGTTCGGGTGTCCATCTGTGTACTTTGTGGCTGGCTATTTGTAGTTTTGTTGAAGAGTTTATCTCCCCCATGTACATACAGAGCAGGGGGAGGTGGAAAGGAAGGAGTTATTAAATGCCAAGCGGATATGCAATAAATCCCATTGATTTTACAAACTCCAACTTGTCTTCAATCTCTTTCCGTTCTTTATCCTGGGGGCATTGCAACAAAACCCTATTTTAAATACCTTTTCTTTCCCTTCCCCCTTCCCCCTCCTCCCACTCCCCAAAAAAGTGTCAATATTTTATTTGGATTTTTAACTTCGCTCCATAACAGTTGTTTGACCTCCTGACTCATGTGAGTCACATAAATTCTGGGACTTTATTCAGGAGCCATGTTCCTGCTATTGAATAAGCAATTTGGGAGGGTGAATTAATGACTTGTGCTGTTGCTGGAAAGTCCCTGAAGAAATATTAAAATTGCTTGCAGACTGAATCAATACTCACTGAACACCCAGCATGAGGACCTGGGCTTTTTAATGGCTACAAGCAGCGGCACTCGGTAGAGGAAGGGGAATTCCTGTACACACAACGCACGCAGGCACACACAGCTGACGGCAGTCTTCCCCTGGCCTTGCTGGCTTTTTCAATAATGGCATATTCTTGTGCACGCAACCTAGTAGGAACTGATGCCTCCTGTGCCAGGGAAAGGACTTAGAGTCCAGTTCCCCTTTCTCCCTCCCAAGAAGATCACGCAGGATTTGCAAAAGCCGGCCGTTTGGGCCTTGTGTTAAGCGCTTGGGTTAGCATGCTCTGGCACAGTCTGCGAGGCACAAGGAAGGTCGATTATTTGTGGCGTTATGAGCATGTTTTATGTGGGCACTTTGATTCTTCCCTCTCTGAAGGGGAAAGACACTAGCACTGTGATAGATTTGGGTGTGCTGCTGTGGTTTGGGAAGAGGCTTGGGCTATTTTGCAGACGATGTCTGTGAGATGGTTCTGTGGCTCTGGGTGCTGAACAGCATTTGCATCTGTCCATAGCGTGGATGTGTTCCGTTTCTGATAATCAGTAGTTTGCTTTCTTAGGTTGGCTTCTGTTACGATAAGTCTTGAATGTCATGCACCCCTCCCTGCTTGTGTTAAGAGTGACCACATGATGCTTTTGGTCATTGAGCAAAGGTGTCACTTAACTAGACCAGTCTATTTCGATGGCTGTGGGTGCAATTCTGCATGGTCCTGAGTGCCCTGGGGGTCCACCAGCCTCACTAAGACATGAACGTGCTCGGCGCGCTCCTCACTGAGGCTTTTACTATTTGTTACTCACGAGGCTGACAATAGCCAGATTTTGCCCACACCGTAAGTTTTGCTCTAAGACCCCTCTGGCAAAAACAAAAACCCCTCTGGGTTTTGTCACCAGAGTTTTCCAGTCTCCTTTGAGAATGCAGCCCCGTGTTTTGCCATTGTGGTCGTGAATGGCTGTTTTGTATTCGCTTGTTGGGCGGCTGTTATTGTGTATTAACACCGGGGTGGGTGCGCTTTGTATGACTGCATGTCTGTCTCATTGATTCCATCAGTATTATTTTGTAATCGTGTGTCTCTGTGATTGAGTTAGTGTGCATTTCAGGGCTCCTGTGTATTGAATAATGATGTCAGGGATTGGGTTGTTTGACTGGGTAATGGCCTCTTTTCAGTGTTGTAAGTGAATGTGTCCTTCTCCTGTTTCCCTGTCTCGGCTGGGGCAGGATCATTTACACTAGGTGATTCCTTAAGATGCTCACATGCACTAAAAGAATATCCCTTTGGCTCCTGAGCTCTCCCTGCCAGCGGGGCGTGCCGAGGGTACGCCGCTCGCATGTGTGCGACACATGGGGTGGCACATCTGGCCGGTTCTCAGCCGCATACTTCAAGGTCTGTGGCCACTTATTTGTGAATAACCGTGTGTGCGTGTCGATGTATTTCTAAGGCTATGTGAATATGTTCACGTGTGTGTGTGCCTTCTGGTGCACTCAGGGGGTTTGCTAAGACTTTTCAGTTACGTTTTTGGGTAAGTCTCCGTATCCTAGGTTTCTTCACAAATATACGCCAGACTACACTGTGCAGTTTCAAATAGATTTGACTGAGTCTGTGAAGTGATCTACAAATGACTACCTACACCTACAGCAAAGTGCATACTTGCCTTTGCAAGGGTCTTCTTGTGTGACTTTCTATATTAATGCATAGAAGGGCATCTGTGTCAGTTAGCAGATGCCTCTGATCTGTGTGTGAGTGCCTGGCAATGTTCCCATGTCTGAACTGACCTGGGTCTCTTATATATGTAAGAAAGAATGGGATTCTATGTCAGCAGCATTTAGCAGTAAATATATGTGTTAAGAAATTTTAAATGTACAATGAATCTCTGGGTTTGTGCAACGGCTTCTGACTTGTGTGGATATTGTGCGCTAATGCCCTAAGACAGTGTAGTCACATTTAGTCCCTTGGAAATGAACAAGAGAGTTCAGTTATTTTTCAGCTGATGATTATGTGTCACTGCCGCATGGATTTATTTGCTCTGCGCAGGCAATGTGTCTGGCATTGGGCCTGTTCTGTGCTTCCTCAGCCATCAGGATCTGGCCCAGCAGCAGTCACATCCAGACAAAGTCTATGAAAAGGGCTGTGAAAGATCCAGAAAACTTCCAGAGCGAGCTCTCAACTGTACCGTCTCACCAAAATATCCCATCAGGGAAAGACCCGTGACCCCTCTCAGTCAGGTCATCTATATGGCTGGGATTTAGCAAGCCAGTGAGTTTAGCTTGTATTTTTCAGTGAGCTTGCTAACAGGTAAATCGTTACTCCTCCTTGCATTAGCTCAAGCCTTGTTACTTCCCCTGCCTTCTTGTTTGTGCTCTCCCACTCTTTTTCCCCCCCTTCCTTCCCTGTATTCTTGCCTGCATTTGACCTTGAACAGATGACACCATCCTTAGCCCACCCACTGCTTTACCAGCTCCCACCCCTCACACTGGGGTAGCAGCATCAGGGTAATAGGGGGAGGAAAAAAAATGAGGGAGTGAGGAAGGGAGAGAGGGGGGGAGAAAGGGGGAGAGAGAGAGACCTGTTTGAAAATAATTGGAGGCTGTTAAACAGAGGAGCCCAGCATATCACTCTAGTAATGGAAATAAATTCCATTGTATTTGCATTTTAATTTTCCACATAAACAAAGGCCCAGAGTGTGCTGGCTTTGCCAGAATCACCGGCCAGAATTTAATTAGAAATGAAAAGTTTATAGGGTCCTCTTTAATGCGATTAATGCACAGTTAACATTTATCACATACATATGCTGGAATCGCCTTTTTTAAGCAACCACCGGCCATGAAATGAATTTCTTTTCAACTTTTTTAGCGTGCGTGAGGAAGGCTGTCTCTGGTGAGGCGGTCCAGTGAGCACACTCCTGACAGCTTGGTAAACTGCAGCCCACAGAGGCTTAGTAGCCCCCATCCTCACTGAGGAAAGTTCAAGGTGGCTTAGAGGGAAGCATGGTCTAGTGGTTAAAGCCTGAGGTTGGGAGTCAGGGGATCTGGGTTGTATTCCCAACTCTGCCACATGCTCACTGCATGACTGACTTGCTCTCCGTGTCTGTTTCTCTGGGTGTTAAAAATAAAAAAGAAATCAGCTGGAAGAAGATATCTCAGCCCCAGACCCCTCTGTGTCTCAGGCTCTCCAGAAACTTGCCCAGCCCTATTGTATGGGATCTGGATTGGATCCTGCACCATGCTGACCTCTCAGCTCCTCTCCCCATGCCCGAGCATCCCTATGCTGGCCGCAGGGACAGGGGAGCACCTGCAGCGCTTGCCTGGTGCAAGAGGCTGGGCCTCCTGGATGGACTTCTTTGCACTGCCCCGGCTGCCTGCGCGCCAGGCAGCGCTGATCCCTGCACGTGGGTCCGTATGGATCTCACATCACTTGTGTGAGGTGCGCATCTTCCTGCCAAGGAGCATGAGGCAGGAGTGGAAGAAACTCTGCCTGTGCAGCGTGGGAGCCCTGGCAGCCCTGCCGTGAAGGGACCTGGATTCACTGCTGAGGCAGCTCCCTGTTTCTGAAGGGGATGCTCTCATGCTGGTTTGGGCCAAAAACTGCTAAGAATGGCTTGTGAGATACTGGGGCTGTCAAGCCTGAACCTCAGATCCTAACATAAACCTAATCAGGAGCAGCTACCAGCCCTCCTTGTGGTAGGGGTAATTATACCTCCCTCACCCTGAGGGGCCCTGAGAGGTCACCCCGTGAGTGCTTATAAAAAGCTTTGAGCTTGTCTGCATGGGGACACTAGGAAAAGTGAGTCTCAATCTAGACAAATTATCAATATCCTTCCCCTGCAGAGCACAACGCCGAGATAAAAAGCCAAAGGTGAACACCTCCCCTGTGAGCTTGTGCCCCTGCCAGAGCCAGGAGGGCATCAGGCTTGTCACCTCCCTGCCTCCTCCTGGCTCCCAGGGGGGACCTATCACCACCGGTGTTCCCACTGCCCCTTCCTTATGCCCCCTCCCCTGCTCTGGCTGTGTGATAGATGGGGGCTACAGCCCCCCCTACTCCCACGCTTCCTTTCCAGGCTTGCAGACAAGCAGAGCAAATAAACCAGGCCCATGGACACAGAGTGTTAGCGTGTTAGGGACACAGCAGGGGAAGAAGGAACATGAAACCTCTATTGATCCCTTGAGGAATGATGTCCCTTCCTTATCTTATCAGATTCTCTTCACTCTTCAATTATAGTCTGTTGAAATTGGCCTCTTAACCCAAACAAGATAACCTGGGTAATGAGGAGAAGAGTGTGAGGGGAGGGGAGAGGAGAGGAGAGGAGAGGAGGGCAGAGTCCAGTGCATTAAACTATGGCTATCATTAGAAATACCTCCTTTAGCGTAACCCCCTCTGCCCCCACTATCCCCAGCTATCCCCTTCTTGCATCATCTATCAGATGAACTAGCACACGTCCACTCCCTGACAAATATATCACGCCATATACGCCCCTCATTCCCTCAGATGCACTAGGTACCCCCAACAGGTACATGTCCCCACATCTGTACGTGGCATCTCTGTGTATACGTGCACTCGCCCTGCCGTATGCCTTCTGTGTTCACACATCTCAGCAGATGCCACGCTGTTGTACACACTCTCGCACACGTTTGTGTTACTGATGCTGCCCATCTCCCCAGCTGCATCCTCCCCAGCACATTGTTGGTATGGCTGCCATAGCACCTTATCCCCAGGCCCACCCAAAAGAACTGCTGACAAAGATATGACCACTGCTAGGACCCCCTCATGCATCTGTTCACAGCCACAGTTCATCACTGCATTCACACGATTGCCTTGCCGTCGGGAAGCAGTCACGCAGAATCTTGTGCAGAGCCCCACAAAACTAGACAGGCTTCCCAAGACGTGTATTGCCATGCCTTTGCTTGCCCCTATGACTCCCTGCATGCAACTGCAAAGTTACGACATTGTTTCCATGGATAAGACTATTCTTAGTTCTTACACAGACCAGTAATACCTACTTGCTATAAGTCAATACTCCCAGCTGGACATGTTGCCCTAGTGATATGACCACGCTCCTCCTCGTACACATGTCATGGGGTATAGGGCATGTCTCACCCAAATATCCATTACAGAGAAGATTGTCTGATAGAACAATAGAGACTCAGCAGTCTATCTGCACAAATGCACCCAGGTTTCCATGCTCAAATTACTTCACTGTGCACAGAATGATCCAGGAGCACTTTCAAAAGGTGCAGAAGGTGCTTTCATTTTGGAAAGGTGGTGCTCTAAGCAGTACAAAGGCTTCGTTTACAGGGCTGGCACCCTCCTCTTGCCCTCTTCTAAAGACTGTTCCCCAGGATCACTTTATCCCTTGCCTCTCACTGTGCCAGCGGCATTTCCTTGTGTACACGTCCACCTGAAATGGGCCACACTCCCTTCCATTTCATGTCTCCCTGTGCCACCAGCTCTGGCAGTTTTGCCAGCTGGGCACCAAGACCCACAGGGGGGTCACCTATAGGCATGCATTTTTCCTTCAATATTTGCAGGTCACAAAAATTCACGTAATCCACAAAAGAGGGTTAGAATCATGGCAGTCATCTTTTTACAAATTTACACATGCTCTCTCATGTGCAAGCATACAAACTCACCCATGCAGTTCCTCCCTGCTCTCCAGCTTGTGCACCTCACAAGAATCCGCACACAACCAGACAGACTTACTCTGTCCCCATCCTGGCTGCCTCCATACGCACAGACCCCCAACACAGGCACACATGTAGCCTGAAATTGTTAAAGCCACGTAAGGGAGTTGGATGTCAATACTGGATGACTCTCTGCATCCTGTTTGGCACAGTGGCCAAGACTGCCTTCTGTAAAACCACAGCTGGTCTGGTTTTGACACTATCCAAGTCAAATCTGCCTTAGCCTTTCACTCCACTCTTATCTCTTGCCCTTTCCTCCCCCAACTCCCCCCAGCTGTGCTCTCCACCCGCTCTGGAAGCTTCGTGTTGTGGCTGGCTGGCTGCCAGAGACAGCACCACAAACATGGTCTCTTTAAAACTCTAAATTTGCTGTTTGTTCTGTAGGGAGAGGGAGTTCGTGACACTGCACATTTTCCACTCTGTCCCTGCTTACACAGCCTTGGCCCATTTGTACGTAGCACATCCCAGAAATACACTTCCCCTATGCACCCAGTATGCAAACACAATCTCCTTTTCTTCAGAAGTATTATTCCTTCCTTTCCTCTTCTCTTCTACATCTCCTCCCTTCCATATTTATTTTTTAAATAAGTGTGTATGTATTTTTTGTGTATGTATAATTTATGTATAAATGTATAATTTTTCAAGCTTGAAAGTCTAAATTTAAACAACCAAGAAAGGGCCTAATTTAGGCAAATTCTAACAGCAGGCACTGTTACATAGCTACATTGTGCTGCGATCTTTCTTTTTAAAGGCAGATGAGCAAAAATTGTTATTAAAGGAATTTTTAGAGAAACATAAGTATGTTGAAAGGCAATGGTCCCTTCAAGAAGTGCCCAAATGTTAGTGCCCAAAAACTCTATCACAATTTTAAAGTGAGAGCTTGAAAATGGGCAGTGGTGTAATGAGGTTGCCCTCATATTTCAGCCCTCCTTAAAGAAATGAGAAGTAGTTCCAGGAATCAAAGGGCTGCAATATTAACCCTCCCTGACCAAAGAAATGGGTACTGTTACTGTCGCCAGAACCATCCAAACTCCCCTGAAACTAGAAGTGGTGCAGGGCATCCTGTCTGACAGATATGTGAGGGTTTCTTTTTTGACTTTGTTGTCTGGTCGCAGTCTCTGCTTCTCCTTTTATAAATTAATGAACACACATCAATCTGCCTTGCAAAACATGGATACCACCCCTCTCAACTGAAATACAGCGATGGGCATTTTGAGCAGAGCTGACTGCTGTTCTTGATGCAATTTGGCTCCCAACCAGAGATGGACGTTTAACCCTGTGCCTTGGACCCTGCAGAGATGGGAGGGTGCTTATCTTAGAAGGAGGAACTGTTCAAAATGGAGCCAAAGGAATAAAAACTAAATTGGCCCTCAGGAGAGGATAATTAATAGAGGCAAACTCCAGCATATCTCTGTGCGTATGCGTGTGTGCGTGTGTTGGGGGAGTTGCTAGAAGCCCAGGGAACAATACTCTGTGCAGATTTTGGAAACGCTACAGGAACTGCAGAGCTAGGGGATGACAGCAGCAAGAAATGTCCTATTTCTATTTTTCTTACAGGCAGAGACAAGCCACCAGAATCTCCCTTCCTGATTTAACAGGGAGGTTTGGGTAAATGTTTCATACATAGCATTTTCTGGGAAGTGTATCTGTGAACTCACAGTCCGTTAGTTCAGGCTTTTGGCACATCACTCTTCCTCCTCTCTGTCAAAACTAGTACACACATAAATCCCAAGCCAGACAGAGGACAAAGGAATATCCTTCCCCGACCACATCGAACTCCCGCATATGCTTCCTTTAGCCTACCAGCATTTTGTGTCACCATCTATGTGCCTGTCTAGAGATACATGTTCCCTGCCATATACTGATACACTCATATGTAGTCTCCAACCAGCAGGCGCATTTCCTCAGAGGTACCTATCTGCATTGCACTCACAGTCCCCGCATAAACGTCCTATAAAAAAACCACAGTATAACTCTGCTTTTTCCTTCCCCATACCCACCTCTGAACACATCAACCTTTCAAATTTGCCTACTATATATATAAATGTACCCTCTACACTCCTATCCCATCACTCCTCCTCAATATCTATATGGACAGACATATTCTGTCCATATGTCTCAAACACTTCATGCATACATCCTGTCATTCTTCACACCCCAACCACAGCTATTCCTCTCCTGTGGCTCCAGGATTGAACTATTGTGTTGTCCATTTCCCAGCGACAAGGGGTCTAGTTACAGGGTTATTGATTGGTTTTCATGCAGACAGATGGATCTGCCTTTGGTCTCCCCACCAAAATCCACCTCTGTATGGGCTGATTGTCACCGTTCCAGGGATAGGATTTCACCAGGAGACCACCCTCCACGCAAACATCCTTCACCCAGGCCACGGATGGTAATAAATGGAGTCAGGCTGAGCCATAATAAAAGCAATTGAGTGGGTTACCTGTGCAGACATGAGATTTATACCTCCTCATATTTGATGTGATTGTTTTATTGAGTTCTCAGTGCAGTTAGGATGCTGTTTATTTATTTATTTATATGCCTACTTATCGGGGAAGAGGGGGGAGGCTGTCGCAGTCTAGCTAGCATTCAGCTTCCGTCTTGTCAGATATGAGCCTAAAGAAGAAGGCTCTCCAGTTTTGCTCTGCCTTTTACCTAGGCTTGGGCTTGGTGGGTGAGCCCTGGCCAGGTACCTCAGTTCCTGTAACAAAGATGTTTGTTTCAGGATCCCTGAAACCTTGAGGACTGTCTGAATTATGAGCCTAGTAGAAGCTAAGGGGATGGTGTAAAGAAAGATGTGTGTATATACTGATTTTCTAAAAGAACCTCTCAAAAGAAATTCCTATTTATGCTGTGCCTGTTTTGGACAATGGGCTGTGATCTATGCACAGAGCCTCTTTATGCTATTGCAATAGAAATAGTAAGCACCGCATTGCTTCTGACTCTGTCATCACATGTGAGCATTGAGAAATATTAGCAGGTGCAAATTGATTGGAAATGAATATTTGTAAGTGCACTCCGAGGAGTTTGGAAACCAAGTGATTAGATTTGTGATCTTCAGCTGGGTAGATAGCCATATAAGTGCTACAAAATCAGCTCTCAGTTACTGGCACTAGAGAAAATTGGAGGCTAGCACTGAATATCATACTGTCTAGTATTTCATCACAAGCCTAACGGTGTTTGTTGTGGGTTTTGCAGCTCCTCTAGTCAAGTGACAGCATAAGAATTTCAGTTCTCATTTAATAAAGTCTGTTTCCAGTGCTTGGGGGGGCTTGAAAAGGGGCCTGTCAGCTCTCTGAAGACTCAAAGGACTGCATTGTTAAGGTGTTTTTAAAGTTGTTTAATGGGAGTCAGATATCCAAATCCCTTTAAAAATTTAGGGTAGAGAAGAGAAAACAAGTAAAAACAAACCCATGTTGTATTACAAGTACTCATTATTTTTATGCCAATTGCATAATTTAGGTTCTGCCTTGGCATTTTTAAACAGTTGGGACTGGTAAATATGGCCGTGCATGTATAGGCTCCAGTAGATTAATTGGGATTACAGTGGAAAAATCCTCACTTCCGTTAGCTCTCAGTTTAAAAAATGATTGTTTGGGAGAAAAACTCAAACCTTTCTGAAGCTTTCATGAGTAGTAATCATCATCAGAGCCATCTACACACAGATGGGATTTCCTAAAGCCCTAGTTAGCTGCACAGATGTCAGGCCAATGACAAATGCTTTTGGAAGTCTCTACCTTTCCATTTATAGACACCCTCCCCAAAAGTGGGATCCCTAAATATTTTGCTGATTGTAAGAAGAAAGCCTAAACTCCATTTGAATTTCAACATGCCTTAAAGACCATGGAATCTAAGTGAAGCTCAGCCTTGTTCAACTGTTTCGAAGTCGTATCTTTTTATTCAAGTAATACAGAAATCTTTTGTTTGAATGGGCTTTAGGATCAGGGACGGGTTTGGGGGGATATTTGATATACAGCTGAAAACACAACTTTGTTTTGTATGCATCATGTCATCATATCATAAAGGGTCCAGCTGGCCTGCTAAAGCATTATCTATCTCTTTAGCCAACACAAGATTATTTCTTATTGTACATTTGCTTGTTATTAATGCCATCTAGTTATATATATATTCCAAGAAATCAGGAACTCCTATGGGATGCAATTCCACAACTTAATGGACCTTCCTATCAGGGGATACCTTCTGCTACCATTTAAATGTTTTCTTTCTTATTTCCCTCCCTTCATTCCTGGCTATACTACTTTGTTTAAACGTGAATAATTCCTTTCCTGTTGGAGGGACTGTGCCCTTCAGATCACTATATTGTTCTCACCACTTTGTCATTGCTTGGCCAAGCCACTTATATTTTCTCCTCTTTTCTCCCAAAGTCAAATGAGTTTTTTCACATAATAGTGATTCTGGTAAATGAGGTTTAGCTCCATAAGACTCACTCACCCAGCACTGAAATGCAGCTACCTCTATGGCAGAATGCAGCAATCATTCACTAGATGCAAAAGCTTGAAAATGTTTAACTTCCAACAAAAATCAAGCTTTCTGTACATCTATACAAAAAGGAAGGGCTGGTATTTTTAGGTGATAAAGAGACCGATGTGGTTCTAAACTTCGAGGTTCACAGAACAGGGAGCTCAAAACTTCCCAGGCACAACCAATTTTACTTGCTAACCGCCCCTGTTGAGCTAATATCTCTGCAATATGAAAATTAGAAAAAATGCAGCTAGCTTATTGTAGTTCCCACCATACAACCTTCCAGTGGCCAGATATGATGAATAAGACAAAGAGAAATGCTGTGAGCATTCATTTACTCTTTCAGCTGCAGTAACATTGTCTGTAACCTCTGCTTTATGAGCCTGTCCTTTATTTGCAATGATAAAAAGAAGATAATACCAGGTTTGTGTCTGATGGAAAAGAATCTGAATTTGAAGGAGTATATTCCCTGTAATGAAGCCCTGTGTGACCCAATCACTTTCTTTGCTCAGCTGAAAACAACTGGCAGTAGAAGTCTTCCACCTTGAGAGCATGCCCTGATGCAGGAAATCACAGGGGAACCTTACACCCAGCATCAACTAAGGGAGAGGATCCCTGCTAGGATCCCAAGTTTCTTCTGTGCACCACAAGAAGTGCCAGGTTATGAGACCTGGTAAACTCTGTTGGGTACTGTCGGACAAGTTTTCTTCACCCCTGCCTTGCACCAACACATTCGCAGTCAGAGGCTAATCCAGTCTACGTGGCCAGTCTAACCGTTGGCCTCTCTATTGAGAAAACTGGTTTGTAGCTACTAAGTAGTGATGGCGGTGATAGGTTTGTGTGACACAAACACGTTTGACAGTTAAAACAGTGCAATTCACCCCGTGTTCACTGCAGGCCATGTAGCTGTCACTGCTTTTGGTCACTATGAACAAGCCGCCATTAGAGATACTCTGTACTCTTCCAACTTCTCTGTAGACTCATTACCTGTCCTCCAAGAATTCCAGATTTGTTCGGTGGAAAAGACAGGGAGAGATTCACCAGTGGCTTTGGCCAGGGTGTCCTTTGGGGAAATTCTCAAGCGAGGCTAGCGAGAGTGACTCAGAAAGCTCTGCTGGCATAACATTGATTTCTTCCGCATATGACACAGCCCCTGCCCTAATACACCCTGCCTTTTGCCAGACTCGATTGTTTGTCTTGAGACGTTACGTTTACCTCAATCGAGATTCTGTTCAATTCTATCTCCCTTGCGTGGACTATAGCCTCAGCTGATGTAAAACAAAATAGCTCCAGTGTTGAAGCTTTCCTCGTCATGTGTTGAACTCCATGGGCATTTTTAGTGAAAGGTCACACCAAGTTTTACAAAGGTAGCTAAATACTGTTATTTTCATTTTACTGATGGCAAAGCAACCTCATAAGGAGCCCGTGTGACCTCCCCAAGATCAGCCAGAAAGTTAATGGCAGAACTGGTAAGAGAAATCCGATCTCCTAATATGCCATTCTTTGCTCTAAACTACAGGCCTGCCCACGGCCACAAGAAATTGGCCACATGCTCAATAATATTTCAGTGTACAAGTATATTTCACTGGTCATTATAACCTGAATCAATGTGTGTGTCTTTCCGTAAGTATTTTTAAAGAGTACATCATTACTGGAGACTTTAACTAGGAATCATTAGCCAATTGTTATATAATGAAACAGGAAACATCTCCCCAAACCAAGCACTTAACACTGGAAATTAACTAGAAATTAACGTATACCCAATACCTAAGAGAAGATTGAAAAAACATCTGTTGGCTTGACTGAGATAATATATCCACTAAACTCTATTCCCTACAGTTGGTATTAAGTTAGGTCTACTCTCAGGAACTCGGGGTCCGAAGTCTATCCAGAAGGCTGACTGAACTCCGTAATGCTTTGGCTTTGGCATTCCTTGGATAAGGACTAACTGGGAGGCCCTAGTACTGAACCCAGCCACAGGAGAGCTAGGATAGAGGGACAAATTGTGGGGGCGTTATTTTGCTTTGCCTTTCTGGGCCTGTAAGGAATTCATTAATTTAAGAGAAGCAGGAAGTAACGCTTAAACTACAATGCCCATTGCATCCATCCCTTGCTGCATAACCATGAACACGCGTCCGCGATGTGCTCCGTCCTGTTCCTACTAAAGTACACTGTCTAATTCAAAAGATTTTTCTGGGGTGATTATTATCTCATGAAACCTGTGTTCTTAGGCTAACTGTACGTGCCACAAAGCAAAGGAAAAATTCTCATTAACATCTGCCTCTGAGTTCATATTTAGGAGACCGCCGCAAGGCTTACAGCAGTGCCTAAATCCAGTTGAAATATTCTAACCCGAAGTGACCAAAGATAACTCATTTATAGTTATATGATAGATGGAAAAGTTCGGGCTGGCACGGTGCTCAAGAAGTAAGGTGCTCAAGTGATTTAAAGTAAGCACTAATTGCTAACCAAAGAATCAAGAGCTTCTGTCACTTGCATGCTTCTCAATTACATGCACTGTGCGTATGTGTGTGTGTGTTTACATAGATGCGTGTGTATATATACGTATGTGTGTATATATATGTGTGTATACCTACACATACACAATAGGTTTATACTGTATAGTACCTAATGTATGAAGCTCCCAGTGCAGAGAGAACTGCTCTGTCCTGATCCTGTCAGTTCTGGTGCGCTTTGCTTATTAACTAGTATACTCTCTAGACTTTTTGGCCATAATTAAGGGAAAACTACCGCATAGGAGAAGACTTTGATTTTTTTCCTGAATCTTGACAGGGTAGTTAAGTCATGTTTTTCACCCGAGTTTGTATCTAGCCTTTATCTGCATGAGTTTAGTAGGAAGAAGTTTCTGATAAATCGCAATACTGAATTACATGTCGTCCCAAATGTGTCCCAATATTCTCAGTGCAATACTGACAGATCAGTACAATGTAGGCACATAGAATTCACGTATCACAAAAAATAATTAATGGAAAATAGATTTTTTAAATGTTGTAGGGAGACTTTAAAAATGGAATTGAAACGGCATTGTTTTCTAGTCTCTCACCCAAAAGTCTTTGTTAATGTTAGACTAATCCCCAGAAAGAAAGAAAATAAAAATTAATACATTTTCAGAAAATCTTATAATAACCAAAAGTAATTTTTTCCCATGTACAAGGAGATCTCCATTTTGAAGTGCAGTATTCACAGTCTATCTAGGGACACAGGTGACTTCTACTTCTGTAAATGCCTCACTTATAGTCTCAAGATGTTAAACCGCTCATGGATGTAGCTCTAACAGTTCTGGACACAGGGCCAATGCAGATTTTGCTTTGGAAACTCCACATTTTGTGAAAATAAGAAGACAGATACTTCTACAAGGTTGGGTTTTAAAACTATCATCTATCTGAAGCTGCTCAGAGACTCAGAGTGTTAGATTAACTCCAATTTGTGATCATACCACAGGTAAGGGATGTGCTGTTACAAAGAATTGACCCAATTCCATATGTGTGTTTTGACAATGCAAGAGAGAAAAATGTATATTTAAATTGTGAACTTAGTCCCCTCTTTGTGTTTTGTGAGTTTTGTGAGCTGGAGTCACAAAAGTCATTGGAGTGATGAAGCTCATGCTACTCTCCGCAGCACTGGGATCGGGCCCTTATATACTCGCTGTCTCCTATTCCGCTGCAATTTTTTCCCAGTTCACGGTCCTGTTCTTGCCTAGCACAGACTTGCAAATTTTATGACCTGTGATATAATGGGCTCACTTCCTCACAGATGTGAGGTTTGGGGAGCCTCATACAAAGGTGAACAGTGGGAAGTTGGGCCTGAATTTTTAAAAGGAATGGGGAAAGACTTAATCACATGAAGCCAAAATGCTCTTGTGCTTTGGTGACTACACACTCAAATGCCATCGCAGTATGAATCAAACATGGTGGGTCACAGCTGAGCCTCTTTAATATAATACTTAGCATCTACAAAGCACTTGTCCTTCTCAAAGCATTTTATAAGCGCAATCTAACTGACATCTGTTCCCACCTCCTTCTGAGAAGGATCAGTTTTCATTTCCAGGGTGGGGAAACTGAGGAACAAAACCCCCAAAGCCCTGCCACAAACTGGTAGCAAAGGTGGGAGCAAAAGCTGGCGCTCAGCCTTCTGCCCAGGACGTTGCAACCCAGACACGAGGCATTGGGTCCAGCAGGCAGAAGGCTGAGACTTCAGTGACATTTGGATGCTAAGACCCCTTGAGCTAGCCGAAGTATACATGTGTGTCGGGTCCATATATGCTATTCCTCCAAAGAGCCCACAGCCGTTCCTCTGGACTTCTGTACCACCAGCTTAATTCCTCCCAGGGATAGCTGGCTGTCCTTCCGCAGCTGCCTTTGTAAGGTGTCTGAATGTCAAACTGTTATTATTTCAATACCTGACTGAGAGAGTAACAGAGACCTGGAGGTTTTTTAGGAGGGTGTATAATTAGCCGATCAGTATTATGTTACCCTGTTCATAACTTAATAACCATTTTAATACAGATGGCACACACAGGGATAATTTCCTAGGGTAGCCTAGCAGTATATTACAGAGACAGTGTGTCTGAGGGAATCTTTCTTAGCCAAGGTACATTCCAGTAGCTAATTCTACCTGCTGTTTTCAAGATGATTTGGGATAATTCCATATCATTTGCAAAATATTAAAACCCATTTATATAGGATGCCAGATTTAGAAATACACAGTCTGAGTTATTAGACATATTTTGATAAATCTGCCGTGAAATGCGCAAGACAAAAAATACCACTGTGTTTTCCCTGCTATTTATTTTTTGCTTCCCTTGCTATAAATACAGCAGGTTTTTCAAAAAAAAAAAAGCTGGCTAAACTTGTTATGTATCAAAAGGGCCAATATACCGACCTGTGCGTTTTTATCTATGTGGACGCTACAAAAGCCTGCATGCATATTTACATATACCCTACATACATTTATTTGAGTGGGAAGCGCCGTATATTTGGGATTGCGTGCAAAATTTCATTTATTCTTACTCTGTTGGTGAGGTTATTTTGTGCCTATGTACGTACCCTTTGCAGATATCCCTGTGTTACTCTGTTTCTCAAGGTTGTACTTCTGTGGGCATAGTCAAGGTATCTGTATGTACGTTATGCTAAAACAGCGTAATTACTTTTACTGTGTAAGGGCGTTGTGTGTTGCCAAAGTGTGAGGACCTGATGGACGCTGCGTTTGAATGTGCGGGCACGTGAACAGTCTGAGCGCTTTGCCGTGTGTTAGTACTTGATTACATCTATCACCGGCCTCTTTCTCCTGCATCGATCCTTTCTTTCTGCCTGTCATATGGTTATTTTTGTCACCTCAAACATGAGACCAAATCTGAGTCCCTACACCAACAAAAGTCGCACCCTAGCAGCTGGGGGAGGAGATGGGGGGAAATTGTTCGCTAGCGCTGAATCGATCCTGCTGCTCCCCAGCCTCCTGCGAGGGCAGGGATCAGCCCGAGCCGGGAGCCGCAGGGACCGCAGGGAGCAGCGCTCCCCAGCCGGGGAAAGGGACCGCCTCGCAAGTTTAGCCGTTTCCTCCGGCTAGCGATGAGGAGTGAACCGGGGGGAGCGGGTGCAAGGGAACCCTTCCTCCAGCACTCGGCGGTTGGGGGCTCTCAGCCCGGCTCAGCAGCGGATAACGGCAGCTTTTCAGCTCACAGCCCTAATACCCCGACAAGGCTGGCGGTCGTTCACACCCCGGGAGGGGCGTTGGAGGGACAGGGGAAAACCCGGCTCCGCCGCCCGTGCCCCCGCCAGCCCGAACGGCCCCCAAACCTTGCGGCACCGCCGGACTGCTCGGCGGGGGTGAGCTCAGCTGCTCTCGCGGCAGCGCTGCCCGCCCCGGGCCAGGCGGCAGGCGCAAGCCGCAGCCCTGTGGCGTGCAGCGGCCAGCCCCGGGGCGGACCCGCTCGCTCCCCCCCGCTGCCCGGGCCTGGAGCGGGGGGCAGCTGGCTCCGGCCCCGCTGCCCGGGACCGGGCTCGGGGGTCACGGCGGAGCCGGGGGGGCTGGCGGGCCATGCCCGGGGGGCCCGCTGCGGGCGCGGGGCTGGCGCGGGGCGGATCTAACCTGACCGAGGAAGGATTGGGCCGTCCGCGCTGTTGAGAGGGCTTTTATGGGGCCGTAAAGAGGCGATCGGGCCGCGAGCAGGGTTGCGGGGTTGCTCTTACCTGTTTATGGAGGAGACGCTGGGGACCGTGTCATTGTCGCAGATGCCCTCGGCCAGTAGCCTGTCCCGGATCTCCCAGGCGAACATTGTCGGGTTTTGTCTCTTGTACTCGGCGATTTTATCCACTACTTTGGGGGTCGCCACTTTGGGTTTGGAGCCGCCGATCACGCCGGGCTTGATGCTCCCCGTCTCGTAATACCTGCACAAAGGACGTTCAGTGACCTGCCGTGCCCGGAACAGCCCCGCCGTCCCCGAGCACCCGGTGCTCGCCTGCCCCTCGGAGCGCCCCGCGGCCCCCGGCCCCGCGCCCCACCTCGGCTTCGGCCCGCCGAGGAGCGGCGTCGGGCCGCGGCGGCTGGGGTGCCGCATGGCGCCGGGCCGCCTGGGGCTGGGGGAGCCCCTTCTCCTTTCCAGGGCTCGCTCCCGCTCTCTTTTTTTTTTTGCCTCCTCCCCCCCCCCCCCCTTTTATTGGTGTGTGTGTCAGAAGCGAGAGGCGCTGGGCTGTTCGCTGCCTCCCCCTTCCCCCGCCTGACAGGCACCCACTCGTTTCAGGCCCGGAGATCGAGAAACAAAACGAAAACCCTCGCCGCGATGCGGCCGGCCGGAGGCGAAGCCCGCCGACCGCGGGGCCGGGCCGGGGGCGCGGGGAGCGAGCAGTGCCGCGCCCCCACCCCCCGGCTCTCCCGGCCGGCTACTCCCGGCTCCGGGCGCTGGCGGGGCTGTTGATGCGGGAGCGCAGTTTATTCCCCCCCCCCCGCCCCGGTCCCTGGGAAGCGGGTGCTCGTACGGGGCAGCTCCAGCCCATCTCTCCGCTGGCCATTAGCTCTGTTGGCGGCAGCGGCTCTGACCCGTCCTTTGGGGAGGGCATGGCAGCGCACACACACCACACGCACAGCCGTCTGGGGCTCTGCCGCCTGCTGACACCGCTCCACGTCCGAGCGGCCGGGCCCGGGGGCGCCGGGTTCCCCCCACACACACACCGCCCCGGCCTGCCCCTGGGGATATTTCACACCACATTTGGCGGCGATCGGTTACCGCGGGTATTTATTTATTTATTTGCCCCGTTGTTTGTTTATTTACCCGGGTATTTGCTAAGGCCGCTCACGGATTGTTGCGAGTTGGGGGATTTTTGTTTTTCTTTCGTTTTTTTCTCCCCCCGTCCCTTCTCTTTCCCGCCCTCCCGCCCACCCCTCGTAAATTGTTTGTCTTCCCAGGAGTTTCCAAACACCGCCGGGGCGGGGGGGGGGACGACCGTGTCCTTGCCGGCTGGAGGAGGGGGCTCCGCTCAGCCGCGGGCTCCCACGGCGCGGAGGTGCCGGGGCCGCTCGGGGAGGTAGCGGGGAGAGCCCGGTGCCGGGGGAAGAAGGGCGGGAGGTCACACCGGAGCGGGGAAGGGATGCACCGTTGCCGTCCCAGGGGAGGGGAAGGAGCTGCCTCTTTCCTTACCTGCCCAGGATCTTGCTGACACAACCGTGGCTGACCCGCAGCTGCCTGGAAATGTCACAGGGTCGCACCCCCTGGTGAGCCAGCTCCACTATCCTTTGTCTCACCACGTCAGGTAGGGGCCTGCCGTTCACAAACACCCCCCCGAGCTGGTTCACACCCCCGTGCCCTGCTGGGGAAAGAGAAATAAAAAAAACACAACAACCCACGCACACCAGAAACACACCGTTAGTCGTGGATTCTTCGCCACTCGTACTGCAAAATCTCCAGTCACTACAGATGAATGGAGGTGATGGCGGGGGGTCGAGAGGGGGGGAACAAGACGTGGGAGAGAGACAGAAGAAGGGTGGAAGAGAGACAGAAAGAGGAAAAACCAGGGAGAATAAGAGAAAGAGAAAGAAAGATAACGAGAGAAAGAAAGATAAAGAAAAGGAAAGATAAAGAGAGAAAGAGAAGAAAAAGGAAGAAAGAGGGGAAGAGCGAGAGCAAAAGAAAGAAAAGAGAAAGGAAGAAAGAAAGAGAAAGAAGGAGAGATGGGAAGGAAAGAGAAGGCAGCGTGAATTTTCCCGAGCCGGAGGCTAGCCGGGAACTGTCCCCCCCCGTACGCCGTCTCCCCTTCCCTGGGCCGGAGAGCACCTCTCCCTCCCGCGGCCCCCCCCCCCGGGACCCCGGAGCGGCGGCTACTCGGGGCCATTGTGGTGGGGCGAGGACGGAGGCAGTGCCCGCGCCGGCTCCTCTCCCAAGAGTTGGGGAGGGATGCGCTCCCGAACTCCGGAGCTCAGCTGCTGAGCGGCTCCGGGCGGACCCTGCCGCAGTCCCCCTTCTCTCTACTCTTGGGCTTTTCCTCTCGCCTTTCATTTTCTTTCCGCGATTTTCTATCACATTGTCAATTACAGTTACTCGCGAACCCCGCCCTCCCTCACCCCGCGGCATGTCCCCCATGCAACGCGTCCTCTCCCGTTATTTTCGGATGCGAGTTGAAGGGATTCAGAGAGAACAAGAGAAAGGGAAAGAAATGTAGGGAGAGAGAAAGAAAATATTTTGTGTCCCGCGGCCGGTGTTCGTTTACAGACAGACCCTCTCTCTCTTCAGCTTTCGATCTTTAAAGGAAAAATCCTCCAGTAAAAAAAAAAAAAAAATCTAACAGACTCGCACGGCTCCGTCTTTCCTTCCCCGACCCCCAATCTAATTCAGGGAGAATTTAAAATGCTCCGTTTTCCTCTGCTCCCCCCTCTCCAGGCAAAAAACCGCGCTCTCTCAGATAGGACTGCTAGGATCGCTGTTTTCCGATCTGTCCTTCTCCATTTCGAGAAATAACTTGGGGAAAAAATAAGTATGCACCTGCTAAGCGTGGGCAGGAGGAACGGGGTGACAGGAATAAAGGGAAATATCTCCTTTTGGGACTCAGCAAGACAGGCGGTTGTGAACCGCTTGCACCTGGGGTGGTCTGCCTTAGAGACCGGAGCAGGTCGCCTTTACCCGGGCGTGTGGGGAGGTGCACACTCGCAGGCGGTGCAGCTTTGCTGGCGCTGCTACCTGGGTGTCTCTATCTCCGCAATACCCAGCTGATATAGCTGTGGAGTGCACTCTGTATTAAAGCTTTCCTTTCACACAACCCTAACCTTCTGTATCTTCCTCGCCAAGAGATCTTAGTTCGTTTTGCAGTTTGCTGAAAAATGATCTGTTTGTATTTTTGCTGAGGTTTTTTTCTCCCCTGCTTCTGACACTGACTTATTGGCTCTGAACTTAGTGGAAACTCTCATTGCCCTGCGATCGATCCAAGTCCTTTCGCACAAATAGAGTTTTTTCCATCTCCCCCACCCCTTCAGTAACACCTCCACATATCCCCTCCCAGCCGCCTCGGCCAGGGCGCCGGCTGGCTTCCCCGTTCCTTCCCCGATGAGCCGGGGGTTATTTGTTGCATTCTTTTGTTAGTCTTTCTGAAAACATATTTAGGGGTTCAGAGGGGAGGGGGAATATTTATCTTCCTCCACTAAAACCCGCGGGTATATGTTGCTGTGTGTTTTCTCCATTTGTTCAGAACCCCTTTTGCACATGTTGCCTCTAAAGTTACAAGACAGCAATTTCTTCGGCAACTCCATGATAAATAATTCAAAGCACCTTTTATAACTCGCATTACAAAGTATTAAAAGGCAACAGATGCAAAAAAGATTAAAAATTAATAATTCAAATTATTGCAGCCCGGATATTTTTCACACGAGTTTGGTTTGCTCTGCCCCGTGGTTTTCTAAGGTTATTTCTATCAGAGCAGTAAGATATTTACGTGTATTTATCCGCGTATAAGTGCCGGCGTCTGTATATACACATACCCAGCCCGTCGTACCGCTTTCGTACAGATCGTGTTTTGCTGTCTCTGTGTGTGTGTGTCAGGAGTCCGCGCCCGTATGTATTTTAATTGCTTACTAATATCTAGGGTCTGTAGCTCTAGAAATACACTTTAGGGAGCAAATCGAACGTTGATTTTATTTTTTTTTTTTTAATCGGAAGCCAAAATTGTTCACGAATCTCACTGGAGTTTTTAAAAAATCAGCGACGGTGAAATGCCTCTTTCGGCTGCCTACATGTTCCGGATCGTACCGGAGGCAGAATTACTGCAATCGCGCCTGAAAGCAGGTCGCACCGCCGAAAACTAAAAATAACGTCTAATGCACGGACTATTTTCTGTTAAAGGTCTTCGAAAATTAAACCCTACATTTAAGCAATATATCCTGGAAATCATTAATTTGGAAAAAGGAAGACAGTTACCTACATCCACGTCTGGGGATCTGATCATGGGTTTGTATTTCTGCGCCTTACTTCTCACGGCAAAATCGGGATTTTTTTAAACTTCAAGCATTTCCATTTTATATCTTTTCGGTTTGTTTTTATGCAGCGGGCAGGGCGTGTCCTCAAAAGTTTCGGTGTCAAAAGTTACAAATTGCTCTTAATTATTCATTTCCTGACTCAAGATGCTCTCAATCTCGGCTTTCTATTATTTGGTTGGTTTTTTGTTTTGTTTTGGTTTTTTTTCCTCTAATTTAAATCTCGGAATTATTTTCCCTCCGTGCGGTGAAATTAAAATCCCTGAAAATTCCTCGTTGCACTAAGTCCCCGGTAAAGGGGTCTTTTCGCTTTCCTTCGTCCCCCTCTTATAGAAAGGTTCTTTACAGTGAAAATATATCACGAATGCACTTTCCTCTGTGCCAGGAATGCATTTAAAATGCACACCGGCGACCTGGTAAGTAAACCAGGAGGGACCGTGACTTCTTGTGAGCCTCCGAAGCTGCCAGGTCTCCCGGCCGTACAATTGTCCTATTTTTCCCGCAGTCGAACCTTTCACCAAACCAAACCGAAGCACGGAACAGCCACCGACCAACCCGCCATTAATTTGAAACTGGCGTCTCCCCTCTCTGCCGCTGAAATCCGAAATCAAAGCAAACAGCATCAGATCGCGGGGGAAACTGGGGGTTTAGAGCCACGCGGGGTTGCGGGCAGCCCCGGCCCGGTCCGGCGGGGCAGGGGCAGGGACAGGGTCCGGCCCGGGGGGGGCTGACACCAGTCAGAATAAACTCGTGTTGTCCGAGGGACGATGGGGGAAAGTGCCTTTGCGGAGGAGAGACCTGGTTCCGGGGGTGTTTTCTTTCGCACGCA
This sequence comes from Harpia harpyja, assembly GCF_026419915.1. Taxonomy (NCBI): domain Eukaryota; kingdom Metazoa; phylum Chordata; class Aves; order Accipitriformes; family Accipitridae; genus Harpia; species Harpia harpyja. Next base: position 24,411,792 of record NC_068949.1, read on the forward strand.
CACGGCACGCAGCCCCCTGCCCCCCGGGCTGGGGGTCCTGGCCCCCGCCCCGCCGCCGGCCCGGAGCTCTGCTCCGCCCGGGCCCTGGGCTGCCCGGGACCCTCGCTCTGCCGCCGGGGCCGGCGATGCCCGTCCTCCCTTCTGAACGCCCCTCTAAGCCCGGTTTCGGCCAGGGGAGGAGAGGCCGGCGGTGAAAGGATGGACCTGGAGGAGGATCAGGTGAGGAAGAATGGTCGGGGAAGGAGGAATGGAGGGATGAGAAAGAGGGAGAGCAGCGGAAGGAGCCGGGCTCCAGTACTCACGGTGCATTGCTGAGAAGGGGTCTGCCTTGCAGTGCATATCCATGGGGAGGCAAAGGAAGGGGAAGAAATCGGCTGAAGCCGCCGTGTCGCCTCTAAAACTCAACTTCAAGACTTAGGGGAGAAAAAAAAATAACAAAAAAACAAACGAAACCAAAACCAAAACAACAACAAAAAAAAAGAAAAAAAACACACAAGGAGAGGAGAGGAGGGGAGCGGCAGGGTGCGCTGGCCCCCCTGCCCGGCGGAGCGGGGAGCGAAGTACTTTCCGGGGGGCGGGCGGGCTGCGCCTGCTCTGGGGGGCCGGGGCGGCGGGGCCGGCGGAGTCAGCAGAGTCCGTGGGAGCGAGGGGCTGGCGGCGCCGGGGGGCAGGTGGGTGTCATGGCTGGGAGGGCTCAGAGCATCCCCGGCGGCGGGGAGGGTGCCGGAGCAAGGTGCGGCCGGCGGCCAGGCGGCAGAAGGCGCGGGAGGACGCGGCTCTCCCTCCTCCTCCTCCTCCTCCTCCTCCTCCCGCGGTCCGGGGCTAGTTCATTTAAGTTCAAAGCGGAGTAGCAATCCCCGGGAAAGCTGCGAGCGGCGGGCGGGCGCGCCCCCTCCTCTCGGCCGGGCGGAGGATCCGGCGCCCGGCGGACTTTCGCCCGAGGTGGGAAGTGCTTGCGAGGAGCCGGGGCCGGAGACTGGAGCCTCGGCTCCCGGTGTGTGTCTCTCTAAAAGCCGCAGCGCCCTCAGCCCCCCGCCCGCCTCCCCGGAGATGGATGACTTGTCAGACAAAGGCAATAGATTCCGACACTCTCTGATTCGCCAGCGCGCCGAGCCGAGCGCGGCCAGGAGAGGAGAGGGGAGAGGAGAGAGGAGAGGAGAGGAGAGAGGAGGGCCGGGCCGGCGGCGCTCGGCGCGGGGGGGCCGCAGCCTTCGGGACCCGGCGGCAGGGGAGCCCCGGCCGCGCGCTCCGGAGCGCCCCGGGCCACGCGTGTGCGGGGCGGCGGCGCCCCGGCCCGGCCCGCGGGAAGGAACGTGAGCCCCGCTTTGTTGTCACTTGCGGCTCTGGATCTTCAACTCCCTTATTTAACGCACGCAGACGGGCGCACGCACGCACACACGGCTTGGTAGTTCCATCTCCCTTCTCATGCCCCGCGCTTTTTTACCGGAGACTCGACTCGGGGCGAGGGCGGGGGGGGGGGATTCGGTACACATCCAGGCTTCCGCGGTGTGCGGCTTGGAGTGGGAGACGGACGGAGAGAGAAAGGGAGGAAGGAGGTGAGCGGGGGAGAGAAAGGGGAAGAGAGAGGAGACAGGCAGAGAGAGGAGAGCGGGATCAAGAGAGACAGGCGTCAAGAGGAAAAAGAAAGAAAAACAGATAGAAGCTGGAGAGACCGAGAGAGAACGAACGCAAGGAAGAGCGAGCTGCTCGCACCTCTTTGAACCGATAGGTTGGGCCCACTTCAGTCATTGCAAAGTTTCCCCTCACGCGCACTTGGGGAAATAACAGCAAATCCAACCTCCCACTTGCCACATCTCTGCTGCTGTTTTCTTTTTTTAATGCTAGAGCGGGATTTAAAAATTATTTCGCAAACAAGTCTACGGCTAAAATAGACGTGGCTTTGACCTAGCAGAGCAACAGAGAGCAAGGGAGAAACGTCTTCTCGGGGTAATAACCAGGGGTAAACAGGCAAGGTGGAAATTGCTGCGAGCTCAGTTTTGACTGCGAGTTTACCATCGCCTGAAATGTACTTTCTTCTTCTCCTCTTTTCCTCCTTCATCCTTCCCTGTCCCTCTGCTTATCTGTCACGAAACAGCCCCTTTGTTTTCTAACTGGTTCAAGTAAAGAATCTCTGGGAGATCTTTATGAAATATTTTCCACTGGCTCATAAATCATTTTGGCACTTCAGCTGATGTTTTGTCTTTCTCTCCCCCCACTCCCCTCTCTCTTTCCCTCGTGTGCAAAAAGGATGATTTGGGGGAAAAAAAATAATTTTTTTTCTTTTTGGACACCACCGACGGTTAAATGTGAGGCGCGACAGCGATCAGCTCCCGGCTCTGCGCTGCGGGGAGGCACGGCGGGCACAGCTGAAAGCCCCCCACGCGGGCTGAATTTCCCGCAGGAGCGGGGGCTCTCCGCTGCCTGCTCGGGAGAGGTGTTCGCGGCCGCCCGGCTGCAGAAGACGGCTCTCCGCCCCGCCCGGGGAACTCCCGCCGGACGCCAAGTTTGCGAGCGGCCGCTGCGCTCGGCGGGCAGCCCCCGCCGCCGGGCCAGGGGTGGCCCCCTCCCTCACCACCGCCGCGGCGGCGGCCCTGCCCCGCCGGCCGCAGCTCGCCCACCCTCCTCGGCGCCCTGTCCGCGGCGCCCCCCGCCCACCCGCCGGCTCCCTTATCAGCGTCTCCCCCCCGCCCCCGCCGCGGGCAGCCGGGTCCAGGGCCCGCGCCGGGGCCGCCCCCCGCGCCGGGGCGGAGGGGGCGGCCGGGCGCGGGCGCAGGTGCGGGGCGGCGGCGGCGGCGCTCCCCGCCGCGGCCCCTAGATGGCGCCCTCCGGTCGGCTTGGCGGCGCGGCGGGCGCGGGGAAGGGGCGGCGGCGGCGGGCGCGGGCCGGCAGCGGGGCCGCCGCGATCCCCGGCCCCGGCCCCGCGCACGCACCTGCCGGCGAGGCGGCGGCGGGCCCGGTGGTTAGTGAGTCGCCCCAACAACCACAACTGCTGTTGGCGGCCGGGCCGGGAGCGCGCTAATCGCCGCTGCCGTTAACCCCTTCCGCCACCCCGCCGCTCCCGCCCTGACTGGGGCTGGAAAGGGCCCTTCTCTCACCCTCCTCCGCCGAGCGGTCTGGGTCGCTTCTCGTCTTCCACCGGTTCCCCCTCCCTTCCTCCCTTCCAACCCAGGCAGCCCCGATCGCCCCGCGCCCTTGCGGCCGGGCTCAGGCACACAGCACGCAGCCAAGCCCGAAGGCAGAGGCCGGGAGGTGCGGGCAGGAGCCCCCAGCAATGCCGGGTAGAAGAGTACGTCCTCCGGCGTTGTATCTGCCTTAGCTAACCGGCCGTCCCCACCAGGCCCTCCGCTTTCAGCGAACTTCCTCCTCGCCTCCCTCCCCGTGCCGTCATTAACACACGGGGAGTTCATTTTGTCTCTCACAGAGACGCTCTGGGCCTTTATAACTGTTGATTGTACGGTGAGGAGATAACAGCTTGGTGGTGGGCCCGGGGCGGGGGGAGCCGGCGGACCCCAAATCTCCTCCCGAGGATGTATTTTGCCGTAGTTTCTATTGCTGTTTCCCCATCTCAGGGAGGAGAAAGGCAGGAATAAGAGTCTCGAGAAGTACACAACGTGAGCGCTCTGCGAGACGAAGCTCGAGTCCCGCGGCGCGGAGGTAACCCGTGTAAACGGGGGAGCCCCGAGCCTGGTAAAACAAGACTGCTTTCTCGGGAAAGAAAGGGAAGGGGAAAGGGAAGAGGAGCGGGGAAAGAGGGAAGAGGGAAGAAGGAAGAAGGAGAGGAGGAAAGGAAAGGAAAGGAAAGGAAAGGAAAGGAAAGGAAAGGAAAGGAAAGGAAAGGAAAGGAAAGGAAAGGAAAGGAAGAGATTAAAGAAAAAGAAAAGAGGAAAGAAAAGACAAAGGAAAGAAAAGAGAAAAAGAAAAGAGGAAAAAGAAAAGAGAAAAAGAAAACAGAAAAAGAAAAGAAAAAGGCAAGAAAAAGGAAAAAGCTGCCTGCTCGCTGTCCCCTTCCCCCACCACACATACCGCAATATCACCTGGTGCCCCTTCCCACACCAGACTTCCTGAAAGAATTGCTTTGTCAACATTTAAATCCACCGAACAATTTCTGTCTGCCTAGATTAAAAATACCGGCCTGTCCCCGCGGCCCCGGGCACGGCCGTGTGCCCTGCGGGCCCGGGCGAGGCCGAGACCACGGGCCTCTTCCCACTCCCACGGCTCCACACTCGTCTTGCCAACCGATTCCCACTTCACTAGCCCTGGGTGCTTTTTTCCCCGTCTCACTTTAAATGAACCTTTCCGCCTCTATTCTTCTCTTTTCTTTTCTTTTCTTTTCTTTTCTCTTTTCTTTTCTCCCCCCCCTTCCATTTCTTTTACTCTTTCTCAGAGAGGATCTGAGGATCTCCCCCTTCTTCGCTAACCCAGCCCCCCCCCCCCAAGCTAGAAACATTTACACTTCAAAAGAGGCGCCCGCCTCTCTGCGGAAATTTCAAGAAAAATAAACTTTTGGGGGGAGTTGCGGTGATAGCTATCTTTCGATCTGCTTCATTAGCCGGCTTTCTCCAGCTGATCAAGCCGAAATCTTCTCCATTGATCCTATTTCCCATCCCCAGCCCCAATACACATAACCGCGAGGGCCCTCTCAGCTCCCCTCCGAAGTCTTTTTAGTTCTCCCGTGCTGCCTCGGCTTGGCCAACTCTCCGAGCTCGCCTCCTCCCCAGGAAGCGGGTTAAACAAACGCTGTTCTCGGCGATTGCCGCCTCTCCTCCGCTGCCAGCCGGGGAAGAGCGCTCCGCCCGGGAACAATAGGGGTCGGGCGGCGGGGGGAGCCCCTTGGAGAAGTCAGGCCTGGAGCGAAACTGTTGTGTCTGGGATTGTCGTTGTCGCCAGAGCCAGGACGTGCGCCCACGTTGGCTCCCAGTTTTCTACGGGCTGTCTGTCGCTGCTTACGCTGGAAACCAGTTAAACGCGACCCTATGGCTAGCGGGACGGCGTGCTGCGGGGGCAGAAGTTTTGTATTTATACCACATCGAGGTGCCGCTAACTCCTCGGCTCCACACACCGCCTGTCTTCATCCCCTTGCCAAGTGTGCGAGCACTTACAGCCTAAATGTTGGTAGTTTGGAGGTGGTTTAGCTCTGCCCTTAATACTCCGCAGCACCGTATTTACGGATTTAGTGGATAAATCTGCGCTGACCATCTCTATGTATTTTTCTGACCTACGACAACTAATTCAGCCTCGCGTGGGAAAGGCTGGGGCGAAATCCCTGGCTGTGGGGGGAAAGGAAAAAAAAAAAAGCCCAGGGATATGAGTGTTTAAAGGAAGGAGTTGGCATGTGTGTGAGTGTGAGCGGGGTCTTCAAGAAAGGGGGCACTTTGACAAAACCTTCCCGGGCGACTTTTGGGGTGCTTTGTCTGAGGACAAGGTGATTTCTGGCCTGAGGAGACATCCCGCTGCCTCTCCCCAGCAAGCGCCCGGGAGAAAGGGGTGTCCAGACCAGGGATCACTCCTTCGCTGTAGGGGTACTGGAGTCTGATCTTCCCGGGGTGGGGGGAGAGGGCGATGGGGCAGGACCGAGGTGCCGGGCAGCAGCGTGGAGATGCGGGAGCGGGATCAAAGCTGCCTGCGAGCTTTTCCTCGGGCCGGGCCGGGCCGGGCCGGGCAGGGCGAGGAGAGGAGAGGCAGAGAGGGCCCTGCCGCCCTCCCTGCCCCCCCAGCCGCTCTGCCCAGGAGACCCGAGATTGCTCTTGGTGGCCGAGTTTAGCAAATAAACACAAAGTTAGGTTTTAAACGAACAATTAATAAGAAAGAGACCGCGAAAAGAATAAAAGACCCCCATCCTTCCCCTCCCCCTGTGTCTCCGAGCCCCTCTCCCCCTCTCCCTCTCTCTCTCCCCCCCTAAGCACCTCTGGTCACGTTGGAGGATGAGTTTTTGGAGAGCTTCTGGTACAATATGGAGCACCACGGGCTGCAATTTCACACTCCACAGCACATTCCCCCTAAAGCTACTTTCTTTTTTTCGTATCTAAGACCCCCTCATGTCTCCCCCTCTCTCTTTCTCTCGCTCTTTTGTGAGCCATGGGTGGGTTGCATGTCTGGGGGACGCCGGGGCCGCGAGGAGGCCGGCGGACGGGGTCTGCCAGCGGGGCGGGTGCGTGTGTGCGCCGGGGGGGCCGCTCTCCCCCCTCGCCCTGCCTGCTGCTGGCTTTTCCCTTCTCTGCATTTGTTTGCCCTGAATGGTAATAGCCCACGTGTGCTGCTCTTTATTCAGTCACCGACACTTTAACCTCTCCTCTTTACAAGAGAGCGTTTGCCACAAAAACGAGACAAGCCGGAGACCTTTTGCAGCCTCATTGAGGGAAAAAAAAAAAAAAAAAAAAAGAAAGGAAGAAGGGGGGGGGAAGCCAACAATGTGAAGAGACACTTCTGCAACAAAGCCGCCTCTTAGCGCACCGGGCCGGCCGGAGCTGGGGCGAGTCTCCAAGCCTCCCGGCCCACAGACATATGGGGACGGGGACAGCCTGGGCGCAGAGCGCCCGAGCCTGCCCCCTCCCTCCCCAGGCAGGTAGGCAGGGAGCGGGCACTCGGCTCCCGGCGCCGGGCTCCGCCTCGGTGCAGCCCCTGCCGGCCGCGGGCTGGGGGAGCCCTCGCTGCAAGCGGGGTCCCCGGACCTGGCTCCCAGCGAGGCGGCCTCCGCGGGCCGGCCTTGTCCGCCCGCCACAGACCCCCTGCCACCTATCTCCTTTTGTCTGTCCGCCGGTCCCGGAGCCCCCTCCGCTCCTCTGCCTGCTCATTTCTTTGCACCGGAGCGGCGGAGCAGGGGGGATGGTGGGGGTGGTGAGGCAGGGCGGTTCCGTGCTGCTCCTCTGACCCAAAGGAGCTGGCCCAGACGTGAGCCCTCCTGCTCTTTCTGTGATGGGAGGCTGTGGCACTGGCGAGGCCCAGCTGCCTCTTCCCTTTGCCCTGGGCTGCCGCCGGGGTAGAGCCGTGGAAGCCCCCCTCTGCTGCCTCCTCCCCCCACGCTGGAGATGTCTTTTTTTTTGTTGTCCTCCTCTAATTTCTCCATAAAACTCCCGATGAGTGAATTAGACGCTTATTAAAGTCTCCTTTTAATCAGCAGTAGTGGGAGACCCTCCCTCCCTCCCTCCCTCTCTCTGCCCGTCCAAGGTTAGTTTGCCTCCGGGCCATTTGCAAATGTTAGGATTTACAGTTATCACACTCAAAAACATTTATATAACCCCTAACTATAATACACCCATAAAAACGGGGAGGGAGCGAAAACTGCTGCGGATCAGCGAAAAACCCTATGGCTTGCCCATTAAAGTCCCCGGAAAGGGTAATTCCAGCACTCAGAGGGGCCAAAGTGTGGTAATGACTGCTTGGGATTCACATCGCCAAAAATGATGGCACAAAGAGACCTGCCGGGGAGAGGGGCTGCCGCTGCACTCCACTCCCTCCGCAGGGCCGGCGGGGGAAGTTGAGAGCAGACTTCTCCGCACATGCATTAGAAAGTGATAGATATGCCTCGAGACTTTATCTCTTCTTTCCTTCTTTCCTTCTTTCTCTCTCTCCCTCCCTCCTCCCCCTTCCCTCTTTCTTTCCATCTCTCTTTCTCTTCCTTCCCCCCCCCCTCTTTTTCCTCCTTTCTCTCCCTTCCTCTCCCTTTCCTCTCTCTGTCTTTCTTCCTTTCCCTCTACCCTTCCAGTCGTCTTTTCCTTCCCAGCCAGGCTGAGCCCGGACAATTTCTATACACACACGAATCCACCTCCCCAGAGAAAGTTGCCCCGGTCGCGTTTCTGGTAGCGCTTCCCAAGCCCCGTTGTGAGCCCTGCCTCTGCCCCCGCTTCCCTCCGCCACGGACGGCTCTGCGGTCCGGGGGGATGTGCCGGGAGCGGGTTCGGGGAAGGCAGGCTCGTTTCCACCGCTAAACAAAGGCTGGAAACGCACCAACAAAGGACCTGGCGCGGCCCCTCCGCCCGGTGCGAGAGCCGCAGGTGAGGGCTGGGGCTTGCCCGGCCGGGCGCGGGGGGTCCTGCTTGCGAAGCAGTGCTTGAATCGGCAGGGGGGAAGGCGGGGGTCTGCAGGGCTTCAGGAGAAACTGGTCGTAAGTTGGTGGGGAAACTTTCTCTCCCCTCCCCTCTTTCTGGGGAAACCGGGCGATTTCCGTTCTCTCCCCGCCTGTCGCCTTCGCACAGGGGGGCTCGCTCGCTCGCTCCTTCCCTTCCCCTGGCTGGGAGCCGCGAAAGCCCAAGTTCGGCGCCTAATTAAAACGAGTGGCAGGAAGAGTCATTCCTCTTTAACATCAGCTGTTAATGGCCTCGGAGTTCAGCGCATCTGAGGAGGGAGACACAGAGCGAGAGGCAGGGGGATGGAGTGTGCGGGGAAACGGAGGGGCTGAAAAAAGGGGGGTCTCGAAGCGTGGTGGAGGAAGAGAAGGAGAGATTAAAGGAAGGAGGGAAGGGGAGAATTTTAACGTAAAAAGAGGAGCTGGAGGGTGGCGGGGGGGGGGGTGGTGGTTCTGAGCTGTGAGCCGACGCCAAATCTCCCCTCCAGCACCCCTGGCTGCCTCGGCTGGGCAGGCTTGGGAGAGAAACGGAGTCAGGGAGCAGCACGCAGCAGAGGAGAGAGGACGAGCGGATCCGGGATGAAGGGAGAGAGGGAGGGAGCTCTTCCGAGCCGCGGAGCGCTTTTCCTGGCTGCCTGTCTTGCCTTCTCTCCTGCACCCTGATCCCTTCCCTCCTTCCTCTCCTCTCGGAGGTTTGCAAACCAAACGTCACCAATCAATACGAACCCCGGCTCTGTGGGTGCGTGCGTGCGTGTGTGTGCGTGTGTGAGCGTGTTTGTTGATGCCGACCTGCTGGACTTCAAAAATCTGCCGCTTCCGACTCCCTCCCAGCCTGTAAGTTCAGAATTACAACCTTCTACATCTATGCAAACTTTTATTTATCGGAGAATTCCTTTCTCTAGGAGAAAGAGAAATTGTCACCATGTGATCGGCTAATTTCTGACACACGGGGCTTTACCCCTCCCCCAGCGTGGGGAAAAAATATCTCCCGTGGATCTCTTTGCACTGTGCACAATCCATAACTTTGGCAATGTATATACAGTGTTATTTCTGCAAGGCAGTTTTCCAGGGTTAGGGGAGGTGGTTGCATTCTGCTAAATGGATCCTTTGTGGTGAGTGCAGATTTATGCCCAGTTTTGATTTATAATTAAATTAGCTTCTAATTTGCAATATGTGTGTCTGTGTTTAAAATGTATCTAATCTGTGAAATTGAGGACGGGGGCACTTTAAATGAAAATCTACCTTTCGCCTCAAGGGTTTCGTTATGAAGGGATAGCCGGGAGGGCAGCGTGCAGCAGGAAAGCGGGGCTGTAATTTCCATTAGGAGATGTCAATCAATCCTTCTTTTCAATACATCAATTAATAAATCCGATTGGTGCTGCGGGCTGCTCCCCCAGGGCACTCTTTCTGGCCGGATGGGGAAGTGTGAGGGGGAAGGCAAACTTTGGCAGGGAAGTCCCCGCAGGCAGCGCCCGGCCCGACCCGACCCGGCCCGGCCCGGCCCGGCCCCCCCCCCCGCCTCCTCCGGCCCAGCGCTGGGCTCCGGGACCGGCTCCCGCCCTGGCAGCCCGGCCCCGGCCCCGGCCCCGGCCTGGCGCGGCGCTGGGGGCGGCAGGCGAAGCCGGCGGGACTCTCCCCGTCGGCTGTCGGGGTCTGGCACAGCTAAATTAACACAACCTGGTGAGATACGGTCGATTTTTTCGCCCCCACAGGCGCGCCAGAGACGCGGTGCGGCCGTGGGGGTGTGCACAGGCGGTTAGAGCCGGGCCTGGGACCCCCCGTCTTAGTTGATTTATATTTAGGCTTCACTTATTTAAACGACACCCCCTCCACCCCACCCCCCGCACTCCGTCCCACCCCACGCAGCTCTAACCCGGGCAATAAACATCATCGTTTTGTTCGGTTATTTTCCAGCGGAACCGCAGCACCTAGCTTCCATTTCTCACAATTAAAAAGGGGCCGGGACGGTGGGGAACTCCTCCAGCCTGACAGCTCGCCCCGGCTCTCCCTGCTGTTAGCGTGCTCTCCGCACCTACAAATCAGCGGGGAGGTGGGAGGAAAGGGTATTTCTTTATTACTATTAATTTTTTTTTAACGGGCAAATGTAGGAATTCCGTGGTCTCTCTCTAATTTGGCAGTGACACCCATCCTCCTTTCTTTTCAAGTAGCGCTGGTAGCTCGGAAGACCACCACCGCGGTGGGGAGGCGGGTGGCCGTGGGAAGCTCGAGGGGACCCCGGCGCAGGGGTGCCCGGTGCCCGCCTGGGGAAGGCTGGCCCAGCGGAGACAGGGCAGGTATGTGGAGGGGGCCGGCGTCGGGACAGGGCGGCACCGAGGTCCTCCCGTTGGGTCTCTGCCCTTAGAGCTTCACATAGTCAGAGGAAAAACCCGACAAACAAAACTAATTCAATGTGTTGCCTCTCCCTGCCAGCGCACGCCCGGTGTTTTGTAGAAATCCGGCTGAAAAAAGGGCTGACTTTTCTGAACCCCCGACCGATGTAAAAAAGGCGCTTAGAGGGAGGGAGAGCATCCTCAAACTGCTCCGTAGCCATCATCATCATCAAGCCTGTCCGTTTGATTTAAAAACAGCACGATAGCTGTCACTGAACGCTGTCTCCTCAGCTTCCCTTCCCCCCCCACCCATACGGCTTTTTACCCTCAGATTTGCGGGCTGCTGTTGTCGGTTTGAGTTGCTCGGCACAAGCGTCTTTTGCGTGTCTCCAGCGAGCGGAGTAACGCTGAGTACACACACAGGGCTGCGAGTGGGAGCACGGGCAGCCTGGGTTCGCGGGGCTGAACTTCGGGAAGGAAAGAAGTAAAAAGAAGAGGGAGAGATTGAGAGAGACTCTCCCAGGCAGTTGATCCCATTAGCTCCGTCCTTGGGTTGCATATTTATACGGTCTAGGAGGTGAACAGATGGACTATCAATTTAATTCCATCTTCAACACCATCAGAGATTGATTTTCTACTCGCTTTTAATTTTGCCATAATTAATTAGATCATTACAACTGTTTTCTATTGATCTCCCTATTTAAACCTCAGATGCAAAGGGACTTGGGCAGATCCTTTAAAAACACAGAAGGGAAAAGGAACAGAGGGGGTTGCAAACTTTCTGAAGGTTTTTTCAGTTTCGACTCAGAAGATTTTCGGTGCAGAACAGCAAAAAAAAGCCGCTGTGGCCTTTTCTTTTAGGAGGCCTTTTTCGTTGCCTTTATGTTTTTCCTTTACGTTTTGGCAATTCTTTGTCATATTTATATATAATATACAGCGTATATAATAGATTTAATTGGTTCGATTATGAAAATACACGCTCGCACGTGTGTATGTGGATATGTGCATATATATATATACACACATACAGCGTATTTAGTATTAAGATTTACTGAGGTGGTGCACATACATTTATATATGGGGACTCTATCGACAGAAAAGAGATGTGGTTTTCCTAAGGGTGGGTGTTTTTCTTTGCCTCCCGTACGTGTCTCTCTGTTTGTGCACCTGAATCACTCTCTAGACGGGGGATATTTCACCCTGCGACTCCACCAGAAATGACAAAAGAAAACCGGAGCTGCAAGCCCCGGTTCCCCACGCCCGCCGGAGCCTTTCTTTCCAAGCCTCCCCTTCAGCAAACGGTTGGCAGCCGGGGCAGCAGCACGGCTCTGTGCCGACAGTCGGCGAGGTCTGCATTTTAAACCTCTATGTCCTTTTTTCGCCCCAAATCCCTAAATTAACAGCTCCGTTTATATACGTAATTTGAGGGAACCAAACCGCGTAATTGTGCTTTTACCGCGAGCGGCAGCGCCGAGGAAAACCTTTCCTCCCCGGCGGGGTTTGTTTGAAGCTTTGTTTGCAAATCATAAAATTGACGACGGGGAGGGGGTGGGGGGGGGGATCCGGAGACCCGTCCGTCGGCGGGGCAGGTTTCGGGGGGTGCAGAGTCAGCGTGGCGGCCCCGGCCCCCGCCCCGGCCCCAGCCCCGCGGGGGGGCGATGCTGCCCCGGTCCCGGTCCCGGTCCCCGGCGGCAGCTGCTCCGCGCCCCGGCCCCGCAGAGACTGGCGAGGCGCTGGGCTGCCGGAGAGCCCCGAGGCGGGGACAGTGCAGGTCCAGAAGTGGGAGAGCCGCCACAGCGAGCAAAGTTTCACGGGGTGGGGAGAGAGTCGGTGGGGGTAGAGTTTAGGCGATGCCCTGAACTTTCTGTGGACGGGAGGGAACTCCGGGACTGGGGCAAATCGCCAAACCCGGGGTGTAAAATAGGCCGGGGGCGGAGAGCGGGTGGCGGTGGCTTGCACGGCCGGCCCGGGCGCCGGGGGGGCGGCGAGGCAGAGCGACCGGGGCCGCTGGCGGCCGGGCCGGGCCGGGCGGGGAGGGGACGGGGCTCGGCCCGGCTCTCGCTCGCCTCTGGAGGCTCCGCTGCGGGTCCTCTCACGGTAAACACGGTGGGAACCCAGCCCTTCGAGGGGGGCTGGAGCGGGCACCCATTAGGCAGGGGGGGCATTTAGCAGGTGAGATGGCAAGCGTTGGAGGGGAATCTGGCGAGGCAAGGAGGGTGTGTGTGGAGGAGAGCAGAGGCAGGCTGCCTCCTGCCAAAGAAAGGAGTTGGGGGTGACGGTCTCATCCCTCACTGCTGAATATTCAGAGCCCCCCCCCCCCCTTACCTGCTCTCCCTGAGCTCTGAGCCATGGCTCCTCTGCCTAATGGCCCGTCTCCCCGGGACGGCTGCAAACCAGTAGATCCGCCGCGGCCTTTTCTTCGCTTCTCTCCTCCCCGCTTGGGTGTCTTGCTTTCCCCCGCTGACTTTCGAGATCTAGGCGCAACCACCCAAAACTAAACGGTTTAGATAACAACACACACACACACACACACACCAGAGCACCGCCACCACCACCAAAAAAAAAAAAAAATAGCCAGCCACAGAGAAAGAAACGCCGCTCTACTGAGCCGGGACAGGCTAAAAGGAGGGGAAAATAAATAACAATCAAAGCAAATGCAGCGCTGCTGCTTATAAAAGTGGAGAGGGACTCACCTGCTCCAGTGTAGCAGGGCTGTGCAGCCGGGGAGAAAAGGGACTGGGGGGGGGGGGGGGTCCTGTGGGTTGGGTGGTGGGCAGCGCCTGGACTTTGAATCTGCTTCCCCTTGCCCCCCTCCCGCAAACTGGCTACCTGTAGGGAAGTCTTGTTGCAACAGCAGATTAATTTGTTGTCTTATTACCATAAAAATGTGCTCGGAGAGGGGGACGCGGGACAGAGGAGGAACTTCCTCCAAGTTGAAAAGGGAGGCGGTGGGCTCTGGCTGCGGGGGGAGCGCGCCGGGGCCGGGGCCGGGGCCGGGGCCGGGGCCGGGGCCGATCCGTGCGGTGGCGCAGCCCACCCGGGAGCTGGCAGCGCTCAGCTCAGGGGCCCGGGCAGCCCCCAGGTGGGGTGGCGGGGGACGGGGACTGGGGACTCCGCCGTTTACTTTGGAGGCGGCAGAAGGCAGTCCTGTGAAGTCTGCCCCTGTGAGCTCCTGGCTTTGTGCTTCTGAGAGATTATCTATCCGTCCATCCATTTATCTGTCCACTCATCTCTTCCTTGCTCCTACGGCCGCGTTTTGGTAAAGGCTTCGCGACTGAAAAGAAATAATAAATAAAACAAAGCTCCAAAGAAGAAAAATTCCCAGTGCTAAAGACATCACTGAGCGAATATTTTTCTTTCTCTCTTTCTACCCCCCCTCTTCCATCTCCCCATTGATTGAAAGTCTCTCTCAGCTCCAACAAGGAGTCCCAGGAAAAATGAACCATTCTGCTATCGATTCTTCATTAAAATTACATTTCTGCATTTGCTAAATTGGTTTTAAAAAGCTTCCCCTGTTATTATTGTCTTGTCAGAGCCGGCGGTGCTGGGCAAACAGTATTTAAAAGCTTGGGACCTCTCCAAGATGAGGCTGTTGGGGGGTTTGTGTATGCATGTGTTTTTCTTTTTTAAAGTGTTTAGGAAAATGTTAACAACGCGGTCTGGCGAAAAGCATGCCCCAGACAAGTGGATCATTGTAAAAATGAAGGTGGAGGGAGCGCTTTCCTTCATAACACTTAAAAATCATCGATTGTCGCTTCAAGCAAAGAAAAAAGAGGTTCATTTTAAATATTAAAATGGGACGCCAAAAGTCAATAATGGCAGCAATGAGTATTTTTCTGAGACGACGTCTCCCACCCGGTCTGCAGCAGCCGCCAGATCTGTCTGGAGCAGTTCCTCACCTCGCTGCAGCCTGAGCCCTGCTCGCAGCCGCACACTCCCGCCGCTCCGAAACGTGCTTCCACGGAAAGGTGTTTAAATAAGTCCAGCTAACCCTTACACACGCACCAGATTCCTCCGACCTAGCCCCAACAAACCCCACGGAATCCCCCTCCTCCCTCCCCAAACTGGTGTGGGAAAAACCCAGGAGGGACTCTGGGAGATTTACTTTGAATTCTGCAAATCTCTCTCGAAAGAGCAGGGAAGCAGAAATGTCTTCCTGATGTGTTTATCCCCTAATCAGTTCATTAGTTATAAACAACATGACATTAGAAGTTAGGAGGCAGTTGATATTAATTTTTATTTAACTAGTTGATGTTTAATCCGTCACGCCAGGCTGCTTAGAGAGAGCTGCCTGACACAAACCAGTTAGAACTTCATACACCGCGATGATCGTCCGGGCACCGGGACAAACAAACGGCGGCGGGGGTGGGGGGCGAGGGGCAGGGAGACGGAGGGGAAGGGGGCGAGGGGGAGAGGCACAAACCCGGGAAACAGGGAAAAGCAGCAAAGGAGGCTGGAAAATTCCCCTCTCCAAGGACTAAAGAGAGGGGAGGGGGGGGAAGATGTCAATGGGCGGGGGGGGGGGCGAAAGGGACCATGAAAAATACCGCCGGGAGGCTGAGCCGAGGGGGCCGGGAGGAGCAGGTGCCCGTACCAGGCACCCCTGCGGGCTGGGGGGCGGCCAGCCGGGCGGCCCGGGGGCGCGGGCAGGGCCGGGCCGGGCAAGCGGGTTGGGGCCCCCCGAGGGTCCCGCCCGGCCAGGGGGCGGCAGGGGCGGCGTGGGGCTGCGCGCCGCCGGGCAGAGCGGCGGTCGCCGCCGAGCGATTCCTCCTCTTAATTAAAAGAGGCGCCGGTTAATTAGAACGGGGCTGGCCGAGGGAGAACAGCAACACATGGTGGGGCCGGGATAAACGGGGACCGGGCTTCTGCCGGCTTTCCGGGGTGTAACAGTTCCCTTTGGTGTCAAACTGCGACCCTTAACCAAAGAGCACAAGTGCTACTGCAAATAAAAGGAGTGAACGATTAAGGACGGAAGATTGGTGGGTACGTTCACGGACACACGTGTCTTCCTACCTTCAATCCGTGCTGAAGTATTATCTAACTCGAGTCTAGAATTACAGGCTTCCCTGCCGTAAATTCTTGTTTCTCCCCTTGCAGCAAACTGGTACCCTACAAATGGGTAGAGGGTACCTGTTCGGCTATACACCATCTTTAGATACGTGAATCGCTGCTCTTTACCCACTGACCCTGCCAGCTTGTGGGACCACCGCCCCCGCCTTTGCTCCCGAGGTGACCACCGAGCATTATCCCAGCACGTCCCCCTTCTGCGGCGGGACCCCCGGCGCTTCTCCCCCCGTGTGAGTGCTCCTGTGCCCCCGCCGTGTGCCCTTTCACTCAGCACTGTTCAGAATGTATCAATGGGAGCTATTAGAATTATATCCGCATGTATTTCACAATTAAAGCATTTCTTGGCGAACCAGGAAAACCCTCGGCAATAGCTGGGTGCATTGCTTGCCCTGGACGCCTGTTCCTCCGTGCGGCTGTGAAGTACAGGGCAAGCGTTCCTGCCTACGACCTATATTTTAATATCAATTTCCATATTAATCAATCACCCCATCTATCTGCTGGATAAAGGAAATAGTTCACATTCCGAAGAAAATTGCCTGCTTTCCCGCAGTTAATAGTTAACTCCGGAATAGAAAGTTCCCAGGGAAATGCGGAGGCAGAGGGAGCGCGGCTCTCCCTGCTCCCGGAGAGCACCGGCCGCCTCTTCCCCCGGCCGCGAGAGCGCGGCTCTTCGTAACCCCCCCCGGGAAACCCCCCCGGCTCCTCCGCGGCGGGATCGGGGCTCCGGCTGCCTGCGCCTTGTAAGAAAGAAACGGGCACCGAGTGTTTTAAGGAATAAACTCTTGATGGGGATGTGGGATGCAGGGAGGCAGGCTCTTTCCCCGTAGTCCGAGACAGAAAGTGGCTGCAACAGGTAATAGGGCAGACACCAGCGACACGGGGAGCAGGGAGGGCTTTTCAGTGGCGAGGGGAAATGCACGCTGCTCGGCTGTTTGGCTTGAGAGCATCGTAAGGAAATGGGTGCCTTTCCCTGTGTCCGGCGCCTCCTCTCCCTTTCTCCGAGGCAGGGTGTGCTCTGAAGGACAGAGAGGATATTTAGGAGGGGACCCTGCGAGAGAGATGCAGGGGCAGGGGCGAGGCTCGACCCCGGCCGGGGGGCTGCGGCGCTCGGAGGCCGCTCTCTGCGGTCCGCCCGGCCGGCAGCCGAGCCCGGGGCAGAGCCGGCCCCTTCCCGAGAGTTTCGGGGTGACTTCAGAGGTGCGGCGATGTCCGTGTCGCTGCCGCTGTGCCCCGCACGGTTGCCTTAGTGCTGGGCTGGCCACCTGGTGCCTTTTGGCGGTGATGGTGGAGCTGGGGAGGACACAGGGAAAGGGGAGAGGGACAGAGGAAACAGCGGGCCTCGTCTCCGGTTCTGGGCTGTCTGTAGGGGCTGCGGGATGAGCAGGAACACTGTGAGCTGCCAAAGTTGGAGGGATGCTGCTGGCACTGGAAGAGGCTGCCCTTCTGGGGGCTGGGCTGGTGGCAGAGCAGCGGAGTGGGAAGGGGGTTGCGAGAGTTGCGGGGTGGGGGCGAGTGCCTGGGGAGGCGGTGGGTTAGGGCTGCCGGGGGTGGGACCCGCAGGGGCTCCCGCTGCCTTCGGGTCTCTCCGGCGGGGTATCGGGGTGCTGGCTGGGGGGGCGGACGGGTGGGAGCCGGCGGAGCTACGGCAGACGACGCCGGTGCCGCGGCCTTGGCGTGAAGTTGCCGGCCGGGACAGGGACTTGGCGCGGGGAGGAGCGGGCTGGGCGGGCGGGCCTCCCGGTGCCGCCCCGGGGCACAAAGCCCGGCCGGCTGCGGGAGGCCGGGTCCCCGGCCGGGAGCTCCGGCACCGGCCCGGAGGGAGCCGGGGGGGGGGCGGGGGGAGCCGCACCCCCGCTGGCCCCGGGCTCCCGGCGCCCCTCAGCGGGGCGGCCGCGGCACCGTTCCCCGTCGGGGCGGCGGGGCCGCGCGTCCCACCAGAGGGGGCAGTGCAGATCGGCGGTGACGGGTCCCGCTCCGGGCCCCGCCGGGCACGGGGCTCCGGCCTCGGCCCGGGCGGGGGGCTTCCGGCCAGCCCCGGCGGGGGACGGGGCGTTTTAACTGCTCCCTGCGCTGTGGTGAGGCTCAGATTCCAGAGCGCTTCCCCAAAGGTTTTCACGCTCCCGACCCGTTCCCCACCCGGCCGGAGGCGGCGGCTGGCAAAAGCGGGCGATGTCTCCCGGGGTCCGGGCTGCCGGACCCCCTGCGCGGGGCCGGCTCGGTGCCGGGGGCGGGGGGCGGAACCGATCTCCCGGGGTTTTGGGAGACCTCCGTGCGATCGCTTCTTTCTTCCTCAAGTAGTTCAACACAAGTTTCTAGCCCGAGGAGGGGGACCCGGCAGCCGGATGGCCTGGGGGTGCCCTGTGCTTAGGGACAGCCGGGGCTAGCAGGGGCCGGGGAGCTGCTCCAGGGCTCGGGGAGTGTGGGGGGAATCGCTGCGTGGATTAGGGGAGGAACGAGGGAGAGGGATACGCTGGTAGGGGACACCCGCTCGCCGTTGCCAGAACTGGAGAAAGGGAAGGGGAAACTGGAAGATCACGTAAAAAAAACGAGAGGCTGGAGACACAGAGCCACTCCCTGCACTAATGTGCAAAAGAAGGGGAAATAAAAGAAGGATGAAAACTAAGTGAGAAGGTGGAAATCAGGATGGATAGATAGACAGAGAGACAGACACTGATTTTTACTAATGTTAGAGAAAAAAAGGGCTGAGTAAAGAAGGGGACGTTTAATTTGAAGAAGAAAGGAGGATGGATGGATGGATGGATAAAAAGACAGAATAGAGATAAAATTTTAATGCGAAAAATAGTAAATGTGAGAAGAAGGAAACAGAAAATGAGGAAAAAAACCCCTTCTAGCATTTGTGGACAGAAAGAAGGGAGTGAGGGGGCAGGGAAAGGAAAGGAAAGGAAAGGAAAAGAAAGGAAAGGAAAGGAAAGGAAAGGAAAGGAAAGGAAAGGAAAGGAAAAGAGAAAAGAAAAAAGAGGAAGAAAAGAATAGAAAAGAAAAGAAAAAAGAGGAAGAGAAGAGAAGAGAAGAAAAGAAAAGAGGTTTTTAAGAGCCGTCAAACAGTTGGTAGACATCAGAATTAGAACAGAAAAGCAAAAACATTTATGGCAGCCGGCGCCGAGGCGATTTCCCTATTGGCATTTTATGGAGCTCCTAAATCTCAGCTTAACGCTGTTTTGAGCTGTAAGAATTATTTCCCCCCGCACTTCTCTGTTTTAGGTTCACTTCCAGTTCCCATCGCGGGTCCCTCGGAGCAGGGGGAGCAGGCGCACCCCGGCGCTCCGCACGCCGCCCCTCAGAGCAAGGGCCTCCCTCCGGGCCGGCGGGCAGCGGGGGCTCGCCCCTCCGCCCCGGGGCGGGACACACACACACACACACACACACGGCAGCTGCCGGCCCTCCCACCCCCTCGGCAGCCCGGGGGTCCCGCGGGGTAGCAGCGGGAGCGGCTCTCGGCGGCCCCGCAGGCGCCGGGGTGGGCCGGCGGGCAGGAGCAACAGTTCCCCGGCACGTCGAGGGAGGGGAAGGACCTGCTCTTCCCCCGGGGCACGGCTTTCCCAGGGGTGGGGAGGGGGAAAGCCGGCCCCGCGGCGGGGCGGCGGCACGGCCAGGGTGCCTGGCTCCGCAGGTCTTGCCGGGCGGGGGGCGAGGGTTGGGGAAGGGCTATGGGAAATACAAAAGAAAGACCTCAAGGTGCGGAGAAGTGAGGAAAGGAAGCGGCTCTCCCTTCCCAGGCAGCCTGCCCTCACACGCCGCCTCCACCTCGGTGGAAAACTCCAAACCTCGGTGGAAAACTCCAATACTCCAGGCGCTAATAATGATAAGAGGAACAATAATGACAACAATGATAATGCGTTTCCGTGTATTAAAACCTAGGAAATAAATGTCCTCCTACACCCGCTGCCTCCCCGGTCCCCGGATCTCTGGAACGCGCTGAGTTTTCAGAGCGTTTCGGGGGCTGGGCCAGGTTTGGGAGAGGGATAGCGAAGGGAAAAGTAAAAGCCGGGGGAGATGTAGCTCGTGTGCCTTTCACCTTATCCCGGGAACACAACCATTGTCCTTGTGACAAGAGTCTCTGTTATGGTCTGGGAGCTGCAGAGAAAAGGGAAGTTTGCAGGTCTGTCTCCTAACTCCGCTGCGGCCAGCTCCCTCGCCTCCCCCCAGCCTGCCCGCCACCCCCGGGCTCTGAACCGGTTCATACAAAAGTGTGTGCGAGGGGGATAAAAGTTCCAGTCTCTCATGAGGGGAGAAGGCTGCAGGGGCAGAAGCAAGTTAATTTCCAGCCGATTTCTCATTACTCTTCTTAACGCCTATAAGGGAGAGAAAATTAGGCACACAGCACACGTTTTGGCCACTTCATAAAAAATGCAGATTTGAGAGATGATGTGAAATGTGCCCTCGAGTCAATGATTAAAGATAGCTGACTACATTTTCTTCTTCCTATTTGGAGTCGAGATGAGAAATGCCCCTGAGCTCTGTAGGTCCAGGAAGGGTCCTTTAATAACTGATAAATTGGCCCAAGAACTCCTTCCCTCCCGCCCTACCCCCTCCACCATCACACATCGCCGGCCGTCAGGGGAGAGATGCAATCCGCCGCTTTTCGCCCGGCGATCAATAGGAAACGCTCTCGGGGGATGATTTCCCGAGGGGCCCTTGTGTGCCTGGACACGGCCGGCTGTGACACTCCAGCGAGTGGGTGCAGAGGGCTGCGGCCCCTCCTGCCTTGTCCCACTCCTGTCAGTAACTTTCCCTCCCCACCATCCCCTCAGCTTGTCAACTTTGCCTCCGAGCCGGTCGAGGGACGGAGATTCTGGTTCAACAGCACTAAAGATTTGCACTGAAAAATAACTGAGGGAGGAGATGGCCAGCCTGGAAATAGGCATATTCGCTTTTATTTTGGAAGCGGAGAAAGTCGCGGAGGGCTGGTGGCAAGGGGCATCTCTGGCAGCTGCCATCTCTCCCCCGACTGCCAGGAGTTGGGTCTTCCCGCAAGTTTCCCAAGAAAGTTTTCTCATCGACAAACGTCCATGTAAAGGGGGGGCACCCGCCGCCCCCCGCCACGGCCACTCGTAAGAGGAGAAAGAGGCATTTGCCGAGCCCTGCCAGGGAGAGGTTTAAAGGCACAATGAAGGACAAGTGTCAGGAAGAGCCCAGATCTGTCCCTTTTCCCTGCCTGGCATCGGAGGGTGCAAAGCGCCCGGGCTGCTGGCTTCCAGGGCTGGGCTCTTCGGTGGAAACAGGAGTGAGTCATGGATGCTGAGGGAGGGGCGAAGGGGAAGAGTCCCCTCCAAAAAAGCGCTTCAATTTCTGACTTTCTCAAACGCATCCTACCCTGCGGCCCCCACCGCAAACTTCGGAGGAAGGAAAAACAGAAAGGGAAGGAAAGATAAGAGAGGGGGGGAAATAAAATCAAAGCTTTCCAGCCCGCTGGAAGAAGAAATGTGTATTTCTTTTCTCTAAACACTCCTAATTTTTCAACCCAATTGAAAATAATAAAATGTATAAAGAAAGCAGGGATGCAGTTTTCCAGAGCTCAGCTGCTGAATAACTCCTCATCAGCCGCACCGATTTCTTTGATTAATCCCGAGGTCTGAAGTAGAAGCAGTTCCAGTGTGACACCTTACACGCCAAGCTGCTTCTGCTTCCCTACTTTGTTAGACTCGTTTATGCGCAATTTTTTTTTTAACAATAATTTCAACTCCTTTCCCCCTTAATAAATCCATTTTCTGAAGCGGTACCTGCTTTCTAATTGCCCTGAATAAATGCCTTTTCCCCATCTCCGGCTTCCTAAATCCCTCAGCACCCCGGTGGGAAGGAGGTTGCAGGCACCAGGCGGGGGGACCGGACCACCCCAGCTTCTGGCAATTTCCCCCTGCTCCGTAGTCAGGAACTTATAATTGTTAATTTCGTGTGCGAAACGGCGCAGACCGACATTCGCTCTCTTAATGGGACTTAATGTAACTGTACACGATCCTTTATGCAACTATATATCTAACGAGTTCTCTTATTGCTAGACGTATTGCCAATTCTCAGATTCCCTGCATAACTAGAAGTATATATGTTATATTCACAACTACGCGCATATACCCGAAATACATTCGTCTGTGGAGAGGAATACGTGGCAATATATACGAAATGTATAATATAAAACCGATTCTCTATATCAAAATGAAGAGACTTTAATTTATATATATTTTATTGCATATAACCATTTCTTCTGGAGACAGCTAGGGAGCATTTAATGTGTGGAGAGATGCACCTGTGCAGAGATTTGGAAGGGAAAGCTCTTGTGTGCTTGCATAGCCTGTGTTTATGCCCATATATCATATGTATCTCTCGCTCTCTCTCTCCCCTCTTGTGCATGTATAAAATATCAACGCGATGCTTTAGAAAAGCTGTGAGCTCTGCACAGTTCTTTACCCTTTTGCCAGATGATGCTGTTGTTTATAAAATCGCACTTCTCCGCGAGGCGGTTTGCACCCTCCACACTAATTTACACTATCGAGTCATTTATCCAGCTTTCTTTTCTCCCTGAATTACGCGGCTCGGAGTCAACCAGAAGCACCAAATTCCTGCCTTTCTGATGAATGGACAATATCGTCTGCTCCTTTCAGGGCGAGAGAAAAATAGCTCGGGCACACGAGACCGAAGCCGGGGGCTGCTCGGCGGCTGCCCCGCAGGGAGCGGAGCGGGGCCGGTCCCCTCTTCGCCGGGCGCGGGGGGCAGCGCCCGAGCCGCCCCCCGAGCTTCTCCCCGCCGCGAGTGGGTGAGGTGTGGGGGCGGCCGCGGGTGGGAGAGGCACCGGGCAGGCTCCGGCTGGAGCCGGGCTTCCCCCGGCGAGGGGAGCCGCGCAGCCCGCCGAGGTGCGCCTGCCTCCGAGCCTCAACTGCATCCCGCTCCCCCCTCCCCCCCCCCCCGGGTGTGCGTGTGCCTGTGTGTGATTTTCCTGGGCTGGCTTTGGGCTGCTTCGCAGGAGGCGCTAATTAGAGTGTAACTGCCAGGTCATTGATTTCATGTTACTAGAGTTGTTGTTGTTGTTCGTGGGGGTTTTGGGTTTTTTTTGGGGGGGGGGTGGTTTTTTTTTTGACATGAAATATCAGCCCAGATCAGAGGCAGTAGGAGCTGGGTTGAGGACGGTCTCCTATGAGATTCCCCCAAACCCACAAAACCCAATTGACCTAATAGACGCACACTGCTGGCTTGGGAGTCTCAACCTCCAGACCCGGGGATCTGCCTGTTTTCCCTTTGTTGCTTTGTTGTAAGTCTCCTTCTGAAGCCGAGATCTGAATGCAGGGAGCATTATCAATGAGTTTTAAATAATAACAAAGGGGGAAAATAAAAATAATTAGCCCCGCCTCTTCTAGTTTCAATTACTCTAATTAAAAACCCGAAAGGCAATTCCTAGGCAATATCTAATAATAGAATTAGCAATCGGATCCATCATTTCACACGGGGATTTACTTGCAGGGGTACTGTGCGAGCTCTATTAATAATAATAAAAAATCCTGCTAACCCTCTTTTTAAAATTAATAACTCTGTAATTATAATAATTTTATGTGCCTTTTTATAAGAAGAGGTTAATGTTGCCACAGTCTGGGGATGGGAAGGATGAAGTGAAGCGAAATACTGCTGCTTAAACTGACACCTTCCTATTTTATTAGGAGACATTATTATTATCAGACATCTGCAGGTAGAGAATTAAAATTAAAATCGCTTTCAACAATTCAATACACTTTTTATCAGCCATCTATCTGAAAATCATGAACATTCATCATCGGAGGCATTCTCCCTGAAAACAAGAACCCATTCAAATTTTATACAAATTATCATATTTATCATAGTCTGAAACTCTGGAGTAACATCTCCACAAACTGTCTGCTAACTCCCCAGGGAACTGAATTTCACTCCGCAGTCGCTCAGAGCAATTCTCGCTCCCTCTCCCTCTCTCCCGGCCCTTTCACACTCTCTGCTTCCCGCGACTCCGCAGCCCCCAGAATAGAGGGAGCGAGGGCGCGGGAAAGGGGGGGGGCCGGGGGGGCGCGAAAGATGCGGCGACAAACAACATTAAAATAACGCACAACAAGGCGAAATGCCATCCCCTCCTCTTGCAAGGGAAACAAGTTTCGCCTGGTGTAGCGAGACTTCAAAGCCAACCGGCTCTCCGTGCCGATTTTGGAAGGGTGGCATCGGTTTATCTTTAAGGTTGACGTCTTTGCACGAGCCCATTATTATTAGTTACTAGT
This sequence comes from Harpia harpyja, assembly GCF_026419915.1. Taxonomy (NCBI): domain Eukaryota; kingdom Metazoa; phylum Chordata; class Aves; order Accipitriformes; family Accipitridae; genus Harpia; species Harpia harpyja. The sequence continues at coordinate 24,435,497 of NC_068949.1, forward strand.
ATTATTAGATAATAGTAATAATAAGAACAATAACAGTAATGTCTGATTCCCCTCCATCTTTTCCTTTTTCTTTCTTTTATTTTTTGAAAACGCTGCCGGTGTTTTGCCTTGCAGAATTCAACCGGCGCAGGGAAATACATTGGCTGTTATTTATATGGGCACTTGCTGCTGGTGACAAATGACACGAATCGGTGCTTCCTGTTTGCGGGTTTGGATGAGACAAATCACTTCCCACGCTTTGCTAATGACAAAAAGTTCATCAGCGCTGAATCAGGGGCTGGAGCCGCGCCGGCTCCACGCCTTTCTTTATCCCCTCTTAAGATAGCGCTTCTCTCGGGGAGGGACCACCAGGCGCAGACAGGCTCTGCCCCCTCCCGGCCCGTCCCCCCCCGCCGTGGGGCCGCCCCGGCCCCGCGCCCCCCGGCCCCGCCGCCCCGGCCCCGCGCCCCCTCAGCGCGGCGGAAAAAAAAGTAGTTCCAATACAATGTTTGTTAACTAGGTTATCTAGGCTGTAGAAGATTTTAATGTTGAATTTTATAGCTTTACCACGCTCTACCGTCCTTGTGAATATTGTAATATTGCATTTTTTACAAGTTACTCTTCTGTTAATGTTCCAGCTAGTAACTTTTATAATCCTCCTCAATGAAATTTTTTTGTATTCTTCCGCACCGTTAACCTCAATGGCGGCACCTCAGCCCCTGGCAGGAGGCAAAGATGAAATGAATTCCTCTTTAATCAGAAATAATAATAATAAAAACACACACAAGGCTCCCTCTGCCTTTTATTTCAGCTTTCCTTTTCGGGGAGGGGGTGACGCTTCAGGAGTCTCCAGCCCCCTGCCCTACGCTGTACCCCTGGGGTGTGCCTGGCAGAGCCGAAGGTGGGCCAGGAACGGTGCTTGCCCAGCCCCAGTCACTCCATTGGGGATGGGGGGGCATGGCCTGCCCAGCCCTTGTCCCTTTGCCCCCGCCCCCCCCCCAGCCTTTGCCGCTGCTTTCTGCTGACAGCCTGGAAGCTGGCTGTGCTGCAGGCATGAGCTGGCAGCCTTCTCAGAGCTGCCCACCAGAAGGGAAAGTTAGGCACTTAGTTTCCTTCTTCATCTGTAATTCTGTCAGTGGATTGATTGAGGTGCTCCACGGAGCAGCATCCTTACAGCCAGTCCTGCTGGCGTCAGTCGGCCGAGCTCGGCTCACTCTCTGGTTCCTGTTGACCTCAGCTGGGCTGGAGGTGCCCAAGTCCTAGCTGTTTGTTCTGTTGAGTGATCTGAGATGGATCTCGAAGAGGTGCATATGCAGGAGATGCACTTAGATGGGCTTTTAATAAAATATATCCCTTTAGATGTAAATAAGGCTGGAAATCAGCCTCCCCCCCCAACTCCCCAACCTCTAGATGCCCTTACAAATGAATTAGACTTGCAAGTGCAAATGATCAACACCCAGCAGCAGAAGGAATCATACAGCAGTAATGAACTGAGTGCCCTTTAGTCCAGTGAGTGTATTTTGAACAAGGATTGGATGTTATTTCCCTTGCTCATTGTTAGCATTTAAGAACTTTGTTCTCAGGCTCAGCCCGAGTCTTGCGTGAATGAAATATTGGAGGGGTTTGTGTATTTGTGGCAGGGCATGTGCTAGGGCTGCCTCTCAACCTTATCTACCAGCTACGTCCCAGAAGCTGCCCGGACAGCACTTGGGATATGGTCCCCTAACAGCAATTTCTGTCAGTCCCAGCTCCTGGAGTCAAGCAATTATATGCAACTCTCAGCTTTCACGTATTTTAAAAAGTGTCATTTTAGCCTAATATAGTTGCAAGGAAAAGCTTAGCTCAAACCTTAGCAATCAAAAGAGAAGGATGTAGAGTTTATTGTTAACTTGCTCATATCTCAAACTGTAACTGATTCATGATTGATACAATGTTTGGGGATGACAGTGCAACTCTTGTATATTTTATGAATCAAAACAGCTTCCTTCTTTAAAAACATACAACAAGCTTTCTGGTCATTTCAGAGTATAAAGGTCATTTTCCTCTCTTAGAATTTTACAACTGGGCAATCGCATTAATTCATATGGTCCAGGGTTAAAGGATAACCTGAAACCAAAACACACATACACAAAGCAACTCATTTTTTAATTTTTCAGTTATATTATTTAAACAAGTATTATAACTTCATTGGTATTGCTTCTTCATGTTTTATTTATTTATTTATTTATTTATTTTTAAGGTGAACAGGTCCAATAGGTGCAAGTTTCTCCAAAAAAAATTGAAACGATGCAGGGGGGTTAGATTATTTTAACAGAAACATTATTTTTTAACTAGTTAATACTCTGGTGTCACCTTGTAAGGCACAGACATAATATAAACTAGTCTTTGCTCTAAAATCTTGATTTAGGAAAGAATTATTATTCTTCAAAGCACCTATCTGAGAACCTCATGGGATGCTTTTCAGAGTTAGTACAGAGCACATAAGTAGGAAAAACGGATAATAGTATTTCAATGTTACTGGAGAGGAGCAAAGGCAAAAGTAGATGGAAGACACAAAGAAAAACAGCAGCAGATCTGGGAACCAGGTCATTGCTAATTTAGTGAAGGACTATTAAACAAAATGTCGAAGCTGTCCCCTCAGGCCTGGACAAAATCAAGAGCAGGTTTGATCTTCTTGTCCAGAGACCAGCAGGTTGCACCAGACTTCGTGAATCCCACCCAGACACTTCTTCAGCTCCAATTTGCAGAAGCGCTCCAGTTGTCTCTGGATACTCTTTCTCGGGATGTCTCTGGAGCAGCACGGGCTATGCAGCACTCTGTTCTGAGCAGAGCTTTGGTGTTATGCCAGCCATATCCCATTTGGACAGATCTACCTTCTCCTGCAGGAAGGGCCCTGAATGCCCCAATAGGCTTTAATGGCCCTGACCAGCCTTACCTGGAACCTCCACACACCCCACACCTCTGGCCCATGGGCTGGGGCCCAGGAGCTCCATTTAAGGTCGGATCTGGGCCTTGCTTTGGCTATGTTGTAGGCATACCTCTTCTCCTGGTCCTTTGGATGGACTTTGGATTTGCATTGTAGGTAGCTTGTCTCCTGGATGTCCCCCTTGTACATATGTTGCCGTTCATCTCCTGTCGTGTCTTTTAGCTGTGGCTTTTGGATGGTCTCTGGACCAATATTCCAGCATTTTCTCTAGTTCTGTCTGTCCCTGCCTCCTGTTGCTTCCCAACTGGACTCCCCTGGATGGACTCTGGAGCTGGCATATTGCTTGTTTTTCTTGGGTCTGTTGACGGAGCCTGCTGCTGACTCCTGGCTCTGCTTGCTGTGCTCGGGTGCTGTGCCTGCACCGGGGCTGCCCTCAGCCCCTAGCTTGTCCTCCCCAAGGGGACAGCTGGCCCTTGTTCGTCCCTGACAGATGCCTCTGCTTGTCCCTCAGAGCTGCTGTAGCCCTTTGTGCTTCCTGTTGAGGTTTACATGTGTTCTCGACAGCTGATGTTGCAAACAGAGGCTTGAAGGCTCTGTTGAGGAATTATTTGGGGTTCTTGCTGCTGTTTATTCATACCCTGGCTGCAGTTAAGAAGTCAAAAGATTAGCAAAAAGCACATACTCCCCAGTGTTTTTCACCATCAGAGCTGAATGAATACTTGCAAGGTAAGAGTTTAATGTTTTGTGGGTTAGTGGCAGAGGGGCATTTGTCCCTCTTAACTTCTGCTGTCTGAACCATTTTCTAGGGTCAGTGAAGGCTTCTAGGTCAGACCAAACCTGATGGAGAAATTAAGAACAGTCCCTTTCCCCTTCTCCTTCCCTCTTCAGCTTGTATACTTTTTTTGGGTCAAAACCTTTGCACAGACTCTGTTTATTCCTTATAGAGACTTTAAACTTCTTTTAGTCTCTCCTCTCTTATTTAACTTACATGTTAGGATATCTTAGTGCCAGTACCATTTATTCCTGAAGCCTGGGAGAATACTTTGAGAATGCATTGCTAGATGCTTTTCTGGTACAATCATGCTTGCTCTCTTATGAGCCCTTATGCCCAAAACCCTGTATGAAAATTTGCGTGCCTTGACTCTAAATTTAGTGTTCTCTTAGCCTGGGACATTAGCTCCCACCTGTTTGCTATTGGTGTGCAATACAAAGTTAGCTTGAATTCCTTCATTTTAACAACTGAATTATAGCAGGGAGTTTTTTCTCATAATTATTTTCTTTTTCCCCAAACCTACTGCTTCTGTTCTGAAAACATTTATACTCAGTTTGAAGCTAGCCCATGACTGCTGAAGTGGTTTGGAGGCAGATCTGCCAAAATGTGTTCTGTGTAAGTGTCAGCAGTTTTGGAGTTGGATAGTGTCTCACACTTTTCAGGGGCAGGATTAGGGAAAGGAAAAGAAAAGATGTAATTCTGAAACAAGTAGGTTCATACATGTCATTTTTCCATCACTAGCAGATCACTGACTTCTGAAGAAAATTTATTTTCAAAAAAGGTATGAAAAATTCCCATTGGAAAGATCGGAACTGATGAACTAGAAGTTTTGGAGAGAGGAAAATATTCTTCTAAGCAGGTGAAAATTTAGATTCATATCGGTGATTGTGTTGACGATGTAAATGTGTGTCAGAGACCATTATGTCACATGGACATGCTGGTCTGGCCTCAAACTTGCTAATTTGGGTATTGTTCGTAGTCTATAATTAGTCCAAGCTGGACTCTGTGCTTAATACCTGCTTCACTTCTCGGGAGGGTTTCACAGCTCACGCTGAGCTTCGCATTGTCATGGCTGCGCTGCTGCCAGTCTCAGTGCTTGCACAGATCTGTCTGCATCACACCGTCACTCTCTGCGGAGGCTGGTGAGAACTGGGTACCCGCTGGTGAGTCCAGAGAGGAAAGCTGGGTGTGTTTGCCAGGAAACTGGCGGCACAGAGGTGTGAGGCAGGAAAGCGAGCACAGGGTGGGAAAGGGGAGAGACCGCAAGCAGGCACCACTCATCCAGGCAAAACAGGCCCTACCACTCGAATCGGCTATTGTGCTGCACAGGGCATGGAGGAATTCAGGTGTTGGCTATAAACTCTTTAAAATCAGGATCACTCTGTACAGCTCCTAGCACTGTGGGTTCCTGATCCCTTGCCTGGGACCTGGTACTGCTGCAGTACAGGTAGCAGTGGTGGCATTGGAGTTGACTGTATGCTGGCCACAGGGAATAGGGCAGAATTTTTTTCTCTCTTAAACTGGTTTGTGAGGAATCTTTAATGTTAATTATGGTAACAAATATCTGCAGTTTAAAACTGCTCCATGTTTCTGCCACAATAATGAACTGTGAAGAGGCAAAGAATTTGATCTTTAGTAAAGAGCAACTCTTCCCCCTACAGAACTGTCAGCAATTCATTTCTCAGCGAGGCTGCTTCACACACACATACATGAACGTGACTTGAAAGTATTCTTCTGTAGGTTTGCAGTGTATTTGCGTTCTTTTGCAAGTATGTTCAAAGATGCATGTTGTATGCATATGTCTTGTATATAAGTAAGTAAATATTAATTTATGTCTTAGTATGTCTAAAGGCTATGGGATTTGCATATGGTATCTGTGCTGAGGTGTGTGTGAATGCTTGGGTGGTGAATGTATAGGAGAAGAATGTAACCCTTTAAGTGAAGGCATCTTCAAACATGCACACACCTTTATGTTGACATGATTGTGCCTGAGAGGGAGGTGAGAAAGTGTGTTTCTGTATGTCACAATATAGGCACACCTGTGTATCCCTGAGCATTTGGTGGGTGCCCATATGCAGGCAGCCTGGGGACTCTTGTATGTGAACACACGCACAGATGTCCAAGTCATGAGTGTGAATGTGTGGGGGCACACGTGAATGCGTTGAGTCTGCACATGGTTGAACACGTATGTGTGGGAAGGAGAGTGTAAGCGAGCTGCACATCTCCTCCTGTTGAGTACAAGCATAAAACTGCAGTATTGGGAGGACCTTGGCTGACAGTCTGGCAGTACCAGGCATGTTTGCAGAAGATGAAGCAGAATAGACAACATGAAAGTTATTTTTGTCTATCAGCTGAAGCATTATAGAGACATCAACAAGCTCTTGTCTCATGCCAGCTTAATTCCTAGTTAATCAGCAGTCTGCTTGGGCAAAGGAAGGAACTCACATCAGGGGCTGATGATGAGCCAAACTTCCCAATACTGATTCGGGAGCCTGCAAGGAGCCCTCAGTATTGCTCAGCCTGCATTTGGCTGCACTGCTACCCACTGGGCAATGCTCTGGGATAGCTGAACGCTTCATCAGCTGTGTCCTGGTGGGAACTGCTCCTGCATAGGGAATATGGGTTGGTCCTTCAGCTATCCCTCCCCAGGCAGTCAGCAGAGGCTTGTCCTTCACCGTGTGTGATCAGATGCCTTATCCAGGCAAGTTTCAAGTGACTTAAGTAATTTCAAGGCTTCCATCCTCTCTTTTGGGGCACTTCCACATAACCTGCAAGTTGACCCTTGCTTACTTCACTCCTATTACAGCTAGTGAGACCTTCCCCTGTCTCTGGTGCCCTGTAGAGATGCTGCTTCTTCCTTCCCTCATTCATGAACTCTCCCCTCTTTGCTTATGGGACTTGTATGTTGCAGCTGAGGGCCAGCTCACAATCTTTTCTAACCTGACTTTCCTGTCTGCTTGCTGAAAAGCCACCTTCCTCCTTGTTTTTGATTCTGGCTGGCTTCTCTGATGCCACCAGAGTGGTGTGGGAAGGTACCTGCCTGCTCTGGGACTGGCATGTGTTTATCACAGACCTACAGCCAAACTAATTAAAGTGCTGATTGCACAGATCCTGGCAACCAGCCTGATAGTCACTTTCCGTGAAAGACTGGCATGGTGTCCTATCATACAAATATCCACTGATAGTAACAGGAAACAGCAAATTCTCATCTGTGGCTGCTTGTGATTCAACCAAACAAGTTACCATGGGGTGAAATGAGCTTGGGAATGCCTTGAGTGTTGGCTATTTCAGGCAGTTTCTGTGCATGTCCTTGTCCTGCAGCCCTCCATACTGAGGGCAAAGTCATGAAGGGCAAACACCCCCCATTTCTTACCCTCCTCCTCCCCGCCCCCCCGAAAAAAGGCTAAGCTACCATGAATTTCCTAGGTATTAGAAAGCACCCATGGGCTATTGTTATGGTATAGCTGGTGTTCATGCCCTGTCTGCTTTAATATTGGGATTTTATCATGATTAAGTATAGTGTGATTCAACCATCAAGCACTCGTGTAACTCCCAGCACATGAGCTTGCCTTCAGCTTTGCTGGGCGGATTGATCTCTTATCCTTTTGGATGCTGTGCAGGCTGAGGTTTATTTCATTCTTGAAAGGGAAGTGATCAACGAATCATGGGTGCTGTGGCCATAGCTGTGGTAGAAGACCTTATGTGTATTAGACCATAGGCATAAAATGAATGGAGAGTCTTCACTTGGCCCTGTCTTAGCTGCTGAGCTGACAAATGAGAGAATTTGGTATCATCCACTGTGGTGTTTGATATGCTTTGCTCTATATCATTAATAAACCTGTGAATTGGCCTGACACCAAACTCAGCTATTCCCTCCCCTGTGCTGATCATTATCGTGTTACCTTACCTTTGTTTTACGGGCCATCAGCCAGGTTTCAGTCCACGTGATGGTGCTCTGTGCAAGCCCATCTGGTGTTGCTTTCCTACTAGGGTTTTGCCAGGCCCTTTTCTCAAGGCTACTATAGTACCGCTAGACTTCCCACACTCCCCTCCTGTGCTGATACAAGTTCTTTTGTGTTCCAGACCTTTCCCAGTTCCCCAGTGGACTGTCTGCCAGTGGAGTTTATCATTGTTACTGCTGTGAGGCCAGGTAGCCCAGCAGAGGCCAGCATAGCTGTGTGCAAGTTGCTGTACAAACACACAGAGCCCATACCACTAAAGACGTCGGGGTGGGGGGCATGAGGTGGTTGGAGGGGAAAAGTTGAGAAGAGGAAAAAAAAAGGCACTGAGAAGGGAATCGGCTTGTATTGCTTCCCCTAGCACACTCTGATTAAGAGTTTCTCGTCTCTGCTAGCATGCCAGGTTAAACGCTTCTGAACATTTTCCTGCCTTGCTTTTTCTCAACCAAGAGCTCCAGGATCAAAGACTCCATTTCTGTCTGAAGCTCTTAAGCGGTATGTTGCTCAGTCTAGGATCTTCCCATGTAACCTCAGCTACTTTGGCCTGGGAAAAATGAAAAGCAGATCCTGAGAATACTTTTGATGGGAAGTACCTGGCCAAAGCCTGATGACAGGGAACAGCTGAGGCTGGCAGGAGGAATGGAAGAAGCAGTCTGGAAATGGGCTCCTATTCTCTTCAACAGCGCGGTCTCCCTGCTGGGTCACTGGCCTAGGGCAGGTATTCCTCCTGACAGAGCCAGGCTAGCCAAGTTGTTTCCATGGCAGTCATCTGGGCTGTGTGTCCATGCTATATCCTAATGTTTCCATCTCCCCTTGCAGTTCATAGTGCAGACTGCTCTGTGGTGGTGTTGGACAGCGCGCTGAGAAGTGGCTGCATTATTCTACGTGACCTTTTAGTGTGCCAGAGGGGAGAGTATAGATACACAGTGGCCTGCACTGAAATACTCCAGTTACCTCCCAGGATCAGATCAAATGGGACATGCCATATGCTTTCTGGTTAGGCTTGGGGAAAACTACTGGCAGTACAGATGAAACCTCAGCAGCGTGACTGGTGTGTGTCAATTATTGACTTTCTAAAGTTCGTTGATACTGTTATCTTGGTTTCACTTTTCCTCCTGCATCATCATGTATCCCCATAAGTACGGTGCCTTTTTGTTCTGCAGAACTCTCTCCCATTCCTCCTTTTTGTTCTGCCTCCCCAACATCAGCTCTTGCCCCCACCCCAACAAAATGTCTTGTTGGATCTCTTCGCCTGGAATGCTGGATATTTGATGCTTCTTCTATAGTCAGCAGAGCCAGGGGCATAGTCAGGGGAGCTTCCTCTGACCTAAGATTCAAGTTATTCTCTGGAGCTTACAGGTTCTTGGGCTTACAGGTTGACTGTGTGCCCGTGAAACGGCTAGGCTAGATGAGCTGAAGAGCTGGAGAAGACCTGAGGGAGACATGTCAGTGGGTCAGACAAAGCTGCAGAAGGGAGACGGGAAGGACTGAGCAGAGGTAATCAGATCCATTTCCTAGAAACTCCTCACTGATCTCCCTGTTAGTTCCACAGTGGTAGATGTTTTATGGTCAGTGCTGAGCAAGTGCACATCCCATCCCTGTTCTGTCCTGTCTGGGGTCTCTAATAGCAGTGACATGCAGAGAGGACTGCCAGAGAAAAACATTGCTCTGACTCTGGCACCTAGCAGACTGTGGCCATAGCTGCTGGAGGAGGAGTTGAGATTGGTGTAAAGGGTGGCTGCATTTCTGCCTCTCTAGCCTTTCACCAGGATTTGGCAAATGTTCCATGTACTGCGGGTTGCTCATCTCTTCTGAAACCACCACCTTCATTATAAATGACCCAGGGAGATGTTCATCACCAAGAAATGGGTGGGGAAGGCAGAAGAGACTTCTCTTGATCAGAGCGGCAGGTGGAAAATGCCCCGGTATGTCTGCTTTGGTCCTATCCATCTCCGTGTCAGATTGAAGGGAACCTGCAAACACACTCCAGCTTTTCTGATTGCATCTGAGTCACTCTGGGCTCTGCTCTGGGGCCTTGTTTACTGTTTGGGAAGTGGTCTTTCCAGTTCTCACTCCCTCCTTGCTGCATCCGGATATGGTCCAGGACTTGCTTCCCCCCTGTCAGCCCTAACAGTGATTAATAAGGATGCACATTTCCTGGGTTTTGCACCCATTTTTCTTAAAATCTTGCCTGCCAGTGGTGAGGAGACTGAGATTATAAACCACTGCTGGCATGTGAAGGGCCCGAGGGCAGCAAGTCTTGGAGAGGCTGTGATGCAGTTCCAAGCATGGAGAGAGCACAGGGCAGCTTACAGAGACAAATTCTGCTGTCAGCTGTAGGTTTCCTGCAGCTGAAGTGAAACACTGCAATCTATGGCTCATTGTTATTCACCCTGATACCTTCTCAGAGGTCACAATCCCAACAGTAGCTGTTGTGGTACTTCTGGCTCTTGCAAAGCATTTCTTCACCGTCTCAAAGATCAAGTAAAGCCAACAAGTGAGCATCCTGGAAGATTTTCCATTGGACTTGACACTTTTTGCTTCTCTCATGGTTTCTGTGAGATGTAACCTGTCTGCTGTGAATCCAAGTGGCTAAATGGACGTTCTTTTGCTTGCCTTTCTCAAATGGATCATGGTCCAGGCAAGTCTTCCCTTGTAATCAGTGAGAATCTGACCTAAGTACAAAGGTCAAGGCCAGCCAGCCTCGCTGCAAAAAAATCACTGACAGTGGCAGGGAGGTTTTCTGGGATTGTTGCTACTGCCTGTCTGCAGTAATGTCCTGTTGCCTGAACTCTTTCCACCCAGCTCCATAATAAAAGCCATGTTTGGAACACATGCGTTTTACAGTCAATTCTTTCTTCCCTGTCCCATCTCACAGGGTAGTAAATGCCAGCACTGTCTTCCCGCTCCCATCTTCAATGACTTCTTTAAACACTTTGGTCATTTGGTCACATATTTAATATTTAGGCCCAAACGAAATCTAGGATAGGAACATGCAGAAGGTTTGGATCCTATCTGTATCTTAGCTCAGTGTTATAGGAGATATCGGCTAAATTTACTCTGTGTTAGTACCCTGTCTTTAAGACAACAATAACTGACCTGAAGATGTTGTGAAGGGACCTCCAAAAAGGTCTTGGTGCTGAAATGCCAGAACAATGAAATCCATACAAGTAATTCAGGAAGAATTATTGTAATGCTGCCAATCAAACACAGCCCTCTCCTGAAGAGAGAGGGCCCAGCACTATGGGGCATTGAAGTAGAAGCTTCAATCTTTGTAGTCCCACAAGCAAACTAGATTAAAAGTCTTATTGCAGCCCCAAATATAGGCTAGAGAATCAACTCAATCCAAATGAACCAAGTTAAGTTGGACACCACAGGGGTCTAACAGCTGCTGAGTCTTAAATTTCTCTTTACTGTAAGGATGGGCTGTCCATTGTAATTCAAGTGAAGTTTTAGGTTAAGGGAGCCAAAATCAATGTGTTCTGCATGGTCATCATCCTTAGAGAGATGCCTGGTTCTCACCAGGGCTTGTGCCTCTGTTCTTTCCTGCTACGGGAATGACAGTTCTGGCTATCACTTGGTTTTGGGTCAGAATATAAAGACTGAACAGTCCTATTTTTTACCAGAATCTGCTGGGTCTTTACAGTAAGGAAGAGATCTGGTGCCTTTGGACTTCTGTGTCCTACATTCTACTTTACTGTAGAGATAGGTTACTTGGCTCTCAAGCGGGGGGTTTGGGCTAGGATTAAGGCCAAGGCTTGGGAATTGTGGCACTGAAGTCCAACGCCTTCTGAGTACAGAAGCTCAGAGTAATGCGAGAGGGAGTAAGTAAATTGTTTTCTTATAGAATCATAGAATCATTTTGGTTGGAAAAGACCTTCAAGATCATCGAGTCCAACCATTAACCATGCCCCCTAAACCATGCCCTGGAGTACCCTGTCCACTCACTTTTTGAATACCTCCAGAGATAATTCTTGAGATAATGCTGAGTTGTTCTAATGCCACGTTACAATGAGATTGAGGGTTACGGCTAATCAGAACAGCATCTGTGAAAGTAACCCTGCCCTGAGAAAGCTGAAACAAAAGAGTACATCTCAAATCAGGCACTTCAATCCTTTCTTGTGGAAACTTTTTATTATTACTGCATTCAAAGGAAGAAGAGAAAGAAAAGCAGATTCAGGACCGGTTTTGTAGTGGTCTGAAGTACTGTGGAAATTCCCAAGTTCTGTGTTTCAACCTGTTGCGCTCTCAGAGGGCCCGGGGCCCTGGCGCAGGGAGAGGAGCGTGGCCCCTTCCAACAGCAGTTGGTCTTCACTCCTGCCTTCCTCCTCCTCCTCACCTGACACACATGTGCTTTCACCTCAGGCACCCAGCAGCAGGATGCTGCTCCAAAATGTCTTGATGAACCAGAGCTCCTTGGTGCTCCCCAGGTCCTGTGGGGACACGGTTGAAAGGCAGTGTGTTCAAGGACAGCCAGTGCTCAGTCTTTTGATGAATTCAACTCCAGCTGCCATGGGGTAAACTCAGTGTCCAGTGCAGGGTGCAGGGAGACAGCAAAGGAAGGAGGGAAAGATCACTGTTTCTCTCTGTGACTGCAGCAGCCTGCACATACGTGAAGGAGAGATGGAGGAAAAAAAGAAATGAAGGTAGAAAGTTGAGAGGATACCAGTTAGTAACCTCTGAAACTGGGGTTAACCATGTTGCTTCCAGTGATGGCTGCATCCTGTTTAGAGCTAGACTTGTATGAAGATGGTGTGCTGGTGATAGCAGCCAGAATGCACCAGCTCACAAACAAGCAAGCAGAGAGAGGAATAAAGGAAGGCAGGAAGACGGATGCCCCTTGGGCAAACACTTGTTAAATTGACAAACTTGTAGAAAATGATTAAGGCTCTTGCTGTTCCTGGTCCAGAGGGGCCCTGAGCTGCTGCCTCGAGCTAAGATACAAAGGTAGTTCCTTGGGAGCCTACAGTGGACAGGGCACAGAGGGAGGTGAAACAATTACTGCCTGTCTCTGCGGTGCCGTCTCTTGTCAACTGTTATTTATGTTTCCCCAAATGTTGCAGTCTTCTTACAGGGAAAGCAGGCCCTGCCAATCTATGGCAAAATAATTGCAGCCACCTTTCTTTCTCCCTCTCTCCCCCCCCCCCCTCCCTCCTGCTCCCTCTTTCTTGCCACATCTCACTCTCTCCATGTCCAATTTGCCTTGGACTCCTTTGATAAAGAATTGCGATGTAACCTCCACTGGGAATTCGGATTGCTCACAGACTGGTAGGGATGAGCGCTCTCTTGTGCCTTGGATCCTGCTGTGACCCCTGTTGGAAGCCACCCTAAGACAAGAGACCTGTGCCACTACAGCAGTGCTTGTTAAAGGCATTTTGTGCCATGCTTTTTCTTTTCTCTATAAGCTTGCAACTGAGGCAGTGTAAAAGTTCTTCCCTGTCCTTCGCAGCTGAAGTATACTCCCAGGAACTAAGTCAGATGATGTATGCACGGGGGCCCAGCTGTACTGACTTCACTGGGGGGTTAAGGAGAAAGGAAGGGTGGTTACAAACCTACTTTCCACTCCTCTTGAGGGGTTGCCCATGCTTCTACATCTGATACCTGTTGCCTTTGCACTTGATTATCTTTGGAGGTCTCCATCTGGGCAGCAAAGAGTCAAACCAAGGACCTCAGACTGGGACAGCTTATGCTAATATACAACCTAAAGCTGCCAGGGCTAGTCCAGGGCTGAGTCTGTAATTGCTTAGTACAAAAGTGTGGTGCAGGGTTAAAGCTGCAGTGATCAGTTTCTGGAGATTATCAGGGACCTAGTGTCTTCCAGCAGCCCCTGGGGTTTGTTTAGCAGAGGACCCTATGCTCCTCTCTGTCAGTGGTACCACACAGCCCGGACAACAAGGTAAATGGAAACAAGCAGAGACCTTTGCCATCTCCTTTGGCCTCTCTGAGAGCAGGGATGCTTTCAAGGAAAGCCATCAGCACTTGGACATGATTTCAAACTTTGGGCTTCCCCTCACCTACTGTTCTGTCCGCTCTCCCCCCTTCCCTTCATTCCAGATATGCACAGAGCCTGTCAGGAAAGGGTTAAGTGCTGCTTACCCCAGCCAGCTTTGCGTATTTAAAGTGAGTAAAGGTTTAATTACCAAATGATGACAGTGTCATATGGTTTTGGTGATGGCGCGTGGCATTCGATGAATGCAGAAGAGGGGAGGATGTGAGAAAGACACTGAGTGGCAGTGGGGAAGCGAGGAAGCTAAAAATGCCAAAGACAGTAAAACATCTGTAATTTGCAATTCGCTAGTGTTCGCTGATTGCTCATGGATTAAAGATTAAAATCTATTCTCTGGCAGATGGGGGAGAGAGAGAGAGGAAATTCTTACGAGCATGTTTTGCATCTGCATTTCATTCTGCTCCTCTTTACAATAATCACGGATGAGGAAATAAACCCAGATCTGGGCTGGCAGGAGGCGGGGAAAACGCACAATATAGGCAGGACTCAGCGTGCTTCTCCTGCTCGGGAAATGCCAAGCAGAGAGGAGAAGAAGCTGACATCAGGATCACTCTTCTTGGTGCCTGGGACTCTGTTTTGGCTGCACACGAGGATGAATGTTCCCATGAGGCTTGGAAGTGCCAAGAGCCAGAGCAAAGTCTTTCTTCTGGTCACCTCAATTCTGCATTGGGGGGTTTCCTTGATGGGAAGGGGACGTTAGCCATCTGTCCTGTCTCAAGGGAAGACTGAGTCTGGCTACAGTGTCCATGATGTGATGTTAACGCTTGCAGGCAAACAATACAAGTAGAAATAATGTTTGCAAGTATAAATCATTTTTATAACTTCAGCTAATCAGAATCTGTCCCTTTTATGGGCATGATGAGCTCTCTCTCTCCCTCTCTCTCCCTTTCTCCCTCTCTCATTCTGACTCTCACACAGGGTTTCTCAAGTGTGCAGGACATTAAAAGAAAAATGGATAATAAAACTGCAAATGCAGGGCCTGCTCCTTAGAGAGGCTGGGTACTCATGACTCTGGTTGGCTTCACTGGAGCCAGCTTTCGTGGTGAAGCCCACAATTTGAAAGGTACAAGGCAACCTTAGGACCTGCACACCCTGGCAGCCTTGCGGGGATTAGGGAGCTCTCCCCCTACAGCAGAACAGACCCAGGTGGTCTCCTAGCTGTGAAGTGCTACTGGCAGACCTGCCTGGTCTGCAGAGATTCTGCTCTCTGGAAGGAAAAAGGATCATGTCATGTGATCAGGAGAGCAGAAAGGGGCTCACAGCTCCTGCACCCTGCTCCTGGCCCAGTTCTTTGGGTAGTTCTGGTTGCCAGGAAAGGCAACTTCTCCCTGCTGCAGTATAAGCCAGTATTGGTGAGGAACTGTAACTCATTCCTGCTCCAGCTGCCTCCTGCTTCACACAGTGCTGCTTAGCTCCACCCACACTAACAGTTTTTTTTTCTGTGGGAGTAAAATTTTATTGGGTGTCTTTGGAGATGTTGCACAAAGGTGAAGATGGTACAACCTGTCAATGGAATGAGAAAAATCATTCCACAAACAGCATGCATTGCCATAACATTTATTATACAAGCATAGCTATATGTAAATTCATTCTCATAAGCTCACCTCCATCTTTATGCACATACAGAGACAGCTTGAAATCCCAGTCCTCATCCAACAAAACCATGCACTCCTGCCATTCAAATATTACCATCATTTTGGTGCATGGAAATGAGAAGGTAAACATGCCAGATGGAACCTAGACTGGGCTGGGCACAGTTCAAACGGATATTTGCTGTGAAAGTGGGAAAGGGATCTGGTCTAAATGCCCTTGGGGTCCCCCACATCACGTCCCTATTCCAATTCCATGTCTCTGCCATAGCTGTGAACTAGCTCCAAGTCCTGCATGTCATGTTGCTGCCTTGGCTCTGTGTCCTACTGAAATAGCCCCATATCAACCCACAGCAACCAGATTGTTTCACAGCCAGTACCCAGATCTTTGTACAATGTGAAGACACACCTTCATGGGGAGGGGAAAAGCTGTAGTCAGGGCCTTGAGAGCTATTTGTGCACTTAATTGGCCTGACAAGCCTCACCTGGGACCCACATCCACACACTCTCTGCCCATTGGTCTGGGAGTTTTCATTTCATCTGAGGCCTGGCCTTTCACTCCTTGCTTAACCTACGTTTTAGGCATGCCCATCTTCAGCTCTGTCTTGTGGAATGACCTCAGACCAAGATTTAGCTTTGTCTTCAGTCCTGTTGATAGCACCATCTCATGCTGCTCCCGACTGGGCTCCCTGGAAGGACCCTGCACCTGATTCAACACCTTGTCTTGTCCAGGGATGCTGCTGGACCCTGTTGTGGCAGTCCTGTTCAGGTATTGTGGAACTGTACTCTGGCTGGTGAGTGTTGCCCCTACTGTGATCACCTTTGGTTCTTGACTTATACTCTGTCATGGAGCAGCCCTGCTCTTCCTGCTCCTTGATGCTTTTCAACATACTCTGACTCGAGTGCTGGGCTTGGTCTTTCTACCACTTGTAACTATGGTTCTTTTATTTAAACTGTCCTTTTGCTGGTTAGTCAAAGAAGAGATCCCCCTAGTCCTGGTCAGTAGGAACGTTTTTCCCATCTCGGGTCTCCTGGCAGTACCCACTTTCTTTTTGCTATGTGTTTTCAGCCCTGCTCCAACTGCCATCCTGCACTTTCTACTTCTGTTACCCTTAGTCCAGACCCAAATGCCAACCCTAACCTTTCAGGTTCAAAGTGACCACGTCTGTCTGTGCAGTGGCTGTGGGGATCTGTCTACAGCTTTGCAGAAATCTTAGAGTTACAGTTGGATTCTGTTTAGTGTTTAGGGATGGGAGAAAGGTAATGCATAGGCAAGTATTGCTGTGGGACTGTTAATGGGCTATGAAATATAAGCTGGAGCTACCAGGAAAACTTAGCTGGAAGATGTGTTTTGTCTGAGTAGTGTCTGGTACAGCTTGCCTACAGCTTAAGAGAAAATTTAGAGCTCAGCTTAGAGCTGGGAGAATAAAAAAGCTGAGCTGTGGTAGAATGAGGCTGGAAAGATTCTGCTGAAGGGAAGTGGATAGTGCCAAGATATGTCATCTGATAGAATGTTTTTTTGTCTGGGGAACAACTTGTAAGTGTTGGGGTGTTGTTTAAATCTTTACCAAAAAATTAGTTTTATATTTACATTTGATAAATGGGAAGGAAGTTGTCAGAGGAAGAAAAGAATGTGCACAGGAGGAGAAAAAAACCAGTATGTGTGGGCAAAAAAAGGAACCTGCATTTGATTAAGAAGAGGAAAGTGATCTCTCTGAATTGGGTCGCTGCTGTTGGACCACTGGGAAAGCGGTGTCTCTGTTTGCAGGTGATCTGTTTCACCAAGCGAAAAAGATGAGGCAGAGCAGAAGAAAAGCTGAAGAAAGATCAATGGGAGGAGGGGGACAGCATGGCAGATTTAATTAATTACTGCATATTAAAATGTTTGTTTACAGTAACAAACAGCTACAAGAGGTCTGATGTTAATTAATTTACAGCATTTTTCACCAGTCCCTTTGCCGTTGCTGGCAGTCAAGGAGGTAACACTGTGGCAGGTAAGATAATGTCTCTTGGGATTTACAGCAGCATCTCAGAGGTGAGCTAGGAAGATAGTGCAGTTCTGTCTGGCTGCCTCTGCATGGCACAGGATTCAGGGGTTCTTGTCCAGCTGGTAAAAGGGACATTGTTTGCCAGCCTGGGCGAATGGTGCTCCAGCATAGCTTGGGAGCTGGGTAGTGTAAGGGTGGGTGCTTGGATAAGAAAGCCAGGCTTTTTGGAATGGGGTTTTGGTGTTGTCTTGGTTATGTTGCAGGGGCAGGTGTGCTGTGAGGTTGCAGCTAATTTCATTGTTATGGGTCCTGCAGCTCCCAAGAAATATGGGCAGCTTCTGTGGTATTCAGGACTGTGTAATACAATCTTTCTAGGGTTGGCATGCAGAGGATCACTGTCTCCTCCATGTGTGAAAGATTCTGGAGTAGCATGTGCCCAGGCCCAAAGGTGGATGTGGTCAGTCTCTATGGGCATTTAGCAATTTTGTTCCAAGCTGGGATCGTTTAGGTATTGATGGATTGATACCAGGGGAGAGCAAACCTGGAACAGAGTTTTGCAGCTGGAGGGAATATGCCTTATCTCGGGCATCTTCCTTTGAATAAACTGAAGTTCAGGCCCCAGGGAAATCTACATGTATTCTTCTAGCCCAGCATGGCTTCTCTGCCTGCCTCATGCTCTGACCTCACTCCTCACCTAGATGGCTTTGGAGGGCAAAGGAGAGATGGTATTTTTGTACCACTGTTGTGATTGTGCTATAGTTGTGGCTAGATGCCTTCAAAGTGGATGAGAAGGTCTGTGTGAGTTGAGAAGGTGGGTCAGGTCCTAAGAGCAGTGTGTGAGCTCTGCAAACGGGAAAACCTCTAAGGTTATTCATAAAGCTCTGTCTGTTGCTCTGAAACAGCTGGAGTGCTTAGCAGAGGTCTGAGAAGCCCTTTCACACACTGCATAATGTGCTTCTGGATGGGCAGGTAATTAAGCATGGAGAGAGCAAGGCTGAGCTTAAAACCTCTGGTCCTGGTTTCACTGGTGTTAACACTAGCAAAGCAGCAGTACAGGAGGTCTGGATTACACACCTGGCTGGTTCCTCAGGCTGATAGAGCTGTGCTCTGTGCTCCTTTCAGTGAGCCTTTCGTAATTACAGCTGTCTCTTGCTCCTCTTGGTAGTTCTTCATAACCACGAGACTGTTAACACCATGGAGAAGGTAAGTCAAATCCTACCCCACTTCTACCAACACTGAAGGCCTCCAGGCTGAAACCCCAGCTGGAGTAAATCAGCCTTATTTCCTGAACTTCACTGAGCCTCTGTCTTCCAGCTGTGGGAGACTGAGCCTCTGTCTTCCAGCTGCCTCAATGCAAAAAAGTTTTCTCCCACTTTTGGAAACTCCTCATCTGAGTTTCTCTGTGTGGCTGCAAGTGGGCTTTGTTCTTACCTACTTGTGGGCCTTTGCTGTAATCCCATAATTGATCTTTGTATTGGCCCTGTCATTTTAATTGGCAGTTAACACTTGTAATTGGTCCTGACTGTATCCCTCTGGCAATTAGCTCTTGTCACTGTGGTTCAGTTCCAAGTCCTTGATACCTGGTGTTAAGAGGTCCTAACATTGGCCTGCTTAAATGGTCCTTTGCTGTTTCTAATTTGACCTGCTATAACTTTGGACATGAGCCACTCTGCTCAGCCCTGATCTCAACCATACCCTGATCTCAACATTAACACTTGTTGTAATTCTCCCTTTTACTGACCTCTGCAATCAATCCCTGTAACAGAGAATCATAACAGTAATTGAATGATAATCGGTAGAAGACTGCATTCTAGCAGGGAGATGTGCTGAAGCACAGGACCCCCAAAAAACTGGGTTAACTTTTTTTATTCATGAAATATTCAGAATGACTTTTGTGAGTGCATGCAGGCAGTCTTAACTGGGTGGGTGCCTCTTTGCATCTTTGTCTGTCGTGGCACTAAATAATTTCTACAACCCAAAGAGAGAATACAGAGTGTGGTGGGTTAAGAAATGACAAGGGGTTTCTAGGTGCTAAGTGTGGCAGGGTGAGAGCAAGTTCTTCTGTAAGTACCACATTGTTTCAGAGATAAGCCTGCAAGGCAGCAAAACCTTTGCTGACGAATGATTTCTCAAACCGTTAATGGGCTGAACATAGCTGAACATCTGGGGAAGACACCGGAACAGCTGTTGCTGCTCTTTAACTTTCCCTCTGCTTTGCCTTTAACCAGAAAAGTGCTGGCAGAAGGTAACAAATGGGAAAAGTGGTGACTCTCAGGGCAGGTGTATCCCTGCCCTGGATGGAGAAGTTACACAGTGCTATGAATGAGATCACAGGCCATAGCGCAGGGGTGTGTGTTTGCACCTAGCGGTTTTAATGAGAAGGAGACCTATGGCCCTCTAAGAGTCCTGTAGACACGTGGCACATGGTCCATCTGAAAATTCCTGTTTTGCGGCTATTTGCTATTTCCATGGTTAATCCATGCTGCAGTAGTAGGAGCAGATAACTTTAGTGACCTCAGATGTCTTGCATAGGAATGAAAGTTCTTCTGAAGGTGAGTCACTGCAATAGAGATCTGAGCATATTCCTCGTGCAAGGAATATTCAAACAAGGAACTATCTTGTAGAAAGCCCTTCCTTTTCAGATCTGTGATCAGGAAAAGGTTAAGCAAAGAAGCTTGCTGAACTTGTAACAGCTTGTACTTACTATGAAAAATGTTACCAATGTTGGTGGCAAAGCAGAACACAGAAAGCTGCTTTGTTGTGGATGTTTTAGCATGGTTCTCCTGATGCTGTGGTGCGAACAGAGGATTAGGAGACCCTGGTTTTAGTCCTGCCTGTTGCGTGAGCTAAACTGAACCATGCCACCTCTCTGCATCCTGTTTCCTCACTCTTTCTCTGTCTTGTCTGTTCATGGTGTGCCAGATGTAGCATATGGGGCCCTGAGCTCCAGCTGGGCTCCAGATACTATTGCAGTAGGTTTGTTACAATACCAGTAACATGCTGACTAGGGTCAGCGGAGTTATTCCATTTCATGTCTGACACACCGCGGACAAATCAAGTTAGGAGGTGGCTGAGTATCTCCACATGTCAGCCATGTACTAATGATTTTATAGGGTGGTCAAACGCTGCAACAGGTTTCCCAGAGAGGTTGTGGAGTCTCCATCGTTGAAGAAAATTAAAACCTGACTGAAGACAGCCCTGAGCCTCATTTTGTTGACCCTGGTTTGAAGAGGGCAGTTGGACTAGACAGTTTCCAGAGGTCCCTTCCCACCTCATCCAGTCTGTGATTCTGTCTTGTAAGAGAGTCACAGAGGTGCAAAGAGATCCTTGAGGGTCCTTCTTCTGGAGGGCCAGCACAGCATCTTATTCTATGTTTCTGTTTTGGTTGGTAACTATATGTATGGGTAATAGCAGCAACTGCTCTTTGGGAGACTTGGGTTACTCCCTTTAACTAAAACAATACGGTTAAATAACAGCCGAGAACACAGCAGAGCAGGGAGGACCCACACTGTTTCTCACAACAGTTGTGGCTGCCAGCTCTGCATAGCTCCCACACCACTGTCTCAGAGCAGTGGTGTGTTTATTTTCTTCCCTAGTGTGTGTTGGTATTTCACTTTTTTTCCTGACAGAGATAAATGATTTCTTTAGATCTGAATAATAAGTAAGTAAAATAAATGTGCCCATCGAGTTGGTAATTCTGACTCAAGTTCAGGCACATTGAAAACTCAGTCTGGAAAGTTTGTGTCAATTTTGACTCACAAGGGTTGTAGTGGCATTTTGTTACCTAGTCTTTGCTTCCCATTGTTTTGTTCTTCTAGCTTCTAGTTCCTTCTAGACTGGTTTAACACAAATAGGATTGAGAGTCAACCCAGCCAGTGGCTAATGTGCCATGCACTGAAGATGCAGCTGCAAACCAGAAATGGACAGAAAGGCCAGCCTGAAGGTCTGAGCTGTGAGGCTTCTTTAGGTAAAAGAGAAGCCTTTTTCTGCAAGATGTCATCAACTTGCTAGACGGGGAGCTGAGGCTTGAAGAAAAATTGTGGGCTTGTATGGGCTCACCATATAATTATGAGACTTGGCAGTATTTTCATCATCTGAGAGCGTATCCAGAATATACCTGGTTTCAGACTCCTTTTGTTGCAAATTGTTGAAGCAGGTGCTGTATGTCATTACTGATCAGTGCAGAATGTAGTGGAGTGGGGACTTTGGCCTTCCTAGGAGCCCCTAGGCACTGAGATCATACTTTGTAATGAATAACAGCATATGGACATGGGGTGATCTCGGACAGGGCCTGATTGTGCTCTCTTGCCTGTATCATGTCTGTGGGGTTTTTTATATGAAGTCAGTGAACTGCACTGATTTGTATTAGTGGAGTGTCTGGTGCATTGATTCCAGGAATGTTGCTCCTGATTTACACCACTGCAAAAGTGATCATAGACTAAGCAGGTGCAAATGTGCATATTTGATGTAGACCTCTGCTTTCCCTCAGAGTGCTTTTGGACAAGCTTGCCAGTATATTTTTGCCTGTAGAGCCTCTAATTCTTCTGTGAAAAGGAAAGCAAATGTTATTTCACAAGGAGAATACAATGTCTCTCTTGATAGAGGCAGTCTGTATAAATCTGTAGTAATAATACCAATAATAATTATTATTATTGGGTAATCTCCTGTTCAGGATTCTGACTACACAGGCAGTTCCTCTGCATTTTGACAGCCTTGTGGCCAGTAAGAAAGCGTTAAAAATGATGCAAGCATTTAGCATTTGTGAACTTAACTCTATAAACTTGATGGAGTGAAGAGAATCTTTTTGTTCTGTGCTGAGCTGAGAAATATTCTGGCACTCTGGACACCTGCCATCTTCCCCCTACTGCCTCTTTAATGTCCTGCTGTGAATTTGCAGTATCTTCTGCAGTGGCAGCAGCTGGCAGGACTCTGGTGCCTTTACCCCCCTGACAGCTTTTCTGTATTTGTACAGCACCTTGCACTATACGGCCCAAGTTCCTGTGTGGGGCTCCTTAGGGTTCCAGCAGTGAATGTGTTAAATAATGACAATAAAATATGTCAACAATGAACAACATGACCCTGTAAATCATTGACAGCTAAAGCAAGTGTTTCCTCTTTGGAAAATAGTCACCCTCATGTCTGTATTATTCTTTCATCTCTTTATTGTCTTTCCTGTGCTAACATCAGACAGCAGCCAAGCAAATCCATGGGGTAAATATGCCAGAGCAGATCCACAATCTGAGTGGAGGTGAGGTGCTGGGGTGTTGGTAGAGCCGCACTGATTTATGCCATTGCAGTGCAGTCCCCTTGTCACTAGGACACCCTCCTGTAATGCTAAACTGGGTGTATAATTCCTGTAATCACTCAGTAGGCATAATTCTGAGACTGATATCTGAGCCAAGAGCAGAAATCTAATTCAGGATCTCAGACGATCTTTCTTTCTTCTAACTGGTGGCCTTGGGCTCAGAGTGACTGACTCACACAAGGAAATGAGTGTGACCTGTACGTTGTTACTGCTGTGTGTGCACGTAAGGGCAATTGAGTTGGTTGATATCTGATGAAATCACTGATGACTTTTTGGTGGCCTCTGATGGAAGGGTCACATTTGAGACCAGGAGATTTTTTTTTTCTGCACAGTGGTCTGTCATAAACAACAGCACCTCATTTCCACATGCTGGCTCTGCAGGAAACAGCAGCAGTCCAGCATTTCCAAACTTGCCTGTATAAAAGTCAGGGTCTGAAACTTTAGTTAGTTTAAATCAGTGCAGCTCCCTGGGAATCACAGGAGCTTTACTTATCTCCACCAGCTGGTTCTTAAATGCAAGGGTAGGCACTGAATACTGTGGGGTGTCCAGGTTTCTATCCCACCCCCTTAATAGGTGTGCTGCTTATACTAACTTTTGAGCAGCAGAACATTCTTAGTAGTAGAGAATGTACAATTAGGAATCAAACCTTTATTTTCAAGGCTTGAAAATGTTGGTCAGAGCAACACATGTGATCTCTTGCCAGTTGCTGGAGCTTACATGTATCTGATTCATCTGCAATTTACAGTAGTTAGTAGCAAGTGAAGAGAGGATTGGGTCACTTGCTATCTCGTTCGGCCCCAAATACAGCTGCTGATGTTTAGGAAAAATCAGGGAGTAGTAGGAGAGATGAATTAGGGGAAGACTGAAACCTGTCCCTCCTGGCTGCCCGGAAGGGGGACTGTGTGCAAACTTGAAGGCTATGGATCTCACAATACGGAAAATAGGTGAGGGTTAGAAATGTCAACCTCCTGAACTGCGGCGTTGACAAGGAGTCAGAGAACCACACAGACCAGAATATATAACCTGCAGCCTATGGCCCATAACAGTGTTATCTATCTTTACCAGTGAGCAGTCCTGCCCCTGTCTTTGTTTGTTGTATGGCTGACCTGTCTTTCACTTGGAAACTTTGTAGTACTGACAGTATATTTATTTATTTATTTATTTATTTATTGTTAGGGGCTGCCCTACCAGTATTGTTTTCCACTGATCTCATTGGAGCCTAATGCCAGCTCTTCTTCTGATCTACTGTCAGCCAGGACCCAGTTCTCCATACTGCTGTGTGTAGTATGTGATTGTTGAGTTGGGGCTGTTTGGCATATTTCAGAATTAGGCTGCTCTTCAGTCCTTGCTGAGGCTTCTCTCTGCATGCACTAGGATTAGGGAGGAGGTGAGGAAGAGTGCTGACATGCTGCTGCTGAGGGATGAGCCTATAGTTGAGGGAAAGGATTAGGCTCAGTTGGTTTCACAGCTGCTGTAGTCATTGGTGTCAGCAGAGGGTTTGCTTAATTCCATTATGTGTTTTGGGCTGCATCATCGTATGTTACAGGCCAATTGAAGTAGCATATGTGACTTTCCACCAGCTAAGAACTGGCCCTCACCTCATGCTCCTGCTCTGCACAGCACCACTGCCATTGTATGTACTTCTACTTGTCTGCACCTCCCTTGCTGCTTAGGACAGATTGGCAGGACTGGATGTGGCTCCCCTTCCTACCTGAGCACTCTGTGGGATGAGCACCCACAAACCTCCAGTGGTGAAATGTTTTTTGAGGAGTCAGTGAATGGCTCTGAAAGACCCCTTTCACATTCTGCACTACCAAATGAAGCTCCTCGTGCCATCAAAGTAAGATTGATAACTCCTCTGACATTTCGTATTCAATATTCTGAATATTGAGAGGTGTGGGTTTCCCTTGAGACATGACACCAACCTTTCTGCTTCTCTCCCCCTTCGTCTCCGGAGAGCCTGCTGGAAGACTGGGGGGAGGGGGGGAAAGAAAAAGGACAGAGAGACTTGGGGTGGGGAAAAGGAGAAAAATGACACAGAGGAGCTTTTTCCTTTTTTGACTTCATCAGCAGCGAGTCTCTCATTTCAGAGCCTGGCAAATGGAATTGTGCTGCTCAGCCACGATGAATGATCCTGTTTCCCTACCCCCCACCCCAGCAGGGTCATGGAAATAGGCTTCAGAACTAAAATAAAAATGTTCCTGTTTTTATGGACACTAGAACCTGTGATCTGTTTCAGTTGAGAACTTTCGAGAGGTCAGAGTTGGAAGAAGATAGGGGGGAGAAAAATAAAGGGAGCTCAAACCAACCTGCAGTAGACTTTTTTTTTTTTTTTAATTTGCCATGAGGAGGCAATCCAGGTATTTGTCTATCCAGAAAACCAGGTGTTGCTTAAAGAATAAAAACCGGGAAAAAATAGTTTCTAATTGCATTTCTCCCCTCCCTACTCCTTCTCACTACCTGATGTTGTGAAAGGAAGAAGCAGTGGCACCTGGAGCAATTGTGGATACCCAGAAATGTAGTTCTGGACACATCTTTGCCTGGTGGGAGTTGCCCTAGCTCAGTTCACTCTGAAGGGGTTAGCCCAGATCAGTTTTCTGCTTCAGCTGTTTAGATGCTGAATGAAAGACCCTAGATGCAGCTTTGTAATAATGTTTTCTGTCCTATTATGCCCAGAAAGGAAATAGTCTGCATTTCCTGCTGTAGCATGTTAATGTCTCAGCTGATGTCACCCTGTATAACCTCTGTGTCTCATCAAATCCACCTCAGCCAGAACATGGATGAAAAAGCCTCATGTAGCTCTGCTCTGTCTCATCTGCTACCTCAGCCAGTCTGATAAGGTGGCCTAAATTCCAGCTAGTCAAGCTGGAACAGGTGGACAGGTGTTTTTGAAAGTTTTAAATTTCCCAAAGGAAATGTGCTGTGTAGCGATGAAATTTAGCCTGGCTGCATCTGGCCATGGTATTATCTTGGTCCATGACGTGCCCGTGGATTCATAGTATATCAGTAAAGGGACCCTGCAGCATTGAAGTCTATGATGGGCTTGTCTCCAAGACACTGCCTGTCCTCTGCTATCCCCCTGAAGGTCCCACACAGGTGCATGTGCTGGCAGTCCAGAGGGAAAACCTGTGAGGAGGGAAACAGGCAGCCATGGCAGTGACATCTCGGGGCAAGAGGTGCTCTGTTGGCAGCTCAGCTTCCTCAGTGAGAGTTTCCAGTGCTGCAGCTCAAAAGCTGCATGATGCATAATGTCTCCTATACTGCTGAGAGTAATTTTGCAGATGGGGCACAACTGGCTTGCTTTGCAGTAGGTTGGGGTGGCCTATTCTCCTTAGCATAAAAGAAATATATTGTCTGGGGAAGGGGGTGGATTGCAGCCTCTTATGCAGGAAAAACCTCTCTCTGCAGGCTATGGCCCGGGGCAGACATTCTTTGCTCGCTCACAGTAATTCGCCATCTCTCAAGGGACCCATTGAGCTTATTTAACAAAGGTCAGCTAAATTTTCTAGTATCCTGCTATGAAAGCAGGATTAGCAGAAATCTTATTTATCCTAGGTGTCCAGCTACTTGACTGTTCACTTCAAACTGCCATGCTGGCATAAGTCCAAAATTGGTGTGGTCGTGATGGACAGTCTTAAAGTGCCCACTGCATGATGACTTGCAAGAGGGTGCAGCTGTCCGGAGAGGGCTTGGTTTGCTTCCTCGCTTTCCCTGCTCTGGTTTTGCATGGCTGAGACTCCCTAGGTTTTGAGTCACTCATGTTTTTCATCAGACTGTATGATTATAGGCAATTTGGGCCAATATTGACCTTAAAGAGGACTTGTTTTCAGAGGCACTAGAAATAATTGTGGCTCACTGTGTGTGGTTTCTGCTTGAGGGATGTTCCATGAATTGAGTTTGTCTGTTGTGAGTATTTTCATGCTGCTCTTCGTGGCCTGATGGCCCTGTCTCAGCTGGGGGTCTGTGGTGCTAGGTGCTGTGCAAAGCATGATAGGAGGCAACAGCTGCTCTGAAGACTGTGCGGTCTAAATGGATGTGGCTGCCAGGTTTGCAAGGATGGTACTCTGGTTTTCTCAAGCAGGGATCTGTTACATCCTCTTCCTGCTCGTTCCCACGAGATATCTAATTTACCTGTCCCTTTCTCTGCCTTTAATTGTGATGTTGACTGTCTGTATCCCACTTCTGGGATCTCCCCAGTCACACCAATGAACAGCATGTGCTTCTAGCTTGTGGTGTGCAAGATCCACCCCTCAACCCTCCTGCCCCAGTTTTTGCTGTATAAACAGTCTGTTAGCAGTTGCTGGAGCACTCGGAGGGTCTGCAGCCTTACTGGCAGCAGGAGTATTTCCACACACCACCTGGCTTATTAGTGGGGTTATGGTAGCTGCTCTATGGCTAGCTGGGGATAAGTAACCACCAAAAGCCTGGGGAGCTTTTGCAGCTTCCCCAGGATGTGGTCAGGGAGCTTGCAGCAGACCTGAACTCCTGATCTTCTGAAAGCAGCAGCAGTGTCTCAAGCACAAGGTCACCCTTCCCTTCACAGCAATGGGTGCAACTGCTGACTACAGATGCTAAATGGTTAGTGGAGCAGACACAGAAAGCAGAGGGGGCTGAGTGGGTCAAGGCAAAGCAAAGGGGGGAAACGGTGAGGGCTGAGATGAAAGCCTCACAGCCCTTTGCAGTCGAGGCTGGAGCAGCTCCATCCTTCTCAGACTTCTACCTGCAGCCCCTGAGTGAGTGTAGCTGGAACTGTCAGTTCTGCTGATATGAATTAAAAGCAACATGGCAAATGGTGTTCTCTAGCTGCTGTAATTATCTCTGGAGAAGGAAACAAGCAGCTGCCTTTGGCACAGCTCTGATCAGCTGTCTCAGACAGGAAGGGCAATTGCAACTTCACCTGTTGGGTTTCCTTTTGTTGATGTGCTGTGATACTCAAAGTCAATGAGGCTGGGCACCATGAAAGCTTGATCCTGGCACAGCAGAGAGCTGGATGGGGAGGCAGGCTCCTGCCTTCAGGGACAGTCTGAGCACTGATCACTTCCAAGGTTAGTTTTCAGCCTTCTCTTCAACCCTGGGACCAATTCCTGCTGTAAAAAGACACTGATGATGTTTCTACCACTGAAGAAAGAGTAAAGCTTTTCTTTTGAATTTCCATCTGTGTCAAGAGTTAAAAACAAATCAATCTGTGTATCTTGGTTTCATGGTCCCCAGTCTCATCCAGGCCATGAAATACTGTGTAGGATCTTAGCCAGATATGCTTTGTCTTTTAAAGGAAAAGGCTTCATGGAGGATATCACCCCTGTGTCATGTCCTGCCGGTATTTTACATATGTGGTGTCTGGGCTAAATGTAAAAGCCTGACTTGCTGTGATTCAGTAGCCAAGTACATTCTGTGCATTTTTGCTGTTGTCAGCCCTTCTACTTCTCCTCCAGTGCTCTCCCATCCTCCCTCTGTACAGGTGACTTGTGTTAGGTAAGGTCTTATTTTCAAGCATGGACCCTTCCAAGGCTGTGTGTTATTTGAAGGTGCAGGCTGTATGACAATATGATAGTGGAAGTTAGGCTCTGTGTGATTGATACCGTTGTTTCTTGGCCATTGGCTCATCAGAGCCATGGCATTTCCTTCCTATCATCTCGCATACCTCCTTCAAAAGATCACCTGTTCTGAAAAACATTTCCCTCAGTGGGAGAGGGAGCTGAAGAAAATGCAGCTCTGAAGAGGCAACACAGATTCCACTACGCATAATTCTCACTGATCTAAGTTTTGGCTAGGGTGGACATAGACTGAAGTGTGGGTTGTCTGAAAAGGTAGGCATCATACTGTGTACACGCATGTCCCTAGGCACTTGGTCAGGATGACTTTTGCTTAGGGAAGGACATCAGAATTCAGGGATGGGAAGGAACTGCCTGGGTTTCTAGAGAAGAGAGTCTAGTCTCCTACAGTGATGGTGGCAGTATGTGGGTCAGATGTATAGCCCAGAAGTGGCTGCAGAAGTCTCAGTCCATAGGCCCTGACTGCTCACAGACCCTTCCCCAATCCTCTGTGAAGCCTACTGTGCATCAAGCTTGAAGTTACAGCGATAAGAGCAGGAAAGATCAAAGATTGGGCCAGGCATCTAGTGGGTAAAAAGACCCTGATGGTCCCAGGCCACACCTTGCTCTGCAGAATAAAGTGAAAGCTTCGTCCTTCCCAGCAAAGCTGACCTAAAAAAATATAAATAGCATGTGGATGTAAATCATCACCAGCCCCATCATCTCCACGACCTATTCCAAGCCTCTCTACCAGTGTGGGCAACCCCACCCTGGACAGGGAACCAGCATGCTGCAAGAGCAGTGGGGGCTTTAAAGTAAGAGATGTGCATCTACCCTTCTGTGTGCAGACAGTCTTTCCTCTATGATGAATTAGTCTGTTTCATGGCTCAGGCTGGGATAACTCGTGCAGCCCATGGACTGTCTTCATCTGTCCAGCAGCAGACAAAGGAAAGGAGATGCTTGCACAGCACCAGGAAAGAGAGGAAGCCAAAGGAAAAATGAAAGGGAGAATAGGAGGCAGGAGGAATTCTTTTCTTTTTTTATTCTTCCTGTGCTCTGCCTGTTCCTGTCAAAGCCACTGGAAATTGTTACCGACAGATCGAGTGTCTTCCAGTTTCTGTGTCAGGGAGTTTTGCTGATTCTATGAACCATGCAAAAGAAGGGTCAGGCAAGAGAAGGAGGGAGCAAGAGAATGACCAATTCAGCAGAGCTTTGGCTTTATCACTGATCTGGTCAGGTTCACTGGGTTTTAACTCCATGAGCCAGTCAGGCTTAGAAACTCACACCTTTGTTATCACCTTTCAAGAGGAGGGAGCAGGCCAGTGTGAATTCTCTGGGGTCATCAAGAGAGGCAGGCCAGGGATCATCTTCCATAGCAGAGACTGCCTTGCCCTTGCCCTCCACAGCATGCCAGACACTTGGATGCTCTCTGTCAAGTTTGATCACTATTTATTACTGCACAGATCAGAGTGGGGACAAAGGCATGTTGGAGGAGGTTTTGGGTCCTGCTTGGCCCTACCATCATGGCTTAGGGCAGGGAGGACCACGAAGGGATCAAAACTTGCCAGCACCAAGTACCATTGCTGTGTGTGTCCAGGTCAGAACAGAGCTCTGAGATCATGGGACTACCTTTGGTTCTGCCATGTGTTCCACCAGTGGGAATAGAGGCTGTATCGGTACAGGTCTGAAAGCACAGACCACCTCCTGAATGTCCCTGTAAATGCCTTGTGTGTGGCCTGTGTACAGCTTTTCTCAGTCTGCTTGGCCATGAGCTCCTGTGCCTGGTGCTCTTGGACACCCAAGGTTCCTATGCTCAAAAGGATGTGATGCAGGCTGTGCACAGCCAAGGAGGGGCCTTGGAGTCTTGTACCTGACAGTATGATCGTATCCAAGGAATCTGATGCTCACTGTTGCTCTACCTGCATGTGAAGGTTATATGGGACCTGATAGTGTTGTCGGTCATGCTAAAGGTGGCAAGTGGAAGGTGAACTACAGTCACTGGGAGGATTAGGCTAAACAGACATCCCAGACTGGTGTAAGAGACTGGGAAAATATCTTTGGAAAGTTTGCTGAATCCTTTTCTGTGACCAAAAATCAGCAACAGGAACTCTTAGAGCAGTGAGAGCTTGGGAAACTTCTCCTTCTACAAGCTGGAACCTAGTAGCCATGAGAAACAGAGTGTCTTGTTGGGAACATGTTACTGCAACTGATAGTCGCTTTGCTGGAGGCTTAGGCATGACTGAGCTTAAGTGGAGGCTTGGGGGATCTTTACTGAGCTGGAATAAAGTCTCTGCAGGTCCAGATTAGTTCATTAAAGCTGGGTATCTTGCTTCTGCTCACTGCTAGAGCTTTGCTCTGGCATGTTACTGCTAACATCACTGCTGAATGTGCAGGCCATGAAAAAAGATACCTCTCCGCCTTCAGAAGTAGGTTCCTGTATCATCACAGCTACCTGCAGAGTGGAGGTATAGAAGCTGAAGTAGCATTGCTCAGTCGGAAGAGAGGAACTGTAAGTCACTGGGACTTTGGGATCCTGTTCCTTTCTTGGTTGAGATGGACCACTAGGCAGTTCGAGTGCCTGTTTCCCTCTCCAGAAGGGGTCTGCTGTGACCCCTCTGCTCCAGAGAGGCTATAAGAACTGTTCTGCTGCAGCAAGCAGGGCTACCACCTCAGGAAGGATGTCCACAAGGGGCCCCCCAAAGCGCACATTGAAGACCCGAGATCTCCCCCAGCACTGCAGTGCTCTGCATAACTATTTAGCTGTCCGAGCAGGAAGGCAGAACAATCAGCCAGTGCTGGGAATAGCGAGATTAGGGAACAACATGCATATCTTGGTGGTGGCTTTGGCAAGGACAGTGCTGAATGCAGAGATTCCAGAGGACGTGTACAAATAGCAGTGGGGCTGGTGCTCCTCTGCAGGCCGATGGGAACTGCCTTTCCTGCTGATCACTGGCCTGTGCTATTCCATCACCCTGCAGAGAGAGCAAGATGTTGGCTGGGTGTAAGTCAGTAAAAAAAAAAATTGTGTTGCTTCAGCAAAAGGTTCCTGGAGTTTGGAAAGTGGAGGGAGATTGAGGGGAATGTCAGCTGGACTTGCTTTTACCACCAGCAGAAGGCACAGAGGGATGTCGGGCATCTTTCTGTGTGTGTGTGCTGGAGCTGTATGGGGGGGGGGGTGCTTCTTCCTGTGGTGGTCGAGAGGCCTGGGCACATGGTAGGTTTTGTACAAACACAGGACACAAAGCTTTCTGTTACCCAAAGAACTAACAGTCTAAGGTGAGACAGGGTTACTGACATAGGTGTCATTGAATGAGTAGGAGAAATGTGAGTTTATGCCTCCTGGGCTCTAAATAGTTTGTTGCTAGAGCTGAGCAAGTAGAGATCACCTTCTGCAAAGGAGGACATCTCTAGGGTCTCTCAGCTCCTTCCCTGAGGGCAGCTTATCTGTGAAGGGTATGGGAATCAAGGGTATGGGTGGTGGTGGTGGAGCTCCTAAAAGGTTCAGATGGATCTGATCTGCAGCACAGAGGGGAAGAGTGATAATTTGATAGTTGGAGTTTCTGCTTTCCCTGAGTAACTTTGCTTTATAGCTTCTCACATGGTAGCAACATGGCAGGAATATGCTGGGTGCTGGTAGGTAGGGACTCCTAGAAATACTGTTGCTGGGGCAGGTTATAGCCCCAGCTCAGGGTGGGGTTTTGTTGTTGCTGTAGGTGCTGTACAGCTGAACAGCAGCCTGGATCCTACACTGCAGAGGTCTTGGGCAGAAAAGTGGGGAACAAAGAGATATAGCAGAGCAGGTGTGATTGGGTCCAGGTCAGCAGCAGAGTTTGGAAATGGTCCCAGACCTCCTGACTCTGAAGCTTCTCATCTTTCTTCAGGTTCATGTCCCTTGGCAATTAGTCACTCAGCTGTGACTGGGTGAGACTATCCTGGACCAGGATCCCCACTGGAGAACTGTGGCTCTGTCCTCTTAGGCTGTGTCATCAGAACAGAAGTTAACTGCCTTATGTGTGAGGGAGTGGCCTAAAATGTCAGCGGGAAGCAAAGTAGTGATGGGCTGTCTGCAAGTACAAACCTTTTTTCTCCAGTCCTGTTTCTTTTGCCTTCACATTCCTTAAAGCACCCCGGAAGGTGACAGACTGATGTTTCTCACTAAAGGAAAGATTCTGTGGGGTTTTTGGAAGAGGTCTTTGTCTTGTCTCTGGCATTGCCTGGGCTGGCCATTGACAGCAGGAGAATAGAGGTGGGTTCAGTGCTTGGAATGGAAAGAGCAAGTGTCTGAAGTGGGTTGTTAAATCCTCTCAGGATTTGTGACACAGGCTTAGAGCAGTTTCAGGCAGTTCGTTCCCCTTCCTGCACGGGTGTCACCCTTGCTGTGTACTGTTTTCTGATGGCTTCTGTGGTGCACTGCTGTTTCCCAACTATGCTGCAGAGTTTCAGAGGTGTCCAATGTCTTGACTACTAATATGTAGAAACTGAGTAGACAGCTCTTGAATTTGACTAGTTGTGGGCAGCACCAAGGGTAATTCAATGAGTAAAGGGTCCTTAATTTTGCTTCTTGTTTCAGAACAACTTGGGTTGTATTTCCCAGCTTTTCCTTCACCATGGGAAAAGCACAAAGCGAAAGCTGAGATTATCACCTACTCACTTGTCTCCAATACTCTTCACAGTTATTATTTTATGTGAGATCTGGTAACTCTGCAGGGAAAAAGAGATCATGTCAGCAAACATCCCAAACCAGACAAGCCTTAAGACAGGTGAGATGCTGTGCAAAGCACAGAGACACATAGTTCAATTCCATTGTGGTCGGCTTTGTATTTCGTGTACTTTCTTCTCCTGTGGTGATGCTCTAACTGTTTTCATGGGGTTCCCCAAAAATTTCAACTGGACTTTACTTCAGAAATGCAGGCTTTGGGTTTCAGGAGGCATTGGTGAGAAATACAGGGAGGAAGGAGACAAGCAGCCTTTGGTGGGAGTCACCCCAGTGTGGGTACTGAAGGTGGCTCTCAAGGGTGGTGTCTTCTGAGTGTGGGATCATGAGCAACAGCAACATTGTCTGTGGGCAAGGTGCATCTGGGTGGCGTGGAGCATCCACTGGCAGAACCAGCCCTAGTAAGTCTGGAAGGAGCGTGTACGCAGCAGTCATGAAGAGCAGAGGGAGAGACCTATGGTGTGGTACTTATAAGCTAGGGGAACTTTTATTATATGGGCATTACAATTAGCAAAGGGGGCGTTTGTACTGAAAGTGTGTGTGTGAGGAGGGGGGAGTCAGGGAGGGGAAAGAGCTGGCGGTGATGGGAAGGAAGGGAGGGTGCCCTGACCTCTCCTCATAGCCCTGACTGTGTCCCCATCTGAAGGTCTGGCATATCCACTCTCACTACTTAATGATAGTGACATTACCCATCCGCCCAGCATCGCGGGGCTTTTGTCTTCATTCAGGCAGAAATGAAGTTCTCCTGGGCGCACTTATCAATCACTGCAAAGCTCCAGCTGTTCCGGAGCCTTTGGATCGACTTCAACAGCCGTGCTTACAAATTGTCTCTGAATAGCACCGAGCTGAGACCCCCTTTTTTGTCATTGTCTTCCGACAAATGTTTTTTTTCGGCAGCCTTTCGCAGACGTTGCCGGCTGCCTTCTGCTGCGGTGATTGAAAACAGGCCTGTTTTGCATTCTCCTGCCGGAGTCCTGGGTTCAGGGAGCTGTCCCTGAGTGCCACTCCAGCGAGTGCCGTGCCAAAGACAATTACATGCATAGTTTTGCTGATTGCATTAAAATCATTAGAATGAAAGATTCTGAAATCGTACATTAAGGGGGGAAATTAGAAAAAGCTTCAGAGACAGACAGCAGCGTCCCCAAAGTGAGGGCAATACAATTAGCTCAAATTGTGTTACATACACACAGACTAGGAGTAGCTCCTGTAACAAATGACCTTATTATTGCTGCTCCCTCTCTCCCTCCATTCCTTTTTCTCTCCTTCACTCCCTTCTCGTTCCCTCTTCCTTTTTTCTCTCCTCTGAAATGTCGTCTTTGGCCAGGACCACCATTCTCCTTATTCTTCCTTTCACCTTGCTTTTCTCCCCTTCTTTTGCCTTGAGGAGTGCCTGGGAAAGGTTGGTCATGGGATCCCTGGAGTGTCGTACTTTGCTTTCAGAGCTGCTTTGCAGGCCATTTATGAGGAAGTGAGTAAGTGCAACCCCAGAAGTTAATTTTCAGCTGAGCAAGAAACTTTGCTCTCCTGGGGAACAAGGAAGTACATGACTCCAAAAGCTTTGTACATGCACCAGCCATCAAGAAGATCAAAGCATGCAGCTGTCTAGATATACTGCATATCCAGTGCCAGGAAAGAGACTAGTAACTATGCCTGAGGTGGGAAATGTTCCTGCATACCACAAACACCAGCACAGCGGGAGGCGCAGAAAGGTTCATTCTTGAGGGGAGAATGTAGCTTCTCCAGTGTGAATTCTGGGCTGCTGAAAAAAAATCACATTATGCCAGGGCTTATGGGCCAGTCCCTTTATCATCCTGTAACCATATTAACAGAGAGCAGTTGGCCACCTATGAGTGCCTTACAGTTCACAGCCAGCTTTTAAAAACATTTAAAAACAGCTGAAGGTAAGAAGAGGATCGGACTCTCAGGGGCTTGTTTGAATGGTGATCAGTCTCTGAGGAGAAGGAAGAGGATTACTGAAAATACTGCAAAAAGAGGGAACTGGGAGGAAGAGGACTTTCTGGGTAATAGCAAAACCCAGGCTGTAGCTTAGGGAAAACTCCAAGGTCTTGGGGTCAGGGAGACACCTGCTAAAAGCTCAAGGAATCAAAGAAACTGCCTTGTGGAAGAAGAATGTGAACTTTATGTGGATGCTGGAGACTGGACACGCCACCAAAGACATTTGTCATCCTGCCTAGACAATGCAAAGAAGACGACGACAGATTGTGGTCATCGTTTGTGTGAAGATGGACTACAAAGTATGTCATATGAATTGAGCAAGTTCAACCAGGGAACCTGTGTCAGTCAGGGACTGAAATGCATCTTCCTCAGCTGGTAGTCAATATTTTAACTGGAAAACCAGTTAAGTGTCACTCTGCACTGTGACACTGTACAGCTGCTCTGCTGGGACTTGTGGTAGTTATGGTATGGGCTGGGGTAGCTTTTCCGTTTCCAGTATAATAGCTTGCAGCAACCTGTGTCAGCTATGCCTGTGCATCAGCTTGCCCTGCTTTGCTCCTGGTGCTTCCAGTCACACGTGATCTCTGTGTCCTGCTATAACATTACTCACTGTAGACCTTGCGTTTGGTCCACTTGCTGCTTCCCAAAAGCCTGGACATACTATGCAGGCTCTGTTGAAATACCCATCAAGGCACCGAGCACAATGACATACATGTAGCAGTGAAGCAGCACCACTGGTCCAGGCTGTCTTGGGGTCTTTGCTTTGCTGTTTTCACTGCTTAGTGGCATCTTGGGCTGTACTCAACTGGCCTAAATTCCGCCCACATTTCTGTGCCAGGCTCCTATCAACTGACTCTAGGCCTTCAGAGGAGCTGATGTCAGTAGGCACCTCTGTGCTATGGGATCTGAAGACATCTATGCAGTGTTCTGGGTATTTATTGTTAGTGGGGTGGGTTTTCCTGCCCTTCCTGTGTATGCCTGAGTTTAGGCTCCAGTTCTGCTCTCTGAGATGTAGGGTATTGTCTTTCCTCTCTGTTTACAATCTAGACCAGGGTCTTGCTCCTGACAGGAACTGCTGGGATAGACTTAGGGGAAAACTGTAGCAAAGGGGCAAGCAGCTCTAATATTTCCTTGATGTACTTAGCTGCTTGCAGCAATCTGTGTCTCAGGGATACCTGAACCCAGGGTGGTATCTTTGTGTTAGTAATGTATTAATAATAATTCAAAGCACTGTACATGGACAAGGCACTGTACAAACTTCACATAAGATGATATGCTCACTTCTCTTAAGAGATTACAGTCTCAGATTAGACATGACAAAGAGGGAAATAGGATGTCTACTCATGTAAAAGTTTATGGGGAGGAGGAGGCAGAGTAGGTTGGTGATATAATGGGGCAGGGACCACAGTAAGTATAAAAAACAATAAGAAGGGGAAAATGAAGGTAAGAGTGGAGGAATAGGTAAGGAAGAAGAGGATATATCAGCAGAGTGAAGTTGGTGGAAGATTAAGTTGCCTTCCTAATGTGAATCAAAAGTGTGGATGGACTGTGTGAGACAAGTAGAGAAGTCCAGGAGGTGAGAGGATGGGGATGTGAAAAAGGGAACGGATTTGGTATGGTAGGGCAGCACAGACTGGAGACAAATGTGAAAGAGGTGGAGAAACCAGGCAGGAAAGGATATCAAACGAAGATGACCTGTTACAGACATAGGAAAGGAAGTGCTGGGTTTAGTGGCTTTAAGGAAGAGAGGGGTGTATATTTTAGATTAGGGGAATTGGGTGTTGGAAAGACAAGCAGAGATACAGGCTTGAGCAGCATGAAGAGAGTAAAGTGATGGAAAGGAGACAGCTGAGGCTGAGGAGAGGAAGAGTCTGGGTTGCTCAGAAGTCCAAAAGGGATCTGGAGATGCTAAGTAAAGGAACAGAGTGAGCTGTGGATCCCAAAGATGACCTTAAAATATCTGCAGAGAAGTGGGATGCTAGGAAAGCACAAATCTTCGAGGATATATCAGCAGCCAAGACTCCTCCCAGTAGGAGAAGACCTGACTGGAGGCAGCTGTCCCTTATGGGGATTTCTGCTGCTTTTGTTTCAACTTAACTTGCAGGAGAAACAACCAAGAGTCTGTGGGATTTATCTCAGTTACCACCACTCCCTTTGAAGCACCTTCCTCCTTACCTTCTTTTGTGGCCAGTTCTCCGCTGTCTTCCTAGCAACTGTTAGGCTGTAAGGGGTGTTGTGAAATTTTGGCATTGCAAATGCCAAAAGACCCCTTTGCCTATTGGAGGTAAAGACTAACCTTGGCTCTTTCAGAGAATGGTGGGAGACATTCATTCACACCAGCCTCTCCCCGCAGGTTGGAGAGTCATGTGCAAACAGTCTACTTGTAGGCCTAAAAATGAGTAGGTTGTGGGATTCAGCCTCTGAGGTGAAGCAGCAGAAAGATCAGATTGCATGGATGTAAGACTCAGATATTAACTTCCAGGCCACATTAATATTCAGTAAATGATACATAGCAGAACTTAGAGCAGTGCTGTCAGAAGATGCTCTTTGAATCTTCCCCACTGTCTGGTCTATGTCTTCTCTGTACCCTTATCACAATGTGCTCTCCAAATTCAGATTCCATCTTGCTCTCATCCAGTGCAGACAGATTTCATAGACTTTTCTGAGACAATACACACCTTTGTGTAAGACACCTTCTCTCCATCAACATGAGAGAAGATCCGAAAAGATCAGTTTCCCAGTGCAAAGTTAGCTTGTCTGAACACCTGTCTACTCAGCCGGAGATCCCACTGCTGCTTTTCA
This sequence comes from Harpia harpyja, assembly GCF_026419915.1. Lineage (NCBI taxonomy): Eukaryota > Metazoa > Chordata > Aves > Accipitriformes > Accipitridae > Harpia > Harpia harpyja. Next base: position 24,473,026 of record NC_068949.1, read on the forward strand.
TATGGCTTATAAAGGTGGCCAATTTCTTGTTTGCTTAGAAGTGAGGGGAAGGTATGGAAGGACACAGACTAGAGTGCATTGGGGCCAACAAGGGCCTGACTTCATCAGCTTCAACAGGCTTTGGATCAGGCCTTTAATGACTGTTTGCATGTGGGCTGGTGTGAGTAGGCTGAGAAGGGATGTGGTCTATGGCAGGATCACTGCAGAGAAAGGATGGTGCTTTACTGGGGGTGGAAAATGGAATTGTCACCGTGGAATGAATGAATTGTACAGTTTCTCTTTTGTAACCCAGGGAATAATTAAGATAGATGGGTAGATGAATTAGCTGTCCTGCAAGGTCAAAAGTGGATTGCCTTATTACTCTATTATTTCACTGTTGTGGAACTATCACCACTAACGCCTTTTTCATGATATTTTGTACATCGCACCAAAAAAAAAAAAAAGTAGTAAAAAAAAGAAAAAAGGGGGGGAGATACAAATTGATCGTTTGCTGGTGAAATCAGTCTTCGTCATCGCCAGCAGTGCTTGGATTAATGGGATTGAAGGCTGCTGGAGGTTCAGCCAGAGAGACGGGCGGAAAAACAAGAGAAATTGGTTTGCACCCCTGGGAATGGAATTGATGTGACTTGCACGGAGCTGCTGCAGTAGTGGTGGCTGCTGTGCTGTGATGCTGGTTGTTGGGGGGTTTTGGGGGTGTTTTTTGGTTTTTTTGTTTTTTTTTAAATTGGAGATCGGAGAACAAAATAAATCCCTAGCTGGAATACTGGGTCATTACAAACATGGATGGTAATCATCTAGGGTGTTTGGGAGGTCCAGAAGGATACATTTGCTATAAGCCTTTAGGGAACAATAGAGCACAGTCCTTGTGAAACACAGCTGCTTTCTGGTGGCCTTCTACTATTCCTGTGGGGCTTTAAAGATGAGGTTTGGGACAAGCACTGGAAGCTGGACATTACTGCCATTACAGGCAAATACTCTCCAATCTACATAGCTGGCGATGGAGGTCTTCCAAATGGGTAAAGACCATCATGCGGGCATAACGGAAGTAGAGGAGAGGAGACCAATGATAGGCATGGTTGTAGAACGAGAGGAACAGGGGCATATCAATTTAGGTCATTGTGTCTTTGACCTGACAGTCATGGAAAGAAATATGGGGGAGCAGGTGGTGGTGTAGGGTAGATGCAGCACAAAACTCTGAAGTGCTGAACTTAATGCTATGCTTGACTACTCTTAAGCAGCAGGATGCATAGTGTTTATCTGAACAGCTTAAAAGCAGAGCTATTAAGAATGGCTCTCCAAATGTGGGTCTGGATCTGAGAAAGATGAAGTCAACACAAGAGTTCTTCGTGTGAACTGGAGATCTGGCAGATTGCTTCCTCAGTCAGAAATATTTGCCTTTTATCCTGCTCCCCTTTGGTCAACACTGATGCCAGCTGTGAGGAAAATCAGCTATGAGATTGAAAGAGTGAAACCGAGATTATCTATGAAACATTTTGCGTGTGGTTGAGGGCTCAAGATGCCACACTACACAGCTGTGTCCTGTCCATGAGGAGTCAAACTGAGACTGGAGGTGGCTTTCCAACTCATGACTGGCTCTGGGAGCATTTCCCATAAATGAGACTATCCACAATGCAATAGTGTGCAGGGCAAATTTCCTTTTCACTTTACCTTCCCTCCCTTCCTGGGCTACACACTTGACTATGAGAGATGATGGTGTAAAGTTGGCTATGAACTCTAGGCCATTTATAAAAGTCTTCTACACATGGAGAGCCCTCCCCTCTTGATAGTTAAATTAACTTTTTCGAGTCTTATAAATCCAGAATAGCATAAAAGTAGAATGAAGACTACTAAGGTATAATACAGCTGTGAGCTGTCTGTGTTCATCTCAAAGATGTGTTAATGCTGAAGTCTAAAGAAGGCATTTTTATCTCAGACAACTAGTGGGTGATGTTTGGGCAGGACTTTGGTGGAAAGGCTGACCTCCCCACCCAAGATGTCTGTGGGACAGCATGAGCTCTCTCATTCCTCTATGCAACACCATTAGCTAGAGCATCAGTGAGAAGGGGGCAAAAACTTGACAAAAGAAGCATTTAAAAGAAAATTCAGAAAGTGGGGCGTGCATCCCAAAAATTCTCTCAGCATCTTCTCTGCTTTCTTCTGTGCTCAATGCACAGATAGAAAAGACTGGGGGTGGAACTGGGGAAACTCCTTTTCCAGCACTGTGAACAGTACAGAAGCGAGACCTTGATGCAAAACATTACGGTGTTTGCATCAGGCAACTGGCTCTGAAGATAGTCAGGGTGAGCTGAGCCTATTTACTAGGAGGAAGAACAGCTGCTGCACAGGGCCACTGACGTTTTCTGCTCTCAGATCTGCACTGTGGATCTTGCCTTCTGCTTTCCTGATGAGAGGTCCTTGCACGTCTGAGGGGGCAGGTCCATCTCTCAGAGCCATGCTCTGTGCAGGCCTGAGGGAAGCATGCTTTCTGAACTGTGAGTTGCTATGCTGGGTAAGGAAATACTTTAACCCTTGTGTGCTTAGATGAACCTCTTATTGTTGCCAATCTGATTTGTGTATTGGATTTTCCAGAGTATCTATTACTCCTGGTTTTGACCCAAACTCCCTTTTCTTTCCCTGCAGTGCACAAGGTCAAGACAAAGTGCTAAAGGACTTCTGAGCTACAGCTGTAGCTTGTAGTTGTAACTGTAGCTTATAGCTAACTGAAAAGTGAAACCAGTGAGAAAGGTCTGCCACACAATGTGAGACGACTCGGGGAGCTTGGTCCTTGCGATCAGAAATAAGGAGGCATGTAAATGTGATGGATGGTTACATGACCATAGGCTGTATTACGTACTGTGGTCCATGGTGTTATGGACTGACGTTTGCCAGGAACGAGCAACCAGCAGGAAAACCTCTGCTCCAGCACTGCAGGTCCATGGCACTGTGATGTGACCAGGGCAAGCTACTACCATGAGCTTCTACTTACTGGCAAAGTGATAGGGTGTTTCCTTGAGGACCATCCTTTACTGCAGATATTTGCAGGGCGAGTTGGCCACTTCTGGAGAATTCCCCACTATTGATGTCGCTATCTCTGCTTTGTTTTGGTTGACGAAAGAAGGCAGCAGGTTTGTCTCCCAAATGACGATATGGCATGCATTGGCATCACGTGGGTCCCTGTGAGCCTTTCAGTTGCAGTTATGAATGCCAGAGGAAGGGTTTTGAGACAGCTATGCGAGTGCTTCACAGTTTCACATGTGTAGCAAAATAAAGGAGTAATTCCAATTGATGGTTTTGTAGCTCTAATGTATGATGTCTTCTTTTGCCTCTCACCACTGGCTCTGTGACTGTCATCATCCCAGGTGAACTGTGTTTTGGCTGAAAACTATGTTTTTGACCAAAAACAGTGATGCAGGAAAACTTTAAATGTTTTCTTCTAGCATTTAAAAGCAAAATAAACTTTCATTTTTTCCTGTTACACTGGTTATTTTGAGCTTTACTTTAAGTGCAACTTTAAAGATTTATAGAAAGAAAATAATACCAAATTACAAGGACTAGCTTGGAGTAAAACTGTACATTTTGGTTGCTCTGAAACACTTTCTTTTTTCATTTTTCCAAGACAAAAATTAGACTGATCTTTCTATCCTTGTTTCCCCCTTTTCTAATGTACTAGTTTTTTGTTAAGTGTGGTTTTACAGCTGAAACTTATGTGGGGAGACAGCAGGTCCTGTCAAGGAGTAGATTTGAGTGAATCTAATGAGATGTTTCTTTACTTTCCTGTCTTTACATCTGATGGAATTTCAGTGTTGGGAATCCATAGCTTTTAAAACTGTACTTATGAGGAATAAAGTTTTTCTTTGAAGCTGAGGCTTTCATTGTTTCAGCTGAATGTAATCAGGTATGCTTTATCTCTGGTGAAAATCAGTGCATTTACACCATGGTTGATTTTTGTTCTTTAAAACAAGCCTTAAGTTTTCATCCTTTCATGCACCCTTCCTCCTACAGCATTCACACACCTTAACGCATGTCTGAATTTGACCCATAGGTGATGGTAGCTGCTGTTGTTGTTATAGTCCTGCTAAATCAGTGGGTATTAATTAAGTTAAAGCAGCATGAGTGGAATAAACTGAACAGGAGAGGTACTGAATATACAGTTCTGAACTCACAGCTGCACCTTTGAAAGCTGAAGTAGGCACTTTATCTGCTAGGTTACAGTCTCTGGTTATCATCTATGGGAAATTAAAGGTATTATTTTTACCACCGGAGGGCTCTCATATTTTTCCATTAATGCAACAGAAACATATTGAAAATGACTAATACTCAGGTGATAAAACCCATGAAGTTCAGACAAAGTATATTCCCTACTTCACAGCAAGATCTGTATGCACAGGACCTTTGAGAGAAATGGGAGTAACTGCTGTATTGCTGGTTTGACACAAGGGCAGGGCAAACCATGTCATGAACAGAGTCTTATTTGGTGGTGATAGCAACCAAGCAGTATTAAAAATGGAGAGTTTTGTCACTGGATGGAAAGCTCCAGATCTTTAGCTGGGGCCTGGGGGTGATACAGCTCAACAGGGCTTTGTGAGGATAACATGGAGACACCAGCTTACAGGAGGTGAGGATGTGGTCCAGAGGGGGCAGCTGGTCCTGCACAGAAGCACAGTTTAACCTGCGTAAGTCCTCTTTGTAGTGAAGCGTATAGGTCGTGTTTGGATGAATGTGTATGCATTTCACCCTTTGAAAAGAGGCGGTGGGTTTAATGACTCTCAGTTTACGTCATTCCTCTTTATCCCACTGGCAGCTCACTATAGATATTGCTCATGCTCTGATGGAAGAACCTGGGTGGACTCTGTGCATCTTCTGAAACAAGTATTTTGCTGATTTGGTTACACAGTCCTGGGAAATAGCCATGTAGATTTGTGTATATTGTACCAGCTACATAAAATAAATAAATTAGGTCAATGTAATAGGAAAATGCAGGGCCAGGGGTAGCATCAGGGAATACCAATGGATCCCATTAAATTCCACTGGCAAAGATTTTGGCCCTATGAGAACAGGAGAAGCAGATTTTGCAAATTCAGATGGGAGAAGGAACTAATTTCTTAACATATTAGGAAGGTGTAAAAGAGTTCATCTGTGATGGACCACATCTGTGTTACTCTGGAAGTGGAGTGTCAGAGAGCGAGCACATAGTTCAAGTTGGGGTCTGCTGAGCAGTATACAAAGTGCACTATACTATATAAAGGCACTATTGTTGTATAATGTTTCTTGACCACAAAGTCCCCAAGACCATTAACCCTGTGGCTCTCCACATATCCGGGGATCCCAAAATTCTTGCTGTTGCCTTCCAGAAGACAATACCACAGATGTGCTTAGATTGATTCTGAAATCTGGACTCAGAAATGCCAAAGTAGAGAAGTAATTTGCTTAAAACACCTTTTTTTTTTTTTTTTTTTTTCCTCCTTCTTTCTTTCTGAAGAAAAGGTAGGTATGGAACAGACCTGAGAAACATTTGCATTTGGTTGCATTTTCTCAGGGAAAAAGTTCTGAACAGTCTAAATATTGTACTTTCTCCCATTTTTTTTAATAAAATGCCTGTATTCCTTAATGGAAAGTACTGCTTCATAGAGAATGATGATTTTAATGCTTAGCATTAAAAAAAAAAAACACAACCCAAAAAACAAACCACAAAACCTCGAGAAGAAAGAATATTTTATTTTTAATATAGAGAAATGTTTCTACTTATGCATATACAGACATACATATTACAGCCTTTTGGTTAGGCCATTCTGGAAATATGTTAGGATGCTAAGGAAGAGAAATCACAGTAAATTGCTGTTCTCCCCCTTTGCTTCTCAAATTTTTTTGCAGCTAGTATTGAAGGAAATATCACTGAAGTGCGTGTATCAGTTCCTGGTGGTCTTAATGCTGTCTTGCTGCTGGTCTAATATATGGCCTTGAACATATCAATCAGCTTTGCTCTGATTTAGTTGCTTTAATTTGAATAAAATTATCAGAAAAATTAAGCCTGGAAGTAGCACCATGAGATCATCTGATCCATCTCCCTATCCTAGGGCAAGACCCATTCTACCTTGGATAGGTATTTTCTAACTTTCTAACTGATTTTCTATTCTTAAAAGCTTTCAGTGATAGAGACATCACAGTTGCCCTACACCAATTTGCTCCAGTGCTTCACTAGCCTCTAGCACTAGTTCACAGCACTAGAAACTTTGTCCTCATGCCTGATCTGAATCTTGCTGTATTTTAAGCCTTGTTCTCTTCTCCATGTTGACATGGAGAAGAGCTTATTGCTTTCCTTTCCATCCAGTTTTTCACCTACAAGGAAGAAGTTTCTCCTAAGCCTTCTCATCTCTAGAGTGAACACCTTCAGTTCTTTCCAGATCTTGTAGCAGTCTTACTTCTCTTCACAAATAGCTCTTATTTGCCAACATCTCTCTCGAATGCTGGGGTCCAGATGTAGATACAATATTCCAGCTGAAACCTCACCAACACAGAGAGGTCTGACATGCCTGAACATCTGTGCTCCTCTTTAAACTGTACATGAGTTTGTTTTCTTTTTCCAGAACAGCCTTGCACTGGTAACTCCTGTTCAGCTTGAGCTTTTTCTGCAGCATTTCTGCCTCACTGTTTCTGATTCCATATTTGTGCCATCGATTGTTCTGCCAAAGTGAGGGAACTTGTTTGTGTCTGGATTCATTTACATCCAAGGAAATGTTAAGTAACTCCTTTGCACAGGAATTGAAGAAGACCTGTCTGCCATCCAGTTGGAATTCAAACAGGGATCAATTCTCGCTGCAGGAACTTGGTAATGCCACACTGGTAAATGTGGCTGGTCTTTCCAACATGTGGCAAGTGTTATGACTGCAAAAATCAAAGACTTGAGCTTAGGGCTCTCCTGAGCAGCACTCGCTAGAACTGCCCAGCGTCAGTCTGTTGTGAACAGAGTCAGTGCTCGAATATAGCCATGCCATTTCTGTCAACAGTGGATGGTCTTTGCAGGTGTCCTATCCAAAAATCAACCTAATATGATCCTCTTCAGCTAATAAAACCATAGAAGGTTACAGAATAAGGTGGTTTGTCTGTAGGCCAGGTAGCATGATTAACAGCGGGCATTTAATTGATTCTGATGTCTTCAGTGATCAGCATCGGAATGGATTATTGCCTCCCAGCCCAGATTTACTGTTGACGACGTACCATGTCATACCACTAAACTGTCTTGAAGGTGATTTCTGGCCAGCACAATATCATGCAACCGCATTGCTATGACATTTTGTGACCAAAAAAAAAAAAAAAAAAAAATCAATGGCATGCGTTAGCTCAGCAGCCATATAGCTGCAGTGCGTCCTGGAAGGTGGCCCTTTCCAACGGGGCAGCCCTGAAACTGCTGCAGGTCATTGTACCTATGCCCCAGTTGTGGGGAAATGAATCAGATAGCTTTAATTTCATTTTTCATTTTAGCAAAGAAGGGGGATGCTGTGAAACAGCCACAACCTTTCATGTAAAAAAAAAAAAATCCTTTATGCTTTGCTTTGCTTTTTCCTGGTTTTTGATGTTTTTCACTAAATGAAAAAAACCCCACCCAAACCCCAAACAACACTTAAAAAAATTTATTTTCCTCATTTCTCTCTCATTCCTTTCCTTTCTTATGAAAATGTCATTTTGGGGCAATCAGAACCTTTACATTTAACCAAAAAAGGACATATTTTGTTTTAGCCATGTTCAGCCCTTTTTCTAATATTGGTCCCTTTTTACACAAAGGAAATAGTTTTGACTTATAGCCAGGAAGTAATGTTTGGAGGGCATTGAGCTTGGGTCCTTCAGCATTTTCAGAGCTATTTCAGAGCTACCTGTATTTTCCAGCTGAAACGGTCTGTCAAATTGATTGGAGGGTTTCTGGAAATTTCTCCTTATTCTTAAATATCACCTAGTAGGGGTGTGGGAGGAAATACCTCTCTTGAATCCGGTAGGAGAGAAATCAAGGCTCTTTACAGCCCCTCAGCTCTCTAGTTCACTATTCAGAGTAACTTACTGTTGTGGTTCACTGTCCACCAACTTTTATTACAGAGGACCTGGTCTTGTTGGCTCTTGTGAGGTGTGTTTGGGGGGGGGGGGAATGTGAAGGTCCTGCACTGAGTATATTCACTTCTGCTCCTTGGCGTCCCAAGTTCCCATGGCTGGTTTGCTACTGCGGAAGTCTGGATGGGGCTTACAGCCCTTGACTGGCAGTGACTGACAGCTGAAGTGGCATGCTGACTTCAATGCAAATCCAATTTCTCCTGCTTTATTAGTGCTTCTTGGGTACTATTTTGCAACAGTGAAGCTGGTATGATTTACTGAGTGAATTTACACTTCAGTGATGTGGCAAAAGCTATGGTAATGAGTGAAAGCCAGCTTAGATGAACAGCAGTGCTGCTACTGCTTACCACTGTGACACCCTTGCACCTGGCTGAAATTGCCGTGGGGGCCACACGTTGTTTATGTGGTATGTATGAAAGGGTCTGGGCTCTGAGCTTTTCTCTCAAGGATTGTCACCTCTCAGTGGGCATCTGTAATGGTGATGTACCACTGGAAGTTTTGTGTGCCCTGTTTGACCACCTTGGGTGGAGTCTTGGGACTCCCATCTTTCCACTGTTCAGCATTGCTGAGCTGGGAATCATCCCTTACTACTGGAAGAAAAGAAATAGCAAAGTGAGCTTTTCCTTCCAGCTTTCCCTTTTTCCCCACTACTATGGTCTGACAGCCAAGCTGACCTGCTTGGGTTTTTTGGCCACATTTTCCAGTGTTTATAAAAAAACAAAATACATTTTGAGTAAAATTTCTGGTTTCTGAAGACTTTTCTTTAAATACGTTGCTTTTTTTATCTTAAGGGACTTGTAAAACTCCATTTGTTTTAACCAATGCATTTTCAAAACATGGATCTACTGGTTCCTGTTTATTAGCCAAAAATGGCCTTTACAGTCTGGAACTGATCTCTGAAATGTGTTTTTACAAAATGTGTTTTTAAATCGGTTCTTTTTTCTGTTGAGGAAAAAATCTCCAACCCTTTGCTTACTGCACATTTTACTTTTGAGTGGTGTTCTGGTTTTTGTCATGTCTAATGCTGAAATGTAAGAAGCCAATATCTGCCTTATAGTACAGCTGTTCAGTGTGGGATGAGTAAAGGCAACAAGAGACCCCAGCCGTAGGTCTTAAGGCCATAGACCGTCCGCGGTGTCAGCTGAACCTCCGAGCTCAGTGCTGTGCACAACAGCAGTTCGTAACAAAAATGGGGTGTGCAATAAGTATTTCCCCTTAGCCCTCCAGGAGCAGTGTGAAGCAGGTGACTGGGAGGACTGGACTGACAGGGACACTTTCTGTGAAGCTTTTTCCTTGAAACACAATGTGGTTTCACTGAAATCAAAATGTCTGGTGGGAGTATAGAAAAGTCTCCAACAATATTATGAGAATTTCCTGAGTGGAATTTAAGCTGCCTGATCTAAACTAGCAGAAGAGAAAGTGACCTCGTATGGTTAATAAATTTGTGCTCTGGGCACTCAGGGGCAAAGGGCAGAGTCAAACTCAAGTCCTAGCATGGAGTGATTCAGAAGATGAACAAGGCCATACACCTCCTCCATCCCAAGGGGACACTTTAGCCTGTGTGGAGGTACAGATTGCTTCTGTTAGACCTGTTCCAGTTTGTGTCAGTGACCAGTAGCTGGCCCAAGCCGAGGCTGGACTATCTGCCTTGTGCAGGACCCTTGTCTACAAGCCAGGCCAGCGGGCTCCCTTGGAGTGAGGTGAGAGCTAGGCCTTCGACATAGTACTGGCTACCTGTGTTGCTCTGCACTGCAATGGCTATGAAATGTTTTGCTTTCATGCAAACCTTGCAACATTTAATAAATATGGTACTTTGGTTTTCTTGGAAGAAGTTTGGGAGTTCAGGCAACAGTGTGCTGGGACCCGACGTTTTGTCCATTCCTTTCTTCTGCATTCTTCTTGGAGATCTGTGGGCATGACTTTCCAAGCAGTGCTGGGGGCCCATTCTTTGTCCCTTGACTGAATGAATCTCAAGCAGCCCTGAGACACTCAGCCCTTCTGTCTGATTGAGTATAATTTCCCTGTTTTACTGCAGTCTTGCCTTTCTCCTTGTTTCGTGTTTTCCCTTAATCCATTGTTCAATGTGATGCCAAATACCTCTTTAAAAATCCAGACATGCCACTTCGGCCTACCTCCCAATCTGGTCCTGTAAAAGTCATAGGTGTTTGCTGTGTCTTCTGCACACACCTGCAGGATGCTGCAAAACTCCCTTTGTTAAAGAAACAGGGTTTCCTTGAGGGATTTGTGCAAAGTAGGTGGGTTGTCAGCAGCCACCATGCACACGTAAAGAAAACTTGCATATGAATGTAGCTTTCTGCCTCAGATGCAGGCTTCTTGCAAGGCTTAGGCTTCCATTTGAGGAACAGTTATATGCCTTGTTTGGTTTGAACATCTTCAATCTACTCACGCATGCAGATGGCTGATTTGTGAGCTGATGACTTTTTGTTACCACTGTATTTGGGTAGCACAGCATAAAGTTTAATATTTTCAGGGAAGTCCAGAGTTTGTGACTCTGGCCTTGACTAAATAAACGTTGTGGTGCTAACCCTAGGAGTACCAGCAAAGACAAGTCTCCATGAATCTGCGGGTCTCCAGCCCTTAAGTCTCCTTTTGAGATTTGAATTTTGTCCCACTGGCCATTCACTTCCTTCTCAGTCTTCACAATGTCCTATTCTTGCATCTAAAATTACCTTCCCCTTCTTCGTGCCAGGTTAGCCTTGGCTTATGTTTAGAGAATTTCCTTTGAGATCGGCCTATCCTGTCTTTTCTTCAATACAGGTTCTTGTTTTCATGTCCAATTGCATCAACATCAAGGTCTCCCCATATATTTTTCTCACAGACACTAGACCACACTCTTATGGGTTATGGTAATGCAAGGCAGGACCTCCCCTGAGAGCTCACCATCCAAGCAAGCTCCATGGCTGCAGTAGCAGGAAGTAGAGCCCAGCTCCCCTGTCATCTGGACCAGTGCCTTGATTGTTGTGAGCTTCTCAGTACCTCCTCTTTTGGGAAGCTTTTTTTTGCTCCCTGATCTTCCTTAAGATATGATCAACCTGTCCCCACCTCCCCAAGGCCTCCTCAAGCCCTTTGTTTTTTATTCCAGGACACTTGCACTGCATTTTCCTGTTCTTTAATCCTTTATTACCTCTTGCCTCAAAGTCCTTGCCTCACCTAATTGTGTTATGGCTTGGATCCATCTGTATTCTTTCTCTGGGAACATTCCAGCGTGCTGCTCTCCTCCCTTTCTCAGTCTGAGGCTTCATCCCTTTTGTAACTTTTCATGAGCTTTGTGCAGCAGACCTGAGCTGGGGTCTCAGCCTTTCCCCATCCCCACCTATCCTAAGGTTGCATTTTGGGCTACCCCCCAGGCTGGTCTATCTACTGCATGTAGTTGTTAGATTCTTTTGACTTTAGTGTCTTAGGCAGAGTTATTTGGGCCATTAATGTAGTGACTTAGCCTAGCATTTTTGTCTAGTTGGCTTCTTTCCTGTTGCTGTTTTATCATCTTTACCCCGCAAGTCTGCATGGAAAGGGCGCAGGACATTGTCCAGGGAGGTGACTGAGAAGTGCTGATGTTTGGCCTCTGGGGTTGTGCTGGTGAAGCCCACTTGACTACCCCTCTCCACAAACACGTGTGCCAGGTGGTGTTGGCAGGTCCTCTCGTTTGGTTTCATTTGTTTGCCTTTTGTGGTTTTTTTGTAAAAAGCCAGCAGCAGCAGCAGCTGTACGGCAATGGCACAGCCGCTCTATTCCTGGCCAAGAACCCTGTGAAATTAATCCACATCTCGCTGAAATCCTACCCCGCTTTCGGGTCACTGCCTCGTTCCAGCACTGCGGAAGGCAGGGATCCCGCGATGATTTATTACCAGCCCCAACGCACATATTATTATGAAATGAGTTTATTACACTCTAAATCTCCTGTTAATGTGCTACTGTTTTAATCCCTTTATCCAATTTTCAGTCTCTCAGGCTTGGCTGCTGTTCACTTGCACAAAACTCTCCATTCTGAAGGTTTTATTGTACGATATCCATATCCATTTATCCTGCTTTAAGGCTGCAGTGCTGAGGCTGTGGTGAGGAGGGGGAGCACGAGAAAGGCATGGGAGAGGCAGGAGGGGATGGGCCAGGGACTCTGTGGGGGGAGAGGAAGAGAATGGTCTGGCTTAGCCTGTAAGGGTATAAAAAAAGAGTTGAAGTGGGTAGAGGAAGAAGGGGGGGGGAAGAGGAGCAGAACTGATTTTAAGGGGAGCAGCAAGGATAGCTACTGAGTTGAGGAATGCAGGAGCAAAGTGAAGGCACTTTGGTAAATCATGTAAGTGGGAAAGAGAGGAAGGGGCCTTAGCTGCTGCTTTGAGACCACCAGGAATCAAACAGCTCTAGAAGTGGAGAAAACAGAGGGCAGAAACAGAGCAAAGGCAGAAAATGAAGAGGAAGGGCAAAAGGAAGAGTGTGTGGAGGGATGGAAGAGGAGGAGCATGAGGCTAAGTAGGAGGGTGTGAGGGAGGAGGCGTGGGGGGAGAGGGCTGTTTGAGAGCCAGGGTGGAAAGAGCATGCTCTGGGATGCACAGCAAAAAGGTTTGGGCAATGGGGCAGTGAGAGGATATCACATTCCCGATTTCCCCCATCAGTGGTCAAGGACCAGCCCCAGCACAGAGGGAAATGCCTCATGGGAGTTTCTGTGGGTCAGATCAGTGTTGCCATAGGGAGGTGCCCCACAAGCATCAACGTTTCCCCCCTATGCCTATGACCTCAGCCTTCCTCCTCTCCAGCCTGGGGCCTCCAGGCTGGTGACTGTCCCAGCCAGCCATTTGGAGATGGCCCGCTGAAGGGACGAGGAGATTCTTGCCATTTCAGATCCTTGGCTGGAGGGAGTTTGCTCTGCAGTGTTGTGGCAGGTGATGGGCGTTAGGTACTTCTACTTGGCCCTCAGACCAGAGAGGGACCTGGCTGCAGGAGACTTGAGATGGGAAAATGGGTACTAGAACAGATTTCTAGAGACAGCCCTCTATTCCACTGTGGTAAGTGCTACAGTAGGTGCTACTTTACTCCTAAGGATCCGATCTAGAGCCACACCCAGTACGAAGTGAAAACCAGTAGATAGACCTATGCTTATCCAACCCCACTGTTGGCTCTAGCTATGTGTGCAACAGAATAAAGAAGTCGCCTGAGTCATAAAGCAGCATTGCATCCCCCAGCAGGTGGTGGGAAGCTTCAGAGGTGGCAGCGTGTGGTTGCCTGCAGAAACAAGGCAAGATGGTTGGGTCCCATGCCTGGCTCTGTTGTTGGTTTGCTGTAGTGCTGAGGTACTTTCAATGCCTCCACGTGTTCAGTTACAGGATGAGCACAGTGACCCTAACCCATCTGGTCTTTTTATATGTAGAAAGAAATAGGTTGATGCACGTGGGCTGGTACTTTGTGGCCGCCACTGTGGCTTGCAGGAACCTGGGGGAAGAATGCTATTGTGTGAGATTTTTTTGTACCTAACTCCCTAGGTTGCATTAAAAATCACAGCCACAGAGCATGGTGATAAGTGTCTGCACTAGAATGTTGCTCTGCTGTTTTATGCCCTCTTGTTGTACACATCTATGACATACTATGTGCTGTCCAGTAGATACTTGTGCAAAAATCTGTGTTATGTTTTGCACAGAAGAATACATAGCAGAGTGCAAGGTCATTAAGATTGTTTCTGATGCAGTGCGAATCTTTATGGCTCTCCCCCCAACGCACTTCATTGTGCTTATAAAACAAAATAAGAATAAAATGTATGCACGAAGTTTGAAAATGAAGATAGAGGAGAAGGGAATGCAGCTAAATAAAACTCCCCAAAACTTCTTTGGGAGGAGTGGAAAAATCCCCAAACTTTAAGCCAGAATAGAGACGCAAAGAGATTTGCTTAAAATAGCACAAGCTCTTGTGATGGAACTGCTGAGTAGCTAATGTCCTTGGCTTTTTTAGCTAGCCAGTTATTTAAAATAGCTCCTGCCCATAGTGTTTGCTTTATGGTGTTCTCCTTCCTTCCACCTATTCTCTTTCATTTTCTCCAGAGAGATATTTTATCAGATCTAGCCACTGAGAGTAGGAAAGACAGAGATTAAATGAGACAGTTAGGAGGCTAATGTTTTCAGTCCATGAGAGGGATTCAGAAGCTGAAGCAGCTTCTTGTAGTTCAGCCCATGCTGGAGAGCTGGACTTGTTGCATCTCTGGTGTGCACACAGGATTAGTTGAGGGAAGGGAGTGCAAAGTAAGAGTTAGAACAGAAGGTCTCAAAAGGTCTGCCAGTCTGGGTTGGCTTCTGGTCCCAGCCCTGCTTCCAGTCTCACCACCTTGGGCAAGTCAAAGACCTGTTCTGTGCCTCAGTTTCCCTTCTGTACAAGGTGATAATGACTTGATGGAGGGTACTCGGTGGATCACTCTGAAATGCTTGAAGAGGAGGAGGTCTGCTAACAGCAAATATTCATTTGGATCTTGTAGCCAATGTAGGCTTTGGGTCTTTAATAGGTAGCAAAATCCTTCCTTTGACCTTCATGAGGATTTCTGCTGGGTCCTGCCCTGTGTTTCATGGGACTGGTGCGCTGGGACAGGTGAAGAATCAGAGAAGGCTGCCAGCAGGAACCAGTGCACTGGCATCCATCCAGCCCAGCTGAAGCCAGCGACCATGCTCAGGGATCCTGCCAGATCAGGATTTCGCCAGGCCCCTGACTCTGCTCTCGTTGTGACACCCAGCTGGCTTCATGGTGGTCCTTTCTGAGCTCTGCCATTGAGCCCAGCAGATAGCTCTACCTCGCCAGCCTTTCCTGCCCTCCTCTTCCTCACCCCTACTACTTCCCCCTCCACCCCTCGCCCTGCCTGGCTGTCTGCCCCGCTCCTCTGACTCCCTCCCGCATTTTCCCTCTCCTCCCACGCCCCACTCCTCCTTTTCTCCCCCTCTTCCCATGAGTCCAGCTCCTGCTTCCTTTTTGTCTCACACGCTCCCCCTCTCCCGCTATCCTCCCACATCCTTATAGCCTCCCCCCCCCACACTCCCGTGCTCTCCCTCTCATGTCGAGGACTTGCCTCTACTCTCTGACACAGAAGCCTGTATCACTTCCAAGGCTCCTGCTGTCAGCTGGGGAATAGATAAAGATAAATGATATTATGTTAAATTCCACTTAATGACAAATTTTTAATTTTCTGAACATGGTCATTTTCTGGCTAGTGAATCAAGTGTAGGGAGCTAATTACATGAAGATCTGAACAAAAATAACTCCTAATTTTCAAGGATAATGGAAGAGAAATGTTGGAGATTAATGGCACTATTTATCTTTTTTAAATTTCTATCTTTCTCTGTGATAGCACTGCTCCCCAAGGAAAATATTCATAAAATGAAATTGAAGTCGTAACTTAATAGGTTATTAAAATTTTTGAGTGCATATCACTTTCCTTCCGCCGCACTGTAAATTTAAATTGAAGTTTGCGGCTCCTCGAGTCACCAGCGGAGTTTTTTTTATGATGGCACAATAGAGGGAAACATGCATCTTTGTCAGGAGGTATTTGCTATTCTAATTTTATGGCAGGCCGGATTATCAGAAAGGAATGTCAGAGCACGGGGAAGCTGACAACACTACAGCCTTCAGCCATGTGTTTCCATTAACGCCCAAAGCCGTCCAGGGGTTTCTCTGGACTGTTATTTTCCATTTCAGTCTTTTATCTTGATTTAAAGTGAGGGCGCTGAAAATTCAGCTCCTGTCATTTTTCTCACTCTCTCTCTTTTTCTCACTTTCTCCCTTCCCACTCCTTTTTTCTTTTTTTCTTTCTCTGCCTCTGCTCACTGCCTCTCTTCCATCTTTTTTTCTTCTTCTTCTTCTTCTTTTTTTTTTTTTTTTTTTTTTTTAATCCTCCCCCCAGTCTCTGGTGGGAGATCCTCTCTTTGATCCCATCCCTCCCCCTCATGTCTGTGGTCCTTTGGGTGTAAAGCTTCAGGGAGTGATGTCTGGGGATGGGGGTAGGGAGGATATTTTTCCTCAATTCTCTAGAAAAGGGTCTGCCTTAAGGCTCCATCTAGGAGCATGGCACACAGGGCTTCCTAGGCAGCGCATCATGCCATGTTTTAGTTGAGTAAAAATTTGATGCCTGTCTTGGCTGTGTCAGATGCCAGTGCCAGGGATAAGGTGCTTTGTGGTGTCAGATCCTGCTACCTCAGTGGGAGGCAGCTGGAGCAATGGGCACGGGCAGCACACGAGGGAATATTCAATTTTTCTTTTCCACCAGCTTGCTGGGTAGCCTAAGCCACCTCACCTCACTTCACCTGCCTTTCCCTGCCTTTTGCACTGCGGGGCAGGGTCTTTTACTTTGTGCCTGCACTGGTGTGCTGCTGGAGTTTCCCAGCCCACTGCTCAACGCCACTGCAAGTCGAGGCACTCTTCGGTGGGGTTTCAATACACCAAGGGTGGGGCTGATCAAACCTGGGCAGCTCTGTTGGTGCGTGTTGTTTCCTTGGAGGTCTCCCTCACCAGCATGCAGCAGGTTTGACCTGTTCCTCTTTGGCCCTATCCCTTCTCTTTTTCTAGCGAGAACATGTTCACCTCTGAGGCTCTGAAGGTTTTAAACCAGGGATGGCACAAGGCCAAGACTCCTCTTAAGTGAAGGTTCAGCTCTCTGAATCACCAGCCCGGTACAATTTCTTTTGGCTGAAGCAGATGAGCCTGGGCTTGGACTGCAGGGATCCACTTTGGATTTCTGAATGGGAAGGGGATGAGGTGTTTCCGCTGCACCCGGTCTCTGCACATGTGGGACCTTTCACGCTCTTTGTGCAGGTGGAAGGTTTGGGTTGTTTTTTTGGTGGCAGGTTTTGTTCAGCATGTCTAGAGTCAAAGCCAGTAAATTACAGAACAAAACCCCATTGGCTTTGGTGTAATGTTCTTTTTATTGCCTTCTGGGGTTGTTGAATCTGTTCGGTTTTCTTCCACTAAACGACAGCTAAACCTCTGCCCTTCGAGACCTTGCCCTCCGAATTCATATCCCCTAAAATGTCATGACTCCAGATGCTGAAGTTTGAAGAGAAGCAGCAAGTGTCAAAAGGTCCAGAATAAAGCTAGGAAAGTGGGCATCTGCAGTAAACACCCCAGTTTTTGCCAAGGTCTAAAGGGACTGTGACAGCAGTGTCCTTTTTACAGGCCTCACTCAGATCTCAGGGCTATGTGTGCCTGGGAGCTGGGATATTGTGGTGTCCAGTGTGGCAGTGCTGCCAAGGAATGAAAAATGCCAGCATCTCTGGAGATGACTGCCTGTGCAAACTACAGGACATACAGCAACTTGATTTTTCTCCTTGGGATCTAGTCATG
The DNA here is from genome assembly GCF_026419915.1 of Harpia harpyja. Lineage (NCBI taxonomy): Eukaryota > Metazoa > Chordata > Aves > Accipitriformes > Accipitridae > Harpia > Harpia harpyja. The sequence goes on from NC_068949.1 coordinate 24,490,444, forward strand.
GAGCCACAGCCTCCTCAAACTGCTACCTTGAAGGGAAGTGGACATGTACCAGGCCATCCTAGAAAATGAACCCTGGAGGTATGATCCCAGTGGAACCAGCGTCTGTTGGACAGATGTCACTATTGTCCCTGGTGCCCAGCTTGTGTGGGAGTATATGTCGATTGCCCCATCCCATCCCTTCCACTCCATCCCTGGACAATGACACCCAGCCCATGCTTTCTTTACCAGATCAAATGCCCACATCTCTTCTCTGTCCAGTCTCAAGTGACACATTTGATGGGAGTGAGAAAGTATCATTTCCTGCTGGCCTCAATGCTCTGAGCCAGAAAATAGGTAAGTTTTTTGGAGGGCCCCAGCAAGGAAGGTGCTGCAGAAGAGCAAGGAATGTTCTGGAGTCCTGCCAAGAGGCAGAAACCTGAAGGCTTGACACAGCTGGCAGCAGATGACATGCTTCCTCTTTGCCTTGTGAAACTTGCCAGGTCCTGACACTGCATGGTATGCTCTGTTAATTCAAGGCAAGAGAAGAAGCTCTAGGGTTCAGGTATTTTCTTGGCAGCTCACCTTTGCACCCAAGAGAGCTCTTGTCTCCTGGCTGCACAAGGAGCGTGCCAGCCCCGCTCTGCTGTGCACCTGCGAGCTGGAGAGGCTGGACCGTCCGTGTTTCCCTACCCTGCTACACCCTGCTCTCCCCACTCAGCACCAGAGATGCGTTTTCAGGAGGAGCTCTGGAGAGCATTGCCACAGAGCCTGACCTGCTGGGAACAGGGAATAGGGGAGGTTTTAGCAGGGCCTGCTCCTGCCCTGTGACTCAATGTGCTGAGTGTGTGCCTTCTGCCAGAGGACTCAAGTCTGTCTTAGAGGTGAGCGGTGATTTTGCACTTTGGAGATGGGATATTGTGCAAACCCTTCTGGACTTACTGTCTATTCTGTGATGCCTGTGAATGGTTTGCATTTGATGAGTTTCCTCTTCTCTGTTCCCTTGTTCCTAGGCTGGTGGCAGGTGTCACAGTGTACCAAGGAAGACAGGCAGCCTGGTGCTTAGGGGACCCTGCTTCTTCTGTCTCTGGTTCTCAGGCACATCTCTGAGAGGTTTTGTAAATGGCTGCCAGCCTTCTCCCTTGCCTCAGTTTCCTCACCTGTTTGATGAGGATAAAGGATGCTTTCCAGAGGCACCTGAGGCTTTTACCTCTTGACATCTGTGTGATATGGAGTCCTGTGGACCACGATGGAGACATGCTAAACCAAAGTTAGACCTTCAGCGTAACAGTGTGTCCTCCTTTCCCTTACCTCTACCTTCTTCGCTGATGTAAGCAACTTTAGAAAACATGGGTCCTTAAGGGATGAGGAACAAAATAAGTGTTTTACATTTTTTCAGCTTCTCCTATTTTTCTTGTCCATAAGGATTCTGAGTAGCAAATGAAACACGACTGCTATCTGTATGACTGATCTATTTGTATAATGCCATCTATGGACTCAGACCCCAGAAGATACATTCAAGGAGAGAGGGTGTAGGTGGGAGGGAAGCTATTTATCCCTGGTAGAAACTTTTGTGTTGGCATTGATGACAGCTCTTTGCTGGAGGTGTGAAACCTCCTGGGGAACATGTAGGAGGGAGTGGTTTTGGTCCCTGGGAAAGCACCAGTGGATCAGATGCTGTGCTGGGCTGGCATGGGAAGATGCTGGTGGGACAGGGTCTGTGAGGCCAGGAGGGTCAGGAGGTCCCTGCTGGTGTAAATCAAGATGGCTCCATTGTGCCTGCAGTGTAAATCAGCAATGTGCCCTTTGTCATTGCTGAGCCAGCCAGTCTTGCCTAGGCAGGTACTGGTGGCTTTCTGAGCTGCCGCCTTACAGCTTTTGCTCTCACTGCCTTCCTCCCCTCCCCTCTTGTACTTGATTTGATCTTATTAAATTGATACATAGATGTGAGCTGGCTGGGCCATAGTAAAGCAGCCCCAGCCCTGGGAGGGAGAGGAGCATCCTACCTCCCTTTGCCAGACAACGAGGCCAGTCAGCCCTCGGTAATTGAGCTTTAATAGACTCTGAGAGAGGTGTAGCTCTCCAGGGAGCGGCCTCAGCTGGCAGCCCAGGGGGGACAGTGCATATTGAAAAAGGCTTTCGTGGCAGGGGGGAATGGTCCCTGCTCCATGCCGCCAGACGGGGCAGAAGAATTATCAACAGGAAACACTGGATGCTCAAGCCAGCTCTCCTGCATCAGTGAGTGAGCTGGAAAACCTGCATGTGGAAGTCTGAGGTCTCTGAGTAAGGATGTGTACATTGGCATTATTCAGTGCTTGATTTCTGGGGCCCTGTCCCTCTCCTCTATGTTTCTCGTGCACTTTCCACGTGCTCTGATCACTTACGCCTGCTTTCCTTATCCCCTGGGACATTCTCACTCTAGGATATTGTTTTTCTGTCTGCTATAAAGATCTTTCTTAAGGTCCCCCGATCTCAGTGAGAAAGTGAATTCTCCCTGAAGGCTGAACTTCATGCCATGGGACTGTTTCCCTGATGGGCAGGTAAGAGATTCTCCAGCTGGAGATGTGGAGGAGGCTCAGAAGATGGACAAACCAGACTCCAGCACTGCTGACCTCTCCCAGTTGAACTCACCATTTGACTAAGAGAAGAATGTACATGATCTTTCTCTTGTGTCTTTGAAAGAAAGATAGCCTGTGATGTTTTAAATGAATGAAAGCCCCAAACCAGATGCACCTGTTTATTTTCTGGTGGAGCTGGAGACAAAGTGCTGAAGCTGAGCTTGGAACCCAGCAACCCTGCCTCTGGGTCTTTTGCCCTCAGCACAAGATGACACCCTCGCGTGAATGTTGTCCCTTCTCTTTGCAGGCTCTTTCATTAGAAGGATAAAGTTTCTTCATCCAAGTGTCGGTAAGATCCAGAGAAGTGATACAGATTTACCTTGCCACTAAGCTTGGCTGTCTTTCAAGTTTATGAATTCTTTTTAGATGAATTAGCAGGTGATTTCCAGATGTGACCCCTGCTCATTAGACATGGCTGTTGTTATCAGATTTCATGTGATGTTCCGTGCACTAAGAGCAGCTTCTGTGGTGTTTTATGACTTAGCACATGTGTAATACATGTTCCATAAACAGCACCAAACCTGTATAATCACATGTACTACTGTGCTTCTATGCTGCTGTCATGTGAGTTTACCCTGATTTGAGGAGTGCCTTCACATATATTCTGCAGAAGTGTTTTTGTGGTCTCAGAGGTCACACGCACTTTCCTGCTCATCTGGCTTGTGTCTTTCACCTGAAAGCTCATCCGCTCCTGAGTGAATTCCACAAACATCACAAGCAAGCCTGGGTTCAGCTTGGAAAAGGGGAAGATGTGTGAGTATTTGAACAGCAATGAGATGAAAGTGTATGTGGGAGTTATTTAGGCTGGATCATATGGTCAATGGATGAAATAAATACATAAACTAAGAATACTTAGCATATACTAACTGCAGTCCTTAAAACATCTCATATAGATGGAAACTGGATCTAGGCAGGAAATAATTTTTTTTCTTTGAGAATTTGTAAACTGCAGTTACTTCTGCTCCAAAATGGGATAAGAAGTAAAAATATGTAATCCTTTCACAGAAGGATAATTTGATTATCGTCCTAACCCTGCCTCCCTCTCCTTATATCCTAGCCCCAAAATTTTGTATTGGATCAAATGAAATATTTTGTTCACAGTGCAACTTTTTACCATTTGAAAGTTCATTTTAAGCCTAAATGGTCTAGAACTTAAAAACAAAAAGTCATTTTCAATCATAAAGCAAATGTTTTTGTTTAGAAAATGTCAGAGCTGGATGTTGCCATGGTTCCACAACTTTTTTCATGTTCTCCCCCCCCCCCCCCCCCCGCCCTCTCTGAAATTGCTTCAGGGAAAGATAGTTGTTAGAAATTGACGCCTCCCTTTGGTCTTAATGAATCGATGCTTTGGGAGGTAAGAGGTTTTCATGGAAAATTTGCACATGGCTCTAGAGGAGAAAATTCACGTTACTTAATATTACCAGTTCTGGAGATTATTTTTTTTTTCACACCATCCCAACATCATGTGGCCAGATGAACCATGAGCTTTAAGCTCGGGAAAAGAAAGAAACCTCTTCCTAAATCTTGTAGAAAAGCATGGAAACTGGAGTCCTATAGACCAGGTTCTCTGAAGGTGTGTGAGTTCTCCACATGGCCCTATCCTTCTTGAAGGTGATGATTTTTTTAAACCAATCTCATGATTTTGGAATGGGGAGATGGTCTGATTCATCATTTTTAAGTGCTTAGTCTTAACAATACTGCATTACTCCCAGATAGCAGATGGGGAAATGGAGAAATGTGGTGAATTGCCAGCAGCAGAGCCAGAAATAGAACCCAGATGTCCTGGTCTTGTGTTGAAGCTCCCCGGTCTCTCCAGGAGGGCAATGAGCAGGCTGCAGTGCAGGGGGATCTTCCTCTCAGTAAAGAGCAAAGCCCTGACGGGCAGGGTGAATCCCCCCCAGCTCACCGATGGGTTGCAAAACACTGGAACTCCGTCTGTCAGCACAGCCCTGTGCTGGTGCAGAGAGGAGGCAGAGTGGTCCGGTGGGTGCCTGCCAGCTTTGTTGTCTGTGTCCCCACGCTGTGATGTGCGGCTCTGCCGTTTCATTGCACGGAGCAGGCAGGTCAGCTCACGTGTGCCTTTTCCATCTCACTGCGTGTACCGCACAGGTCAGCTCGCCTGTGGTTTAGCGTGGCTGTGGGAAGCTGCCGGCTCCTGTGTTTAGCTGCCTTCAGGCCTAGCTAAGCCGAGGCAGTGTCTGGCTCCCCAGCCACAATCTCTCGTTAGAAAGAAATTAAAAGCCACTCAATTTTGGCTAATATCCCTCTGTAGGCCTTTAACTCCACCTGTGACTAACCCATTCATAATAGCTCTGTTTTAGTGGCTTGGGTTGATGTATCCTCGATTAATTTGGGAGGAGAGCGGCAGGGCCATATCTCTTTGTCTCCCCCTCTCTTACTCCCTGTCCTGCAGTCTGTCTTCTCCCACTATTTCATCTCTGCTATCATTTCTCCATTCATTCACCCTCTTCTCCCCCCCAGCTGCCTTCCCCCCCCCCCTACTTTTTAGCATTTTCTTCCCCAACTCCTGTTTGTCTGCCTTTCCCCTTTGTTCTCCTCATGTCCTTTAACCTTCTTCCTCCAGCTCTTCCCTCCTTCTCTTTTTTTCTTGGCTGGCATTGCTTCCTTTTCTTTTTTCAGTTTTCCCTTCCCTTCTTGTCCCTTTTCTCCCTGATTTGGAGCCCTTTCTCTGATCCTCTCCCCCCGCACCTCTCCTCACCCCCAGCTTGCCCCTCACTGCCTCTTCCTCCTTCCCCAGGTTTCAGATGCTCACACAATTTCTCTCCCTCTTTGTTTCAGGCGCCCCCACCCCGCTCCCCACTCTCGATTATTATTAATGATAAAGGCTAAAACATCACATCAGTAATTTCTGAGTGAGTTTTGCAATGAAGCTGGGGCCTTATCAGCCCCTCCCGAGTGCCACAAATTTTACTTTTGCAATTTCACGCCTTTGGTTATTATCACGCTGCTTCGTCCCTGCTCTGCCTCACGCTTTCCCTCCCCCCCTCCTCTGGAGAGAGTACTTAAACTTGTTTTCATTCCCTTATTCTTTATTTTTTTAATGTCCACTCTCTCTGGAGCCAGTAATGTTCTTCCTCTTTTTTCCTCTCCCATTTTCTGTTAATTCTGTGCCATCTGCCTTAGCATCTGTTAAAAATAAAATTTCCCTCACAATGAGAAGCCCTCCCTGCCTTGGCTCCGTCCCCTCCCCCACAGCCTCAGCCCCCCTACTTTTCCTACCAGGGTTGTGGGAGGCTGCCGCTCTCCCTCTTGGGGTACCTCTTCATCCCTCTTCCCAGCTCCCTGCCTGCCTTCCCAGGCTGGTTCAGCAGCATCTGCTGGGTGATGGGGTGGGAGTGGGAGGAGAAGGGATGAAGAAGAAGGTGCTGGGTGCAGATGAATTATTCTCACCCCACATGTGCACGTGTGTGTGTGTGCTCGAGCGTGCGCACGGGTCTCTTGCATGTGAGTGTTTCTGTGAGTCTGGGCAGGGTATGACTAGCACTGATATGGTGAATCAGCACTGGGTCGAAGGGCGACTCGTCTCCCTGGGACTGATGAGTGGGGCCACCCTGGGAATAAGAGAGGGTCTGGCTGCTGTGTAATGCACCTACTGTCCACCATCCACGCTCACCAGGTGAAGGCTGTTTTGACTAGAGCTGTGGTCAGGTGTGGATTTGACCACTGTGGAGCAAAGCTTCTACCAACCTGGTTGACACAAGCATGAAGAAAATTTCCTGGTTCAGAAAGAAGGAGGCTTTGTTGAGTTTTTTCAGAGTGATTTCCTTTTACGGCCAAGCTTAAAGAAAGAAGTGGGCCAGGCCTCTGGGATTTCCTGTTTCCATCAAGGTCTTGGCTGTGGGTCTGATACACATGTGAAACCTCCCTCTGGCACAGTGCCTTGGAGGGGCTTTGGTTGGTACTTTCCCTGGGCAAATTTTGGGGCATAAGGAGATAGAGGCTCTGGTCCCCATTAAAAGTTTGTGATTTCAAGTCTGATGGCTTAGTTCCCACAGTAGGAGGTTGGATCCCTCATGATGTCTGTGGGACTCATGTGCTGGGCTTTGGGAACTGCCTCGTGTCAGTGCTCACTTGTCCCTGATCCAAGTCAGGTCAGAGTTTGCACAGGGATCTGGCTCTTCCACCCTGCTCGCCCTGACTCTGTGGTCCCTTGGGACATGTCCTGGTTTCAGTATCAGGCCCTTCCTCTGGTCAGTCAGGGTCTTTGGAGGTGTTTGGAGCATAGAGTTTTGGGAGATTCTGAGTTCACGACACGCAGCATCAGTATTTGCAAAACTGCTGACAACGGACCCCTGCTCACAAGTCCCTTCCTGAGTCTTTTACTCCCCAGGGGCCTTCAGCTTCTCCTCTCCTGTGAGGCAGGTGAAGCTTTTAAAACAATGTGGCTTAGCATCCCTTCTGCTAACTCTCCCATGCACTCACGATCTCCGAGACAGGGCTTTGAGACTTTCTCATCTGTGCATGCCAAGAAAAGCGTACTTACATACTGCTGCGCATGGGTTTATCTGACTGTGTGTTTGGGTTAAGGACTTGCACCCAGATGTTGAGGGTATGCATATGAGCCATCAGTTATCTCTATACGTCCAGCTGTAGATGCCTTCAGCAATGAACTGTTGCCCTTGCAGATCTGATTGTGCGTGTATCTATCTCCGAATCCGTGAGTGGCCAGAAGGTGCACCTGTGTGTGTGTAAGCACGGGTGCTTGCTCTGTGCACGTCTGAGCGTGTGTCTATAGCAGGTGCGTCGGTGGGAGTGTGCATGAGCCCAGCTCCCTTGGCAGGTGTCTTTGGATGCTGGTGGATATGGGAAAGGAGGGTGCAGGGCCACCTGCCTCCCTCCACATATGCCTGCTCTGAGCCAGAGGGTGAGAGCGAGCAAAGTGCGTGCAGAGGGAGACCCCAGCGAGTTTACATGGAGCAAATCCCACCCTCTGTGTCCCTGCAGCGCCTCCATTAACAGCCACAGTGAAGGGGCTCAGAAGCAGTGTGATTCTGCTCCAGCACAATAACCTCTGCGGCTTTGATAACAACAAGCCCCCTTAAGCCCTCTTCCTCCCCCCAGCTCCCCTTTTCTCTCCCCTGCTCCCTTTGAGCCCTGCCGACAATAGGCAGGCTTGCTGCAGTGCTGCCCACAGCCCGGGCAGGCACACAAAGCCGCCGAGAGCTTACAGGAATTCTTTGGCAGGCTGCTGGTTGCTGCGGAGAAGAAGAAGGGCCCTTCATACTCGGAAGCTGTCTCATTGCCCCTGGCCCTATTCTCTTCCCGTGTTTGATAGACACTGAGCCACGGTAATCTCTCTCTGCCCCGAGGGGAACAACAGCTTTTGTGAAACAGATTTTTACAAACTGTTTTGACCCCACATCCCCAGCCCCCCCCTTGCCTCCCCCCTTCCCTCCCCTCCAGTTCACTGGCTGTATCAGTGTCACATAATTAAATCAGCTTTCCTGTTTGCCTCTGCTTCCTGCTAATTGTTTGCTCACAGCTAGGATTAGCAAGTCAGGGTTATTTTTCACATATCCTCACACAGGTTTTTCTGCTGCAGGAGGCCACTTCGTGGTTCTTGGCCTCCTTACTAGCCTTCTCCTCATGCACTATGGACAAACATGTCTGTGGGCCTTGGAGGTGCTGGGAGATTGCTGGGCTTCCCAAGAGACTGCCTGGCAGTTCTGCAGGCCGGAGAGGGGAGAGAATCTGTGCCAATATTTTTTTCACTCTCATTTGCAAAACAGGCTGAAGATTTTCCATAAGGAGAAGCAGTTTGAGAGTGGGGGTGACCCCACTGGGCACTTGGTGAGCCTAACACCCATTCTGCAGATCAAGTTGCAGCGCAGGGGCCAGTCAAATGAGGAGCTCCTCACATGGAGGCTCGTGATAATCCCTTTGGGAACTGCTGAGCCACACCATTTTAATGGCATTAGCATGAGGGGTAAGCCTAAAGCAAATACTTGGTGTCACTATTGCAAGTGCATCACAGTATAAGAAGTTATCTCCCATTAGCTAAGCCCACATAGCTGCTCGGGACCCCCACTTGCAGCCTGCCCCAGCTAGGAGGCAAAATGAACTAGCTTACACTACCTTTATGGTGTTTCTTCACTGCAGTTCACAGAGGCTAAATGTGGGTTGCAGAGCTCAGCTAACGGATTGCAAATGGTTAAGGCATGGTTACATCATCTTTTATGAGCCTGGACTTACATCTTCAAGTCTGATCAAAATGCTTGAATAAAACATCTTGTTTTCAAAGGAGGAAAATAATTATTTGATTCAGCTAATTAGTGCAGAAAGTATCTTTTTGCAATAAGCGCTATGAAAAATTCACTCTGATTTTCAGGAGGAGGGAGCAGAATATGTACATCATACTCTCTGCTCTGTCCTGCAGAACTACTGCTGGTGTGGCTTTGGTCTTTCAGGAGACCATGTGATTTTAATTTTTTTTTTCTCTATTGGGAGAAAAAGATTCTATTTTTTCACCCACTTTTTTTTCAGGGTTAAGATCTTCTTTCCCAATGCTACCAATTAGTCTTTCACTCCCTGATAGCATGGGCTAAGAATTTAAAGTAGCTTTAAATATAAATTTAACTGCTATTTCCTTTTTACTTCATGCTAAACAGACCCAAACATTTTTAGTTGGACATTTGAAAGCTCTTAGCTAACTGATAGAGTGGTCTTGAAGATACAATTTTTTTTCCTTGTAAGCCCAGAGGTTAATAATAACAACAAGAACAACTAACAGTCTTGTGTCCTCCAAAAGATTTCTCTATGTGCCTCACGCTGAAGGCTTTACCTGCAAAGAAGCCTTTCTTTTTTATACAGACCTTTTGACTTTTCACTGCAGCTGCTTTCTGAGTCCAGAATGCTTGGGTGAGTAATCCTGGGACCTTGATACTCCCCAGCCACCCTGAATGGAAGTGCCCAACCTTTCCTGCTTTGCCACATTTTCTGTGGGGACATTCCCTCCCTGCTCTCAATATTCTTATCTCCCTGTCAGTTCAGTAGGGACCTGTTAGTTTCCATGTGGGAAAAAGGATTTAGTAGGAGGGGCTTGAACAGGACAATGGCTAATACACCAAGCCCTGTGTGATACAGATTCCTTTTTCACCAGGCTCCCAACACTGCACTACACTGAAAGTGTACCACTTAGATGTAGTTCATGAAGGCACAGCTGAAACTTTGCCTGTTCCCTGTACGCAGTGAAGGGTATGCATTGCCCCTGGCCCCTGGAAAGCATGTTGGGACTCAGGTTCAAAACTGGCTTCCCAGTCTTCCCCTTCCCTGGTCGAGAGGATCCTCTTCCCCTCCAGCAGGACCTGGGAATGTGGACCTGCATGCATCAGCCACCAAGAAACTCAGCTGCAGTGCTGGACCCTAAAGCTGACCACTGTTCCCTGTTAGCAAGCTGGCCAGAGCCTGGCACTTGGTAAAGCTCTGCTATTCCATTCCTTGTTTAGATTTCCCCATCTAACTTTCCTGCTAGTACAGTGTTAGATGGAGCCCTGAGTAAATGAATCTGCTTTGGGTGGTTGCTAATTAATTGGCTAATTATTAGGCTGACTGATGGTTTAGTTGATGATTCAGTGGTTGCTGGTAGCTTTATCATATGGGTAAAAGCATCCTTCATGTGTTTCCCGGGGAATGGAGCGAGTACAGGGCTGGGAACCAGGCATTTCTTCTAGCTCTTCATTTGCCTTGGCTAGATTTTGTAGCCTGGGATGAAATCTCTTTGCCTCAGTTTCCCTAGCAGTAAGTTGGAAGTAAGCATTCATAGCTCATTGGGGCGTTATGGATATTAATTAGTTCTCACTTGTTAAGGGTTATTTAAAAATGTAAAATGCAGTTATCTGATTATCCAAGTAACAGGCTGGTTTTCTGGTTGGCAGGATGGGTAGCAAATTGGTGAGTAGTAACTAGCTTGGTTAATGACCTGGTGCCATTTACAATGGGAACAAAATGACATTAGGACGTTTCCTTTCAGCGATACAGAGCTATGTGGTTTTTTTTCCCTGAGGTAAGGAATGGTAGGAACACCTTTATTCAATATAATAATATCAGATCAAAAATCGGTGCAAGGTCAAATGATAATTTAGAGTTCTGTTTCAGAATCAGTTATCATTCAGATTTAAGCGTTTCCTCGGAATAGATTTCAGCCCAAGTGAGGTAAGCCCGAATAAATCACGGACAGGGCAAGGTTTTACACCGCAACGAGCTGCCTGGCAGACAGGTCGGGACGGAGATTCCCCGAAGGGGAGTCTGGCCCCTTTCCCCGGAGGATGCGGGGAGCTCAGCTCCAGGCCCGGCTGCCGGCGCCTCCCGGCCCGGAGCCCGCGCCCGCCGCGGCGGGGCCCGAGGCTGCTCTCCGCGGTGCTGAAGGCGCCGCCTCTGCCCTCCCGACATCCGCCGCTCCCGGGGGTAGCGAACGGCCGGGCCGCGGAGCGGTCCCTCGGCTTGCGCTGACGGGACCGGGCTCCTCCGTGGCCAAGAGCGGCCAGAAGGAGCGTTCCGTCCTGCTGCTGCAGAGCCTGACGTGAGGAGGGAGCAGAGCGGGGCTGCAGGGGTTGAGCGGAGAGGTTCCCTGCGAGCGTTCTGGTGGTCTGTGACATTACAACATAAAAGAGCCCATGGTCTGGAGAGGCCCACTGGCTGCAGACAGGCCACTGAGATACAAACAAAACCAGGTTAGAATTCAGGAGATCGTTGGGATGAACTGGCCCCGAGCTGGAGTTTTCACTCATCCCTCCTTTTGTGTGAAAAGTAATTCCAGGACTTTCTCATCAGCTCCACAAGCCACTGTTTCTTCGATCAGTACAAATCTCTTGAGTTACAATGGAGACTGAAAGTACCAGCTGTTGGTAGGATGTGCCCAAACTTCTCATTATCAACCCCTATTTTCTGTTCCTTATGATTTTGTCAAATATTAGCCACGTGATCTCAGATCTTGCAGGCTAGGTGTTTGCTCAGTTGAAGTTTTACATTTATTAACTAACTTATATCTTTGGGGAAAATATAATTTTAAACAATGACATATTTGTTTCTCTGGGCAGAACTAGCATCCCATGCTCCGGATCACAGTGCTGGAATGTGATGAGGACTGAGCTTTATTCAGTAGACCTTTAGCCTATACCTCTGCTCCCAAGGAGTGATCACAGTTATCGAAGCAATTCTGACAGGTGCTTGTCTAATCTGTCCTTAGAAACCTCCAGTGAAGTCATCCTCCTCTCTCCAGGCAAATCTATTGCAGTACTTACTCCTCTAACATTCTTCCCAACGTCCAAAGTAAATCTTTTTTTGTTGCAGTTTAAGCCCATAACTTCTTTTTGTATCTGTCAGTGACATGGAAAAAAATTTATTCCTTCCCTCTTTCACCTATTAGTAAACCGCTGCCATGTCTCTCCTCAATCTTTTTTTTTTCAGCTAAACAATTCCAGTTCTTTTGGTTTTCCATCTCATCTTCACAGATGTCTGATCATTTGTTCCCCAGTCCTGAGGACTCAGAGTCCTGAGTAAATTTGCATGTTGCTTAAATTGCCCCATATGGAAAGCAGCCCACCAAAGGAGGCCTTTCTGGGATAGATTATAGTGGGAAGAGTAATTCACATGTCTTGCAAAGGACACTGCTGTTCATAATCCTGGTGTGGTAGCTGCTTTTTTTTCCTGAAAAGCTTGCCATAGTTGACTCATGGATGTGATTCATCATCACTCCAAGATATTTTTCTGCAAATCTGCTGCTTCCTAAATTGTGTTTGCACAGGCAATTATTCTTGACAGTGTGGTGCCTGGTCTTTTTTCTTTTGGTTTGGATTGGGGGGAGGGGGGGAGTACATTGTTTTCTTACATGTTGGAAAAGCAAGCTAAGAATATCTTCTTTCCCCTCTCCCACAGAAAAAAACAGTCACAATAGTATTAAAAGAACATTTTTTTCACATTGTGGTCAGCATTAGTGTGGTGAAGATCTGATAACTTCTGCCAGGCATCTCTCTCTGTGTTCCTTATAGACAAATCTCTGGTTACAGACATTTTAAATAGTATTCCTGTCTTCTTCACTGCTCAACATGGATGTGCTCAGGAGTGGAGCAGAGTGAAAGAGATTTGTCCGTATGGCCTCTGCCTCTTTACTTATTGAACCTGCAAGGAGTAGGGTCTGGTGAAGAAGTGCTTATTGCATGGTTATTGAAAGGGGATTTCCAAAGAGATGTTGGATGAATCACTTTGCCCCAGTAATAATTCACTAATTTTTAGGGTCATGCTTCCCCCTGCTTTATCTTGAGGTGTGGCTCTGAGTCATAGATGTCATTGCTGAATATAACGGGTACTGTGGTGCTTGCACAGAGTGAGCTAAGTGCACTGAAAACATAAAGGGTTTCCAAAATGAACCAGATGCCTTTGAATCTTCATTTCTGTGTGCCTCAGTTTCTTGTCTCTATAATGGAAATAAGAAGTCCCATTTTTGGAGGATAAGCGGGTTCAACTCAGAAAAGCACTCAACCACTCTTGTGAACACCAGAAAAAAACCACAGGAGAAAGAAATGTACAGTTTTGTCTTCAGAAAAAGGTTTGCGCAGTGAGTGTAGTGCATAGCACCTAACAATGAACAGAGAAAATAAAGGCAGAGCCACTTATTAAGGAAACACCATCCTAAGCCCTAGATTAAGGAGCCATTTCCTTGGAAATATAGTTGAGATTGTGTAATTGAAGCTGATAACATAATGCAATGTGTGTTAAGGGGCTTTAACACTACAAGGCAGTTTTAATTCTGGCATTGCATCCTTTTGGTTCCTTGACTTTGCACTTCAGGCAGGATCTGTTAATGCTGTAGGCAGCAATGTGTGTGTGTGTGTGCGCGCATAGTGGAAGAGACACTGCGTTTAGTTGCCAGAAAAGCTAATTTGGACTCCACTGGAGCTGTGAAATGCTGCTTACCCTCTTGTGTTATGGGAATGTCTGGGGAATGGAGGAAAAAAGTCTCAGGAAGCCCCGTGTGGTTTATTATTTTTCAAATGTGGACAGAAGAAAAGATGAATTGAAATGTAACCTTTGAATAACAAAAAAAAGGAGAAGTGTTTTAATGCTCTTGTCATACCCCATCCCTTCCCCTTCTTCCAGTTCTGGAGCCAATTTAGAGCTCGTTGGATACATTCACATGGTGCAAATGACCCACTGCCAGCAAAAAACTTCTAATTTTCCCTTCTTCCCAGAAATCAGCTCCACTGTGGTGTCCTGCTGGTAGCTGTGATGATGCGTCACAAGCTTGGTGGAGTCTGCTTCTCACCCAAGATAGGAAATGTCTTTTTCTAAATACAGGCTGAGGGAATATATTTTTCTCATGAGCTCTTTGTTAGCTAAGGGCTAATGAGTTTGGGCTGGTGGGATCCTCTGTAACATGTTGATGACTGCTGAAGACAAGCAGTGTGGTATGGCTGATCTCAGCACTGGGGGAAGTCATGAAGTGAGACGGGAGCAAAGTGAAAGGGGGGAGGCAAGGAGAAAGAGGTTGGGGACAAACTGAGAAAAGATGAGGAAAAAAAGGAGCAGAAGAACAGCTGACGTGATTCAGGTCCCTAATGATAGTATTGGCTAATCTAAATGCTCACCATTGGCACATGAAGCTGTGATCAAGCTCCTCCTTGTTTTCAGCAGGAATAGAAAACGTAGGACAAAAAGTTCTCTGGACTCCGGGAGCACCAGAACAGGAGGGGGATGGCATGTATTGCTTTTCATGTTTCACAGATGCCCATGTGATCTCCCATAATGCCAAGAACAAGTTAAGTCTCACTAATCTACTTGCTGGAGTGAACGCAAGGACATGTTTGATTGAGCTTGACAGGCGTGACCCCGGCTCTTCTTTGAAAGGCAGCCATGTCTGAATGGCTGGGCCATACTGGGCCACCACAGCCAAGGGAGCCAGTAGTGTGCAGGAATGCTCTTGCCACTTCAGAGGGGAACTTGCACCCCCCTTCAGCCAGATCTTACCAATATCCTAGCTGTATTTTCAGCTGTGTAGTCCCTGCTGCTATGTGCACTGGAAGTGACCATGCAGTCATCTGCTTTCATCTTCCCCAGGTTCTTTCCTCAGCTATGCTCACCTAGGAACCATCTGCCTGTTCTTTATTCCTAGTCTTAGTTTTCTCTAGCTCTGTTCAGCTGGGTTTATTGCAACTAAAGGGCTTGCCTGTGCAAGTAGGCATTTGAAAATAGCCTTCATAATGGTCTGAAATGTTTCAAGTGAATATTTTTCCGTTTTGATTGTGAGTCTTTATTTGCTGTACAACACGTAATAGGAAGTATTGATTGTGATGATCTATGTGACTCCTTGATGAAGAGAGATGGTAAAAAAACTTCAAAGAAAAGCAGAAATGACATTGCTGCCTGATGGAAATATTCCCACTCCCCCAACAACTCTACTCATGAAGTCTGGCCACATATCATACCACACTGTTGGTTGTGCAGGAGGAAGCTATCTCATTGCTATTATGTGGTCACGTCTCCCTACATTTGTTTGTTGCAAGAGCTTGTGGTCCCTTGCTCTCTTCCCTGCATTGCCCTGAAGGAACTGATCCTAACCACAAAGAAGCCAAGACAGTGTCCCTAATGCCTGAGCATGGAGACATCTATTCTTTGGAAAGCCCCTGAACACTTCATCTCTATTCAGGGAATTCTTGGACATCTATATTCAATATCAAAGTTGTGATCAGCAGTGAGTGTCTTTTAAAAGCCATAGAAACTTTTGTCCTGATTCTGCCAGATGTTTTGTCTGCTGTGCTAAAGTGTGACTACACAGCCTGAGATTGGGTCCTGTGTTTGAATAAGAAGGACTTTATTCCAGGAGAAGTACTATTTATGTCTTCTTCCAGGAAAAATGGTACCCCCATCTGGTAATGGGAACTGTTGGTGAAGATGGCTGTGTTGATTTGGCACCTACAATGAAGAGGTGAGGCTGGGCTGTGTTTTTTGTGCCTCAGAAAGCCCAGATTTTTTCAGTTGGCAGTCACAGACATGTGCTGAGAACATGATTGCCAGGACAAGCTGGAGAGAAAGCAAGCTTTTAAAAACCTCTTGCGGAGACTTCTTTCTGTGCCTACCAATATGGCCACTTCCAGCTTTCCAATTGGATCCTAGAGCTGCTAAGTGGCATTTGTCCACCAGAGGGCATGTGGGCCACTTTCTCCTTCTGAGCACAAAAAAAGGGAAAGAGAAAGGTTTCCAAAGCAAACGCCCTTCCAATATGGGACCCTGCACTGGCTGCCTTCGCCATTGCCATTGCAGTTGGGATGTTCAGGAACAGTGCATGGGCAACTGAGCTGGCAGCAGTAGGGCTGATGTGACTCTGTGCCGCTACTGCAGAGCCATCTCAGTGTGACGTGGAGTTCTGCCTGTATGAAGAGTTAAATTTAAGTCTTTATGGTGCCATGACTTTATGGTTCCCTAGACTTGCATTTCAGACCCCTGTATGTGCACACATGTGTATATGCATGCATGAGAGAGATACACACACGTGCACATGTACACATCCACATTTGCTCACACAAGTATCTGTATCCACACAGGCCCACTCTATAGCTTGCAAAGTAAATTAGACTTAAATGACTCTTTGGAAACAAAATAAATCAAATAGCATAATAGTACCATCTTTTTATCTCATTTGTTCCCATACAATTAGTAGTTTTACTGCCATGTTGTGACAGGTGACTGTGTTTGACCTTTGCCGCTTGGGTGGTTGGCTGGTGCTCAAACTAATGAAGACCCTTAATGGATTGGCTTTTGTGAGGCTGTGAGCGGTGGGGTTAAAGAGAAAATGGTGCCTTAGACAGAGTCCAGAGAAGATCCTTCAATTAAACCTGAAGTCTATTAGCAAAGAAATATTGAGGAGGTTGAGAGTTAGCAATGATTTAACCAGCAAGTCTTCCTTGTGAGTCGTTAAAAAAAAAAATAAAAAAAATCTCCCTGGTTATTTATTGTTGAGTGTGTGGTTGGACTCCCATCCTCTTGGGTGAGAGGGTGGGAGCAGAGCCACTGGCTTGGAGAGGCTGGGGCTACAGGGCGCTAGTCCCAAGTTTGTGAGTCCCTTGCCTCCCACACAGCCGAGCTTGCCTTGGACAAAAGAGTGAGGAATAATGAAGCAATGGCAGGAACAAATGAAGAGTGATGCTGGGGAAGATAAAACCAGATCTCTGGGATAAATAAGACTTTTTGGAACTTAATTGTTTTTCATGATGTAAATAAATTACAATGAAAGAAAAGGAGAACCGGCAGCTTCTGGGCAATGAGTCAGAGGGCAGTGCCGAGCTGTAGAGTGTGAGTAATAAACATGAGTGGAGGGAGGCTGGTGCAGGACAGTCAGGGGCTGGCTAGAGCAGCACAAATGGACACGACAAGGACTGTTAGGTGCGGGAAGCCAAGGGATGGCTGAGCTGTCAGAAGGAAGGGCCAGGCCTGATTACAGCAAAGGGCCATGGGGCCATTCTCCTGCTGTGTTAGACACTTCAGCAAAAATCCTGCACGTGGCAGACACAACCTGCCTGCTGCTCCACGGGATCTCCTCCTGCCCCCAACGGCTAATGAGCTGGCTCCTGTCCGTTTCCGTTAGTTTCAACGTCAGAACCTGAGCATTTCCCATTCCTTCCAGGCAAGCTTCCTTCCTTTTGTTTTCAAGAGTTGCTTAACTTTCAGCCTGAGAATCATCTTGCAGCAGCGTTCATGGTCTTGAGCAGAGCCGGGGCTGCCTCTGCCCCTCACTGGTCCTTTGGGTGATACACTGTCCCACAGATGAGAGGTGGGAGATGGGAAGGATCTGATGAGGGAAAGCATAAAGCTCATTGTGCTGGGTGGAGAGACCTGCCTTCCCACTAGTCAGCCAACATCTAGCTGCTGTTGGGGTGTCCTAGAGATTGCTGGCATAGCTGAGGCTTTCATGTCCACAGACTTCCCCCGCCTCCGCACACAATGCAGTAAACCTCAAAGAATTCAGCGTGTCAGCCAGGCAGGCAAAGGCTGAGATGGGACAGGGAGAGCAGGGAATAATGTCCTGGGTCCTCACATGCCTCCTTCACACTGGCCCATTCTGTGGGCTGGTTCAGCATCTTGGTGCCCAACTCTTTCTTCTCTTCCCTGGCCTACACCATTGTAGAAAGACCATGTAGGGAGAAAGCAGTTTGCTCCCAGCAAGTATATTTGCTCTGTACTTCCCCCTGTTAGTTCAGGGTGATATTTTTTTGAACATGCAATATTTTTTACAGTTCTTTCTGCCCCTGCTGCTTCTTCCCAGTACAAAGGCCTTTCCTGATGGAACCATAAGTGCCTGCATATGAGGTTGGAGCTGAGCAGTCATGCTTGGATTGGAACTGCACCTGGCACCAGACCAAACTGGACAGTCCCCCTTACTGGGATGATGGAATACCTTTTGGAGGTGAAAAGTGAAAAGCAAAGAAAGAAGGCAAGATGCCTCAATGGGCAGCAAATTGGATTCTCTTCAGAGCTTCTGGTTGTGCCCCAGAGTTGTGAAGGCAACAAAGTTGGAGGGAACTAGGCCCAAGCTGCTTGCTGCTTACACAGAGGGAACTGGATTTGCTAGGTCTGCAACCTTTTCTGGCTATAGGCAAAAGGAGTGGTTTCGCTCCACTTCAGCTGAGTCATCACATAGCTTTGAAACATCTCAAGTGTAGTGCCCAGCTGTTCCTCTTTCTGCATCATCCCACCTCAACATCCTCAGACAGGACCCCAAAACTGAACACCCTGCTCCAAAGGTCCTCAAGCATCATGGCAGGCCCACAGAGCTGGACT
Source organism: Harpia harpyja (assembly GCF_026419915.1). Lineage (NCBI taxonomy): Eukaryota > Metazoa > Chordata > Aves > Accipitriformes > Accipitridae > Harpia > Harpia harpyja. The sequence goes on from NC_068949.1 coordinate 24,508,827, forward strand.
CAAGGACCGCCCTAGTCTTCATTCCTTCTTCCTCTATTTATCTATCTGTCTGTCTGTCTGTCTATCTATCTATCTAATATTTCACTCCTTCCCCATGGAGCATTTCGTTCCTTTCACTCACACAGTCCCTCTTCTTCTCTTTTTTTTTTCTCTTACTCTTAGACACGTGCCTCCCCCCCCCCCCCCCTACTTTGGGGATAATTTAACATGTTACACACTAACTTTCCAGTAATGGCACTCCGGCTTTTTGAAATTCTGCTTCCCTGTTTTATGGCTGGGCCTCTAATGGTTATCTCGCAGCCCTGCCTCTGGCAATCATGTAAGGAATAAATAGAAGCTGACACAGTAATTTACTTAAATCTTCTCCACACTTTTGCAGCATTTTCCTCCAGAGGATACCCCCGAAACAACAATTATTTGAAATGTCACGCGTTCCTGCCCCTAGGCTACCGACAAATGAACATTAAATCTATTAACAACAAAAAAAATTAAATGTTTACTTTTCTGCGAAGGTAAAGGAGAAGCTGGAGAGAGGGAGGGATGTCTCCAATAAATTTCTTCTCAATAATAAAGAGGTGTAGTTAATGTTCTCTCTAAGCAGAGTCAGCTTGCAGCCCACATCCTATGAGGACAGAGATGTGATGCCACAGTACTGCCACACAGCCTTGCCAGGGCAGCTCCAGTAGCCTCATTTTTCCAGGCCAGGGAGATCAGTTTTAGGTCGGTATTTTTGCAGATTAAATAAGACTTGTAGTGGGCCAGAAGCATGAACAGGGTGGTCCCCGCTCTCAGCCCATCTGGCTGCTAGTGTGTGCTATGGGGACTGGAGCAGTGGGAGAGGAATTGTTACCCCCTTGGTGAAGGCAGGTTAAGACTGTAGCTCATCTGTTTTACAGAAAGGAAAGCTGAGCATTTTGGAGCTCTGCCCCAACATCCTGTAGAAAGTCTAAGCTGGAGGTAAGGCCCAGCTCCTCCTCTTTTCTGTCCTATGCTCCCACCCCTTTGCTCAGCTTTGCTCAACATAGGTAAGCATAGATACTGGGGGTGGGACCATGTGAAGGTAGACTCAGCCCTGCACATGGGTCCTGGTGGAGGATGGCGGGAATATGGAGAGTTACCTGCATCCACTTGCTGTGGATGAAAGTTCCCATGGGGATCTGGGCAGAACAGGCTTAGGGACCAGGCCTAAAGCACAGGGAACGATTTTCCATTCCATGGGTGGGGAAGTTCAGGTCCAGAACAGGTTAGAGGCTCACCAAGATACAGTAGCAGAAATGGAAAGAAGTATCCCAGCTCCATCCTGATAGCTTCATACTGTCTTGAAAAGACTGTCCCGCTGCTTGAACTTTCCAACTTATGGCTACTTTGGAAAATGTTCCCTGTCCATTGATTCAGCATAAGACTCTCTTGGGAGTGATTGTGTTTATACAGCCAGGAATCCAGCCCTCTGACTTTGAAATCCTCTGTCCATCTGAGTTCAGTGAATGGTTTGTGAATGAACTTGTGAAGGAAAAATTCTCATGTGATGTTGAATGCTGCAGACCCCACAGAAAAATTTGCTCCTTTGTTCTTCATTTTCCCTTCTTTTCAGCAAAAGAAGCTTGGGTGTAAACCTCAAACACCTTGGAGAGAGTGGCACCTCTGACATGCTGTATGAATCAATCGTTGATATGGAGTGTGAACAGAGACCTGTTATCCACCCTTTGAAGCAGGACACATGAATATCTGGCCAGCCTCCTATTCCTTGGTGCAAAATGGCCAGGCACTTTAAACTTTGCTGTCATCATGGTTCACTGTATCACCAGGCAAGTATGCCAGGATGTGTCTCTTTCTTTCCCCAGTAGGCCGGGACCCCACTTCCTTGGCACCTGTTCTGACCCTCAGAGCCAGACAGTGGAGGAGACATCCAGTAGGCCTGTGCCCTCACAGGGTAGTTTATACATCCAGGGCATTCAGAGCTGGGACAGGGCTTCCAAGTCCTGTGGTCCCCCTTGACGTTTTGTTGCTACCTGCTATGATTCTTTAAGGAACATGAAGAAAGATCATCTTCCAAGTGTGTGATACATATGTGTCTGGGAGGAGTAAGTTTGTTCTCTACCAACAATCCTGTTGACATCTAAAGGTGTTTCAGAAGAGGAAGCTAGCTCATCCAAGGAATCAGACTTTAGCTCTGGAGGAACAGCTGCTTTGAGCTCTTCTCAGGCCTAGTGCAAATTCTTTGCCTGTTGTCTTGCACTGCCACAGCTCTGCATGGAGAGCATGCCCTTTCTCATCCAGAGGGGTTTGTGTGGGGCTTTTCTTGGTGTTTCCCATTTACTTTCTGAAAAAATCTATCCCTTTGAGGGAAAGGGTTTTCTTTCTCACTCCAGATCCAGCTAAGTGCCTGAGGTTTAATGATGCATGAAGAGCAAGGTAGATGTTACATCCATGATCAGACAGCTTCACAACATATATACTCTGTATGGGAAACTACACAGCTAATGATGTACAAAGCACAGAGTTCTGATTTGGTCTTAACACAGACCTCAAAGTGTACTGTAGATTCGGGAGTATATACTGCAGGTGAAGTCCATCTCAGTATTGCAATGGATTGATTTAAATAGTTCCACTGCCAGCCTAAAGTCTAAGTACCATAGCATATTTATGAGTTATTCTAACGCATAGAAACACAATTATGTGGTCTAATATATTGGGATGGACTCTTAGATAGTATATAGTATCAATACAAATCAGTGTCTACCATTATAAATTGTAGGGCCTCAAACACCCATTATCCTATTGCTAAAAAAAAAAAAAAAAAAGCAGCAGGAAATTGGGAAGAGGATTCACCAAACTACTTTGCATTAAGTTTTATTAAACTTCCTCCTGTAACGTCTCCACTTTGATCTCTCCTCTGCCCAGATTCAGATCCCAGATCCTGATTTCCACCAAGGAAAGTATGCAGGGAAGCTGGGTGCCTGCACTTAACTTTTTTTTTTTTAAAGCTTTGTAGCGCGTTCTTGTGCTCTCAATTCCGGATAATGCTGGATCCCTTTTATCCAGCCCCTCCTCTTGCCCTTTCAAGTGAAAAGAAGACTCCTGTGCCCCCCCATCATAGTTAAAGGGAGGCTTTAGAGAGGAAGGCTCAGCACGCTGGGGCTCTTGAGCCTGTGTTTAATCTCTTTTCCCGTTCCTGTGTGCCTCTGTGGCTTCCCTGCCAGTTTCTTTGTTGCCGAGTTTCTCATTTCCTTTTATTTGTGTGTGTGGGAGGTTGCCAGGCTCGCTGGAATGCAGCTGAAGTCATCTTGGGGGGAACGCGCCTTGGCCCCCCGCCCCGGGTTATACATGACCTGCCTCACCCCCCCCCCCCCCCCCCCCCCCCCCCCAGCTCACCCACCCCATGCAGGCTGGAGAGGGCTTGTCTGGCTGCAGGCAGGAGGCAAGCCAGGGAAGGCAGCAGGGCAGGAGATATATCCACCTTGCTACTGCAGCTGGCTCATGCAGGGGTGGTGTGTCCAACACCACGCAGGGTGCAGAGAAGGAAAGGGATTAAGAGCAAGCTGCTTGAGCTCTGGGCTGCTGTCCTGCCTGGGCAAGAAGAGCAGAGATGTGTGCAGCCTTTGGCAGGGGAGGGGGACCTGGTCTGTCTCAGTTCTTGCCTAACCTCATCTGACCTTGACTCCCGACTACGGCTGCCCTGCTCCGCCAATTGACACGGGGCTGAAGGTGTGGCTTTTGGCTGTATGCTGGGATTTGCTCCCAGGAACAATACGGGCTGTATTAGGCTCTAGAGGGAAAGAGCTTGAATTGGACTGGTCCACTGGGGACTGTGAATGTTGCTGCAGAGCTGGACATAGCTCTGAGGAATGCATTGGTCTTAACAAGTGTCAGTAGAGACTGAGTTTGTGTTCATGCTATTTGCTGTTCCTTCATCATGAAGGTACTTCAGCGGAGGACCCATCTCTCAGGGAACCTCTAAAGGGGATGTCCTGGGTGGAATGAGACGTGGCAGGAGCACAAATTCACTGCTGCAGTTTGTCTCAGCTTTCCTTACATCTTGTCCCTCCCACCAGAATGGAGAGGCAGGAGGCATTGCCAAGATTTTCACCCCCCCTGGGCCATATGGGTCCAGTTTGGCACATGGGGTTACATTCAGTTCTCCCTGAAGCAGTCTTGGGGAACTGTAACTCTGACAGCATCCCATAAAATCAGCCAGTGTTAACAGCCTATTTGCTAGGCTGTGGAAACCAAAGAACAGGGAAAAGGATGCAATTGTGCCAAAAGCTGGACAATTTAGGAACTGCCACCTTTGAGGTTGCTCTACAGCCTCGAGAAGTTCCCCGTGCTTCCCAGGGTGGATATCTGCTGGTCCAGCTCTTGACACTAGAGATAGACCTTGACCCAGCAAAGGAACAATCTCTTTCAGGTTTCCTGGTCCCTGCTGAGTTTCATCTGAATTCCTGGTAAAGCTTGGGAAAGGTTTTGTCAGGGCTCTGAGTACATTGAGAGGCCTTCATCATCCTGACCAGTCTCACCTGGGACCTCCACCCATGGGCTCAGGGGCTCTATGTAAGCTCGTCCCTGGGCCTTCGGTCTCTGACTGTGTAATGTTGGAGCAGTGGCTGTCTGTGAATCAGCCACTGTTGTACCTGTACCCGCTATGGGTCTTGTTAATCCAGACCCCAGTGTATGCACTGACTTCCCAGCTTGACCTTGGTCCTGCCTTGGTGCTGTGGTATGTGACATGCTGAAACTAGGGGTTCCTCACTAGAGGAGAGTTCCTGATAGACAGGAGAGCAAAGCTGTGGGGCGATTTTGCGTAGGATGGATCTGGAGTATCTAGAACTGGGGGTTTGCCATGTAGCAGTCTGCAGCACTCTTGGTTGGGGCTGTCCCATTGTGCAGACCTGAGAACAGTTAAGTTTTGGTGTTATTTCCTGCTCATGAGCACTGAGAGCAACAGTGATGATAAGAGCCTTGTCCTGGCACAGTCTTCAGCAACAAATATGTTCCTTTTTGATTCTTTCGAAGGCCTGGCTGGGAAACACAAAGCTTGCAGTCCTGTAGTGCTTCAGTATCTCCATGTTGTTCTCCTTTGGTCTGCATTCTCCTGTTTCCTTTGTATCAGACAAGTTCTGTGAAAGAAAGGTGATCTTTCCAGGTGGTGTTTATGCAGAGACTTGTGAAGGATGTTTTCATCACAGTGCTTCAGGAGAGAAATCTGGAGAGATACTCAGCCCAGACTAACCCACAGACTACGTCAGGTCCATTGAAATATTGCTTGGTTTTTGTTTTGTTTTGGTTTTTAATGGCAAATTTTATATTTTTCTTCTGTATTAAGAGTCTTCTAAAAACCCACTGAAAAGGTTTTTGACCTGAGAAAAACATCTGCTGGAAAAAGGGAAGAAGGGAGGGCTTGATGATTTGAGAGAATTGAGAAATTGGGTGGGAGAATTGCTTGAAGTTAGTTTCAAACCCCTGTAGCTAGATGTACACCATAAGGAGGTCAAGACAGGTAGGTAGAGACTCCCTGCTATATGTGGATATTTATGCATAAAGGGATCAATGTTCATATTTTCAAATGTGTTTTCCCTACCTTTTGATTTTTGGCTCTTACAAGAGCAATGGGGCCTGCTAGTACGTTACTTTTGGCTTGTCCTGCTTTGTAAGGGAAGAATGTGTTATCTGGCTTCTCAAAGCCTCAACAAACCTGTCTTCTGCGACTGTGAGTGTTTACCGTTGTACTGCACAGACCAGAGCTGCTAGGCTCATGGACCCTCTGGCTACCAGCCAGCATGTCACTGCCCTGGTATCTGCCAAATCTCCCTGCTGCTTTGTTCAAGGAGCATTTGTGCTGCCATTGTCTCTGTTCCTGCTGGGCAGGCCCATGGGGTTGTGCAACTCTGAGTTTGTGTAGTATCTACCTAGATGTAATTGTTTTGGCTTTGCACCTAGAACAGTCTGTCAATCTGCAACCCTGAAACTCCTGCAGGAGACCCAGAGATTGCATCACATATCAAGGGGAAGAGTGACTGGTAAATATATTGCAGTGAGCAGGGAACAGTGTCACTTGCTGTAAATACCCTTCTACGCTTTGTTGTGGTGCTGCTATTTCAACCCAGTGGTTTAAGTATCTTTGCAGAGAAGCTTCCACGCTTGAATTTTTTTTCCTCCCATTCTCCTATAAGGTCAGGGTACTTCCTTGCTGTATATTTGGCAGTTCCTGAATAACTTTTATGGAGGATTCCTCCAAAATTTCCACTACTTTTTTAAATGAAAAATGTGTTTTCTTAACTAAGATATTGTGAAGAAAGCTTCTGATAAAGCCAGTGTCTCATTCTTGTGTTAGAAACACTTTTATTCAAGCATTTTTTAAGAAGTTTCAGCTTTTATTATATCCACTTTCTATTTTTTCTTATTTTATCAACCTCAAATCCTTTCATTCTTGGTGTTCTTCACCAGGATGAACTGCTATAGCATGGCAGAGCAGAAGGAAAGCGCATCATCTAACCACTGATTCTCCCCTGCTGCTGCTTGGCATCCACACACACTGTGTATTGCAAGAGAAAAGCCAGACCTGGAAGCAATCTGCTGAGGGTTTCAGATTCTCTCTGTTCCTCTCTTCCAGTCCATTAGGCCGGAAAGGGAATGGCAGTCAACAAGTTTTTCATCTGGAAGTGTAGTCCTGGGATTTCCCCAGATTTTTACCCCAACTTGAGCTGAAGACCAGTTTCCAACTATCAGTCGTTCTTGGCTGAACCTCTATTCTGATTTTTCAGAGCTTATTTCCACCCCCCTGCCCCCCTTATAATACCTCTGCGCTCATTCAGGATGTGGTTGGATGAGACCCCAACACAGGTCAGGTTCTTACTTGTGCTAGTTTCTACTGTCTGGACAAAACACGGTCCTAATCTGTGACAGAATTATTCCTTGACAAGGGAGGAGTTTTTGCAGAGGATTGGCCTGGGCCTACTTCTGATCAATATTTTAGCGATTTTGATAATACAATGGAAACCAACCAGAGATAATCTGCAGGAGGTAGCAAGCTGGAAGCAGGTTGCAAGTCCGTTGGCGGACAGGGTTGTAAGTCAAAATGGCTTGATATGCTGGAGAAATGAACTAAAATTAGGCAAGCAATATTCAGTAGATGCAAAGGCTCTGTGTGACCAAGGAATGGGGGAACTGGTGCACTGCCTAGGAGAGAAGGCAGGTCTCAAACTGAGTGTGAGTCAGTAATGTTGCACGCTTACAGTAAGGAAATGTTTGGGTCTGGAGTATATCAATGCCAGGGTCACTGCTGAGACACAAGAGGTCCCTGCAGCTCTCTGGTGTACTGCAGTGGAGTCTTGTCTAGTGCTGGAGGCTGCCATAGAGCTGGAAACCAGGGCCTGTGAGGAAAGGTTAAGGAACTGGTTTATGGGAAAGTAGAGAAGACTATGGGTGTAAAATGCTCAGTTTCTCAGTGTATAAATGAAGGATACCAAGCAGCAGGTAAACAACCATTTTCTGTGCCCGCCTGCTAATGAGCAGAAAGAAACAGGTATCCCTAGAATGGAAGGACACTATGTAGTAAAAGCCCTTACTAACTCATGGAGCATCGAAGCACTAGTAGAGATTACCGTGCAGCTGCTGGGATCTTGGCTGGAGGTGTTTCAGAATATATGCCAGCCAAGGATTGTCTGGATGTATTTGTCTCAACAGGGAAGTACCTGGGTCATTGCATTGCTTTTTCCCAGCCTACATTTATGCATTTCTCTCCATCCTTCTCATCTGCCTGGAAGCTGACAAGGCAGTGGGAACTTCAAAGGAATTTGTACTTTTAGGTTTTTCCTTTTTCCCAGTGGAAGACCTTCAATGAAAACACACAGCACATGCTATGTATTCCCCCAACAGAAAGCAAAGCTAGCTAGCTAGCTGATGCAAAATGCTTTGAAATTTCCTGGTTGGAAGATGATTGATTATCAGACAACTATTATATGGTGCAACAGAGATCACAGATCCTCTTTGGTGCTGGAAAAACTGAGGATTAAACTGGCACCTCCTAGGGGAGGGATCCTTTGGGACAGGTGTCCCCTGCAGAAAGGCAGCGCAGTAAAGCACATGGTGCTTTCACCAGCTCCTGTGTTCCAGCCCATGCCACTGCCAGCTCAGAGCTCTCCTCCTCTCTCTGCAACCCTGGCATGTGCATGGCTCGTTAGCAGCAGCCTGGCAATCAGGAGAGCCTGCTATGGCAGCAGCTGCTTTTCCAGAGCTGTCCCACGTGCAGTGCAGCACAGGGGCTGTTTGCCAAGGCGAGGCACTCTCTGCAACTGGCTGAGATGGAGCCTGTGGGAGAGGGGGTTAGTCTTCACCAAATGCAACCAGCTGGAGCAAACTTCGCTTCCTTGCAAAGCATTTCCACCTTGCATTCCTGCCTGCCCATCTAGTCACCCTGCTCCCTGATGTATATGCAGCCAAGTACCAGGGAGCAGATGGAGGAAGAGCCATCTGGCTTCTACCAAGCTCATTCCCAGGTTGGAGCTGGGGGAGCTGCTGGAACAAAAGATGGCATCACTTGGGAGCGCCTGGACTAGGGAGTTTGTGAGTACTGTAGGAGTCTTAAGTTTGCTTCTGCCAAGCTCATTGGCTTCCCAGCAGCAGGTTTCCCAAGCTGCCAGTGCTCATGTGTGTTCCCTAATAGCTGAGCCATGGGCTCTAGCCACTCTCCCTGTCTAGGGGACTTCTGCTGGACTCGTGCAAACCACAAGCTATTTTCCCCCTCCTCAGCCCACACTGCTGCACTCATGGGTAGGACACCCTGGCTTTCTTTGACATGGCTGACACAGCCAGACCCCATGGTGCTGGCTGAGATTTTCCTGGCTCAGGTTCTGCTTCGTTCCATGCTAGCTCCATACAGCCAGGCTGTGTGGGGCTAGTCACCAGGGAACAGGGGCTGGCAGAGATGAATAGAGGATGTGAACAGTTCCCTTGGTGCCCTTTTCCCTCAGTCTTGTTTCCCTCTCAGCAGGAGGAACCAGTCTCTGCGCGGTCCTCTGCCGATTGCATGGGGGGGAAAGTCATTAAAAAGAATTAAAAAGGAAACAGAAAAAGAGGGAAGAGGGGAAAAAACAAACAAACAAACAAAACCCCTGAACAGCCCAAACAGTTACAAACTCAAACAAAAGAACAACAGGATCTTCCTGCTCAAAGCCCTGGGCCACCCTTCCCTGGCAGCAAAGGACGGCAGCACTCCAGTGGCTTACTGGGAGAAGGGAGGAAGGCCTTGGCTGTATTTCTGCCGGGGCGGTGGTAACATGAGTTGTGGAAGCTGTGATCTGATTGTTCAGACAGGCAAAAAGAAATATATACAGAATTAAATTAATTACACAAGGTTGACTCATCCATCTACTGAAATAGGCAATGGTTCTGTATCCTGGCTTTTGGAGAAGGAATAGTGTCTAAGATACCTGTCCCAGGGGGGCAGTGTCTCTTCTTCACTTTGCTCTGGGGAGCTATCAGCCTCTGTTAGCAACTGCTCTAGCTGGGAAGCAAAAGAGTGGGATGGAGCTCCTGCTTCCTCCTGTCCTGTCTCCGGGGAGGATTTGAGCTCCAAGCGTATAGGTGTATGTCCGGTCTAGGAAGATCTGGTTTGTAACCCAAATTCAGTACCATAAAGGTTTTCCCAAAATACTTGCCTAAATTTTGAGTCTGTCTTGAGATGCAGAAGCCTGGGCTCTTTCAGATGCCAGCTGCTCATTTGGTTTGAATCATGACTGGACATGAGCAGTCATCTTTAAAAGGCTTGATTTTTGAGTTCTGGATGAGTGCTTGCAATCTAGAGTCTGTAAAACACTATGGAGGGTTGTCCCAGGATCCTCACCATCTTCACTTCCCTCAGCTTCTGCTTCAACACCAGCCTGTACCTGCCTGAACATGTCTTTTCAGGGCTCTGGGGCCAAGGCAGAAACTTTGATAGCAGTGAGGTCATTTTTTGCTGCAGTCAGAGCAGGCTGCAGTCTGGTAATGGAGATGGTGATAGGAGAGCATGGCAGAGCACTGACTCTGAAGATTAGTTGTAGAGTCTCATTCTGAAGTCCTACGGGCCACACACTCACCTGAGTCTGACACAGTCCCTGGTTCAGGTTCCTTCTCAAACCATCATTGCAGCATTTCCCCTAGCTTTGTTTCTGCATGTTGGAGCTCAGCTTCAAATGAGTTGGATTTTCTCACCCAAGTATTGGCCCCAGGTGAGTTCCTGGACCATTTTCCTATTAGCCCTCGTTGCTAGAGTTTCACTGAGGTAGTTTGCAGCTGCAGATGTTTCTGTGCGTTATTACCAAGGCTTAGGCTACAACTGTTACAGTAATCCTTAAATCTAGCATGGTGGCTCCCCATGAACACGTTGTGGCTATCATAGAACAGTTTGGGTTGGAAGGGACCTTTACAGGTCACCTAGTCCAACCCACCCTGCAAGGAGCAGGGACATCTTCAACTACATCAGGTTGCTCAGAGCCCCATCCAAGCTGACCTTGAATGTTTCCAGGGATGGGGCATCTACCACCTCTCCAGGCAACCTGTTCCAGTGTTTCACCAGTATGCTCCTTTACATCTCACCTGGCATACCACAAGCTGAGGCAGAACCCAAAGGGATTTTGCTAATGCCAGGGAGGTTTGGATCATATACTGAAATAGGTTTAGCTGCTGTGCAAAGTATGCTTTTCATTGGTGGTGCATTTAATAGCTTGCATTAGTTTATTTACATGTATATTCTGGCATCTACTGTATATTAAAATAGGTCTCTGCATTTATGTGCCTAACTGTATTCTTCTAGGTATAACTGTGTCCGTGTTGTTAAAACTTGCAGGTTTATCTTCATACAGATTACCAGTATTGGGGTAAAATGTTATCACTTTGATGCTGATCCTGTGGAAATGTATGGTCCCCAGACATAGGTCAGGTAAGTGGTTTTAGTGGCATGTTTCTGGGGTACGTTGTGAGGTGTTGCATTGTTAAAAGTTGTGTGCTGGATGCATCCCTCCCCAGGAGTGTTTCTGTGGGGTGTTTTGAGGCATTCACTCTGAGCGTCACCATGGGGACAAGCAGGGGGAAGGAACACAATTTGTATTTCTTAGTGTTGTGTGATTGTACTCTCACAGCGCCTCAAAAGTGAAGGTGCATGATGAACTACATACCTCTGTCCTGTATGTGTCTGTATGACAATAATATGCATGCACACATGCACTCATACATACAGGCACACCCCCTCCAGGCTCCAGTGCGTGTAGGAGAGTGTGTGTGTGTGTGAATGCTATTTAAATAAAAAAGAAAGGAAGTGAATCAGGGTCGTTTCCATTTTAATTGTAAAACAGATAAGCACTAAACACTTTGAAAAAGTAAATGACTTGAGAATAATTACTATCTATTACTCTGCGTCCCAGGGGGGCAGTTGGAGGAGCCCAGATGGCTACAAAAATGGGATTTAGCAGAAAATTGAAGACATTATTCACCGTAACACATTATCAATTACCTTCATATCAATTACAATAACCTTACATTAGAAGAAGGGCCAGGAGACTATCTTCAGCCCCCAGCCTGAATAGTAATTGCACTACCCCTACGGATGGTGTGTGTGTGTGTGTGTGTGTTTTAGAGGGTGGGGGCACCACAGGGTTGTGCAGGGGTTCTGGCAGCTCCCACTACTCGTCGGGGAGAGGATAATAATGGCTCAGGGAAGTTTTCCCTCCCCTCCCTGCAGTCACCTCATGGAAGGTTTTTCTCTGTCCTGTTTGTGTTGTCTAATAGCTCGAAGGGCAGCTGATGTGGCTCCTTCCAAGAAATTCTGCTTGGCTTGTCATTTGGGAAGTTCAGAGTCTCTGTGCAGAGACTGCTGTTTCGCACCAGTGTCCTCTACTTTCCTCTTCTCCCTTTCAGCTGTTTCAGCCAAGCTGCTCAGTTTATTAATGCTGGTACGCAATCCGAGGTCCCTTTCTGTCGGACCTGGATTTCTTGGTGTAGTGGTCTGGCTCCCTCCCATGCTGTGCAGGAGGTGGGAGCTGCTCCCTCTGCCAGACCCAGATGGGGCACCAGCTCGTGTTTCCTGTAAACACTCACAGAGAGGTCACACAAGGTCTTGGATGGGATACGGAGATGAACCAACCAAAAACAATTAAAAAACCCTCCAACTCTCCTTCTCCTTTTCTCCAGGGATGGTGGAAGGTGTCTTAGAGAGGAGCAGTACCAAGGCTGCTTCGGCAGGCTGGTAGCATGAAGGTAGCTCTAAGGACATCTTGTTGCCTGTGGCTGTCTCTTGTTGCCAGCTGGGAAAGCCCTTGGAGCTGGTGGTAGGTCAGTGCTTCTGACTGTAGCTGGCTAATGTTTCTGGCTTGCCATGATGCCATTCTGAAATTCCACCTCCTGCATCTGTGCTTGATCCAACTCACCTGAGTATTTACATGTGCAACACCCAGATCTAGCTGTTGTGGTCCCATTCTCTGCTGCAGGGTTTCACTGCCACGGTGTCCTGGCCTATGCGCTAATGTGTGTGTGGAAGACAAGCATTCGGACACATCAGGGCACTTATGAGTTAAACTGTTGGTGACACTCCCTCCAGCCTCCCCCCTTTCCCAAATATGCAGTGGAGTGTCCAGTGGGTTAGTGCAGAGAGGACTAATTGCTATTAAAAGGCTTTAATCTGGGAGATTAGTGCTGGCTCCAGGCGGTGTTTGCACACGAAGGAGACGTTTCCGATGAGATGAACTAGAATTCGTCCCTGCTGTTTTGTTGATAGAAAATCATCTTCCCCTTGGTTTTTTCTCTTTATCTCTGTCTCTCTTGCTTTCTTGCTCTCTCTGATCATTTGCCTTTGCCTCTTCCTTGAAGTTGAGCTGAGAGCTTTATTGTTTTTTAGAGTAGCAGTCGTCTTTGACCTTTGGGGTCAGTTGTCTTTGGACATATGTACAGACATGCATGCATGTATGTGTAGATGTGACCAGAGTTTCCTGCTTCGAGGAGTCCTTCAGGAAATAGATCCTGATCAAGAGAAGTAATGATAATTTCCCCTGCTTGCTGTTGAATCTCTTGTGGGTCAATGAGGTGCCTTGCAGAACCCTTCCTATAACCCTATATGGGTCAGGCCAGTCCCCTTCTCCTGGGCAAAGGATTGATCCAGGGAGCATCAGGAAGAGGTGTTGCAGACTGAACATCTTAAAGCTCCCTGCAGAGGTAATTAGTGGGAGGTAATTAAATGATTACATATGGGAAGGTATGGAGCATTACTGGACCTCTGGCATGACCCAGGAAATGTCACTATTGACTTTGAGCATTGGATCAAGCTCAATGGAAATTAATTTGATAACACGCCAGATGTATCCAGAGAGACTGTCCATGAAGGAGGCATGTTTGACCTGGGAGCACAGAAATCTTTGTGCTAAACTTGCTGGAGGAGCCAAAAGCGGAGGTGCTTACTATGAATTCACTGTTGTCAGAAATCCAGGAGTGTCTCTCAGGTCTGACTGATAGATAACCCCATCAGACAGATAATGCCTGCTGCTCCTAGTGTCCAGCTGGAATTTTGACAGCATCCTCAGGAAGTTAAGTGCCAGTTCCCTTTGAAAAGCACAAAGGAATAAATGGAGAGTGTTTACGTGTAACTTGGGTGGAAGGAACTGAAGACATTGTATCCCAAAGAGAAGGGTGTGTGAAAACTTGAGGAGAAAAGGAGGACTTTGGTAGAACCACAAAGTTGCATGGTCCTTCTGGCCTTGAGGGTGGCAAGACAAAAGCCATGAAAGAGAAATGGTAAGAGGGAATGAGTGTCCTCAAATCAATGAGGCCAAGAACCAAGGGGACAGTTGGGCAGGGGGGAGAAAATTAGTTCAGGATCTGGGTCTTCTGTTCAAAGAGGTCAAGGCTTTCCAAGGAGGAAGCGCTTTGTTTGCAAAACGTCATGCATCATTCTTCTGTGCACTAGCTGAACACCAGGGGCTTTGCTCTTTTGCAGGTTGCTGCTGGAAACTTCCATGAGACTGCACCGTGATTATTATCACCATAAGTAGGTATTTTTACGATGTGTAAATCAGGCACTGGGAGCAGAGAGGGGAAAATTAAGTCACCTCTGTATCCCTGGCGGCAGTGTGGCTCTCCAAAGGCGGTTGCTTAGCAAAGTGGTGGGGCAGTGTGTTGTTCGTTGTTTTTTTTAAAGCATCTGAATCAGATATGAAGTGTCACAGCATGGGTCCTCTTAGGAAAGCCTTGTAGTAGGCTGGAATTTTGTATAAAGGTATTTATTTCTCTCTCTCCACGCCCCCCCCCGCCTGAAAATCCAAACTGTTACTGTTAGCCAGCAGGAGGGCAGACCTACTGCTCATGTAAATTGCTCTAGTTCCGTTGTTTGCCCTTGTTCCCTCAAGTTTGCAGATGATGCTGGTGTAACCAACATAAGGATCTGGCCTCTAGCATGTGTTTGTCCCATCTGCTGTCCAGCATGTTAATTTTCATGGAAGACACAAACTTGCATGGACTGTGATTTTAAGGAGGGGCCCTTTTTCTTTTCAAGAGCCAACTGTGAAGCCTCAGGAGCCAGATTCTGAAAGGCAGTCAATGCCAAGATCAGGAAGAGCTGGGAACTCGGGTCCTGGCAATTTCTGGCTTGTGGTCCAATACTGACAAGACCATAGGGAAGGAAGCATGTGTTAGACATTTGTGTAAAAGCAGCGGTGATGTTAAGATTTTTCGGTAGCAACATCCTCAGGGGAAGGGCCAGACTTGCAAAAAAGGACTCAGTTGAAATGAGCCTTGAAAAATCCTCAAGGGGGTTGGAAATAGTGGGACAGGGAGCATATTTCCACTGCAGTTGTCAACCAAAATAAAAATAATTATTTCTTTAAAAAAAACCCAAAACAACAGGTAGAAGAGAAGGGGTCTGTTTCTTTGGCGGATCCTCTTTATCTCTTCTATTTCAATAGGAGCAGAAGTATGTCAGGTAATGGTTCAAGTGATTCTTCTTCCCACTATTTGATGCTGCAAATATTTACAAATATTAATAGCCAGGCTTCTTAACATGCCTAGTGATCTTGAAAGTCTTGTGTTTTGGGTGCAAGATTAGAAATACCTGAGATTTTTCTAAATGCTCAGACTTTATCTTAAAAAAAAAAAAAAAAAAAAAAAAAAAAGCCCAACCCCAAAACCCTAAAGGTACTTTGAAAGTGTCCTGAAATGGGGAATTTAGATTCCATCTCAACTATTGTTTACTTTTGTTAATGTTTGTTAGGATACATTTCTTGGTTGTTACTGGTCTTATGCAAGTGGCTTATTGTGCATTTGGGTGGTAGTGTTAGTAAGTCTTCTATTTTTATTGCATGTTTCATGAAAACTACTGAGTTTGTGAAACTCCCAGCTCTTAGAATTAGGTGAGCATATGACAATGTCAGCTGTCTTTTCAGTTTGTTTTCTTTTCAATGTTTCTCTGTCCAAGGTGGTCATTAAATCAGAATAAATAGCCTGAGAGCTTATTAGAAGCTTAAAATTCAGAAGGTACTCAGGATCTATGATATTATAAAGTATTTTAATGGCTTTCAGTGACCCTTCTGGTTTTAGCAGATAGGGCACACCATTTTTGAATGGCTTATGTTGGAAATGTCATAGATAGGCTTCTGGTCACTTCCAAATACTCATGGAAACTGATCTTCTATTGTATTCGCCTCACTGCATGATTGGAGCCCCAGGGGTCTGCATCTAGGGCACTTGGAAGGAGTTGGCTGCTCAGTGTTTGGAGAAGTGTTTAGAGCTCTCCATGTGCTGAACCTCTTCAGCCAGAGTGGTAAAACTTCCACTTGACTTCAGAGGAGTTTGAGTCATGTCCCACATCCAGAATGGCAGGTCCAGTCATGTACCTGACTTACACAGGAGTACCCCTCAAAACCATGGGAGAGCATGTTTTTGGGGAGGGAACTGCACTGATATTTAGAGAAAGCAGGAGAGATGGTGAATGGTGCAGGACCAGACTGGAGACAAGAGATGTAGAAGGGGCATGTGAGAGATCTGTAAAGGACCATTGTGGGAGGCAGATTTCAAAAAAAGAAAGACTCTGACACAGGTGTTGGAATTGGAAAGATCCATGGATACGAGGTAGCAGAGAGCTCACTCAGCAACTAACTAATCCCCTTTCTCCAAGCTGGAGCTAACCAAGGATGGAGCTTGCCTCTCCTAGCCTGCCAGTGGCTTTAGAAATTTTAAGGAAACCCAAATTAAACCTGGCCTGTGATGGGTGTTCTGCCTTCCCAAATCCAATTAGCCAATCATGACTTTTCACTTAACTGCAACAACTTCAATTGGATCAGAATAACAACAGGAAGGATAGAAAATTACAGGAATTTACTTAGCATGCAGGGTGGAGCCTTGCAGCTGGGATCATCATTATCTCTAGAACAGGCTGTAGAGTTCATCAGAGGTGTAAAAACTCCATGAACAGTCCACAATATTATGTATGGAGTTTTCATCTTCTTTTAAGCTACAGGCATTCACATGGAAAGCTGTAATAGGTGTGGTGGCCCAGCCTGCTGTTCCCCTATGTGTGTCCTCTAGCCAGCAAAATTTGATTGCATGCAATAGCTCCTTTGCACTTGGTGGTGTGAAGGGGCTTTTGGACAAGTGAAAGGCCTGTGAATGGCCTCCAAGTCTTTAAAGTTGAGCACAAGCTTAGAGCTATGCAGAACTGAGGCCTTTGGGCAACAGTTTTCTTTTGGATTGCCATTCAAGAGTGCAGGGGCTGTAGTGAAACACAATAGCTCCAAAATGTGCATTCCTGTCATGTTACTGGACATGGGGTAGCACCATCAGATGAGCTTTAAAAGCCAAATCCCAGGTTATCAAGACAAAAATGACAATGCATTAGCACCAGCACAAGACTTGGCATTGACAGAGATGATCTAGCAATGCTACTAATAAGATATAAACTTCTAAACAGCTGTGTTGTTGGGTCCCACCAGGATGTGGGAAAGAGGGGACATGGCTGGCTCATCCAACATTTTTTGAGCGTAATTTGGAATGAGATTTTGGAGATCAAAACATACATAAAAAGACTCCAGGTTAGTGATTTCTTTTTTCTTCTGCGTTTTACTGGTCAGGGCTGGTGATGAGCGGCATATGATGAATACAGCACCAAGCAAAACTTTGAAAATCCGGGAGGAGAAACACAACTCTCTCTGCTTTCTATACAACTTAAGGGACCTCCCTTCTACCAGAGCAAGCTTCATCATGCAGGCCACACTCCATGCATGCTGATGCCACTTCATATCCCAGGGATGCCTTGCAGCCTCAGTGAATGTTGATCTGGATTTACATGACATAACAGGGATCAGATTTTTGCCCACTGGGAGCTGTCAATGAATGCAAAGTGTGACGTAGTGCTTATCTAGCATGCACACAAGGGACCCTGCTGCAAATCAGGAATGACTTCACTAAATCCAGTGGAGCTGAACAACCATAAATGAGCAGAATGAGGCCCACGCATTATCCCAGGCTAGCATGCTATCTTTAGCAGGCCCTAATGAATTCAGCTGCAGCACATAGTCATTAATCCCAGTGGAAAGAGCAGCTCACCATTACACAACCTGGGATTTCAAGAGTTTGCTATTAATGCACCAGGCTGCTGTCCTAATGCAGAACCCTCCATGGCTCCAGGCCTGCGGGAAACGCACATTACCCTGCACCCGGCCAAAATCTCAGCAAGGCTCTTTCAGTACCTTCCAGTCCGGGTAAGCAGAAGGGCTGGTAAGAAGGGAGGAAAGGCCAGGGTAATAGATGGCACACAGGGCCCTGAAATTGTTTATGATGCAAATATGTTTAAAAGCACCGCATTGCCTCCTCTGGGAAAAGGAGCTTAAAATTGAAGTCTAATGATAACAAATGATTGTTAATGAGTTGTCTAAACATAATAGATGGAAAGAATTAAAAGCCTAGAATAAACAGGGTTTCATTAAGGCGCAATAAAGAAACAACACAAATTTCATATCTTAGAATAAATGGACCCTTGTGGTCTTGCTGGGAGAGGAAAGCACTGAGGTGGGTGCATGGGCCGGCGAGCTAAGTCCTCTCCTGTCTGGATGCTCTCCCTGGGTGCAGGTCTCTGGCGGCTGGGTGGCACTTGCTGGCAGAAGTAGCTTTGCGGTGGCTGCTTAGGGCTCCACTTCTCCACATCTTACGCACATGCCCGACCTGCAGCACAGGAGGAATTCACTGTTCCACTAGCACTCGTCAGGTGCTTGAAAGCAGGATCTTGTTCAAGTGTCCTGCTTAAGCACCTCTCAGTGCTGTCAGCACTCTGAGATGGAGAGGGAGACAGGTTATGTTCAGAGGTGTTTACAGCAAGGGGCTGGCTAAGCCTGGCACTGGAAACCTCCATGACTGCAATTCAGGCAGTCCACGTAGCCCTTCCTTATAGCAACAAATATTGGCTTCAGGGTCCACAGGACCCCCTGGGGACCTTGGGCTGTTCCTAAGTGAGTCTGCAAAAGTTACTGAGAAAGGCAAGTTCGAACTAGCTGTATAACAATCTACAGATCGGTCTTTTAAGACCTTCAGAGGCTGATTTTTTTTTTTTTTAAGAGCCCATAGATAAAATTAAAGTTGAAAATCACTCCCCTAGAAAAGCGTACTACTGAGAATGTGAAAGTCTGCAGAGATTTCACAAATGGTTCATCAGAGTGTTAGATGCCAAAAGCACACACCATATTTCACCTCAGTGTGTGTCAGGTGACATATTGTGGATAAATTTTAGACCAAGATTTTATTAAGGACATATGAGGAGATGATTGATAATTCCTTGGTGGGTTTGTTTCCTAGACCGTCTGTATTTGACATGGTGACATTATTTTTGCTATTTGTGTGTGGTGGGAAACTTTGAAATTTCAAAGTTGTTTTCAGGCTTTAGGACAGACCTCTACCTCAGGTTTCATTTTAAATCATCCTCTAGACAGGAGCAGTATTCTGCAAGCCTCTTTTAGGCTCTGGGAGTCTGATTCAGCTTTTAGATTTTTCATTAAAAGGAAATGTGGGGCAATAGACAAAAACTGAAAAGATGTAGCAAAAAGCATGTCAAGATCTCCTCAGGAAATACTGGTTTTTTTAAGAAAAAAATATTTTAAAAAGCCCTTTTTTCTCTAGGAATAAAAAAAAAAATTAAAAAATCTCAAGACTCTTCCCTGCAGCCCCCCATTTTCTGTTTGTTGGCTTGGAGATCTTGTTTGTGTTTCAGAAAGGATTGCACGTTCAGCAGAGTGTGTGTGAGAGCAGGAGTTTTTGCTGTGGTGACGTGTCTGTGTTTCAGAGTGTGTCCGTGTCCAAGTATAATGTACTTGTCTTTATTGATGCACTTTATGATGGGTGGACTGCAGATCTGACAGGTTCTTTCTGTGTGTTTGTAAAGCTGCATAGGGCTCGGCACTAGAAGACCGCAGTCCTGACAGAAACCCTAGAATGACTCTAACATTAAGCTGGGGATGGTTCCTGCCCTCTTTATTCATGCTAATTTGTATTTTACCCAGTGACTGGTTTGCCTGAAGCAGCTGGGAATACTTGCGAACTGTGCAACACAAATGCAGGACAAACAAGGCTTGAAAAATCCAGGCAAGAATTAGAGCTGTGCGGTGTCAGAGCTCAGCAGCGTTTCCCAATGGGAAAATGGCTTTCTTGTGACACAGCGTGTCCCTCTTTTTCTTGATCAAAATTCTGAACTTTTTTTTTGAAAGATGCTATTTGGAAGTTTCTGTTGAAACTGGAAAATGATGAAGTTTTCAATATGGACTTAGGAATATTTCTTTTTTTTTTTTTTTTTTAGAACAACATAGAAAAAGTATCCCTCCTTCTGTCTCCAAATCAAGGAAAATCAAAGTTACAACTGAAATGAGATTTTCCATAGGAACAAGAATGTTGCTTAACATTTTTATTAATAAGAATTAGCACTAGTATTATTGTTGTTACCGTTTTGTTAGTAGTATTAATACAGGTATCTGCTTGTGCACTTAGGCTTAATGTAGCGCAGTCTGCCTTTCTGATGGCATTTGGTCCTAGAGCTGGGCATGTGAGAATTTGGGGTCCTGCTGTACCTGTGACATTGCCAGTGCTAAATACAGCTGTGCAAAGGCACTGAAGGAGTTGGGGTGAACCTCTAGCCATATTTGCACTGAACTCTGTATGTGACCGTGTGGGGAAAAGGCACATCCGTGTGGATACATTGCTAGTCCTTCGCAGAGAGGAGGTCTGGAAGGTGGCAGATCTACTCCTTGGCAGCTGCTGAAGTTTCTTTCTAGCACAGTGAGAGAAGAGGGAAACCTTCCAAATGCTTCTTGTGCAGCTGAATGACACCAAAATGTAGGCTGGGGGTTCATAATTGAGCCCCTTTGAATCACAACGTTCTCAAGAAAAACTTGATCCAAATGGATCCAGTTCCCCAAATAGCTCATTTTTGGTAAAACTAAGTTAGATTAAATGAAATAATATTAAAACATTCTGACTGGCTGTAGTAAGGGGTATCACAAATGGCAGCCTGAGACCTGATCTGAGGAGTCTGATGCCTGGCATCACGGACAAGCAAAATCCACTCCATGATCTCCTACACAGGAATGTCTGAATCCACTGGATGTCTGTGTTTATTGAGTCTGCATCCACAGGAGTGTGCCTTGCTGGCTGAGCAGCACGTGTCACGCCTCAAGGGTCTGCACTTGTGTGTGTTAATCAGACCAGGTGGATTTGTCTGGGCGTACCCACGATGTGTCGTACTTAAAGCAGTGTGGGTGCAAGCAGTGTTGTTGGTTTAATGGCTAGTGTGCAGGTCTGGGAGAATCATAGAATCACAGAATGGTTGAGGTGGAAAGGGACCTCTGGAAGTCATCTTGTCCACCCCCCCTGCTCAAGCAGGGCCACCCAGAGCCAGTTGCCTAGAACCATGGCCAGGTGTCCCTGCCGGTCTCCCTGGCTGTGGGTGCAACCACAAGGAAAGTTGTAAGGCTTAGTTAGGCAGCACGGCCCCTGTCAGTAAATCATTGTGCAGTTCAGGCTTTTTTTTTTCCCTTGGATTGGACTCCATAGAAAATCAGACAGACTGTGCTGAGCTGGTCCCATCTGCACCCAACCTGGACAGCAGCTTTATCTTGCCTTGTAAAACTGCAGAGCTCTGTGACAAAAGAGTTAATCTCTGCCTTTGTTTCTCTTCCTCTCTCTCTTCTCTTGCAGCGGGACTGAAAGGCAAGATGAGAGCAGATCCATCAGTGTCAGCTGCTTTCAGCACATCAGCACTTTTGGGGGGTTTATTGGGGACTAGCCCATCAGCAGTGCTTCCAAACTGCAAACATGCTGTAGACAGGCCCCTCCTCCTGCGCAGCAGCCAGGCTGCCTGGGGAAGCAACGCCGGGACCCCAGTGCCACTGGCCAGGAGCTGGGTGATAAATGACTGCGTGAGGCATCTCCATGGCTAGCAAAGTCCAGAGGGTAGGCCAGAGCCAAGCTCCTGGGGAGGCAGCAATGAAACCATATTAATTTCTGGGCATGCGTCCATGTGTGTCTGTGTGTCTGTACTGTCTGAAATAATACACTTGACACAAACACACATGCTTCACTTCCAACACACAGAGTAACACGGAAGAGGGGTGGAAGAGAGAAAACAATCTGTTTGACAGATTAATGAAGCAGTTCATAATAGCAATGTATATTATAACCTTAGAAACAGCTTGTAAATACCCAGTTGCTTTACATGTATAAACATACTCCCATGCCTAGGTCTGTGTATATTTGCCTATATATGAAATGTATGTGCCTGTGTATATGCATATCTAAAAGGTGCAGGAATGCGAAATCAATGCTCTGCAGTGAAACCAAAGAATAAATGGGAGCTGGAAAAAATTAAGCTTCATTAGCCTAGCAGCCATACATATTCCCTGCCTTTTATTTTACACCTAAGCCTGGAAGACTTCCAAAGCAGTGGAGGGACTTAGGAGCACACATCTCACTGACGTGCACTCCTAAGCCCTCTTGGTACTCTTGAAAACTCCACCTGTGTTTTTTGGTTTTGGGTTTTTTTTTAATCCCAGGGTCTTGGGCAGAGCAGCCTCAGCCCATCCACGCAAGGCTGGGAAGTCACATTAGCGTGAGGACAGTGGAGTTTGAACCCATATCTAATCCAGGATTTTGACTAATTCCTCATCACATTGGTATGTCACTCTTTGAAAAGCTATATGTATCTTTTACTAAGCAGATATTTGGATGTCTTTGCTTCTGTATTGTATATATCCGTGGGAATTTCCTGATGTACTCTGGACTAGGGCAATGACTTACTTACACAACAATCCTTTCTCTCTTTTGTGGGACCTATTAGCAAATACAGATAGCAACATACTGAGCTCTTGTGGATGGGCAACAACCCCAGGAGCTGAAAAAGCAAGTTCAGCATGACTAGGGACCTTTAGCTTTTCATTTCATGACTCTGCTTTTACTTGTAAGCCTCAATTTTACAGTAAGATAATTCCCTTGAGTTCTTTTCCTACCTTATCTTAGAGGAAAAAAAAGAAGATTAAGAGATTTCTCATATGCACAAAGGAGTGTTAAATTTGCCAGTTCCCAGTAAAAGCCAAACGGTATTTCCAAGCGTCATGACTGTGGATGAAAAAATTCAAAGGTCCAAGTGTACTGGGAAGGATCAGAACCAGAAGGTTCATGGAACCCAACCTACACAACAGAAAGTTGACTTTATCACATTGAAGTTTG
Organism: Harpia harpyja; assembly: GCF_026419915.1. Taxonomy (NCBI): domain Eukaryota; kingdom Metazoa; phylum Chordata; class Aves; order Accipitriformes; family Accipitridae; genus Harpia; species Harpia harpyja. The sequence goes on from NC_068949.1 coordinate 24,531,540, forward strand.
GTTCAGACTTGAACTCATGCAAAAAACCTCAGCAAATTCCCCTCCAAGAGTATACAGTTAAGTTCCTGGCCTCAGGTCTTCTGGAAAGAGTTGTGCCAGATATTTTCTTCCCTGATGTGAATTCCAAGATAAAAGCACTTAAGAGGTGGAATGTGTGCAGAGACTGCTGATGTGACGTGTGGCACCATGCAAGGAGCATAGATACACATGTGTATCTTGGACAATGTGCAAATGACCATACCTGCAACTTTCTAGCCACATGTGCTTGTGCTTTTGCTACAGCAGCAAGGGATCCTTTTGTTACAAGGCAACTAGCACTGTCTTTGTCTAGCTCTTGACCAGAGTTCCTGATGAGCTTGTGATCTGAGGGGCTTACAGGCAAAATAGTCAAGCCAAGAATTTCTGTGTTAATCTTACAGCTGTAGAACAGAGGTGACTTGTCCGTGATCACATGCAAAGCTGAAGACAGAGCTGGGAATGGGACTCAGATGTCCAGCACGGTAAGCTCGTTCTTTCTGTTTCTGTCTAGACCGGTCAACTACGCTAAAGCAGCACCGACTGAACATTTGCACAGAAGCAAATAGCTGTATATCTTAGTCTTTAGGGGTGTCATAACTCTGTAACTGGGAATACTATGGGTTTGGGTGCAATTCGAACCACTGTCTAAGAATACTGTTCTGCCTAGCATCCCCTGTCCTTCTCTAAGCTCCCTCTTCCTCTGTCCTGTAGGATTAGGGTCTGTAGTTACTCTCCACAAGCATTTTAACCCTTCTCTGTAAGATGGAGGAGAACAAGCTGACTTCAGCCAGGATGGGAGGAGATTAGGGGTGATAGAAGTTTGATTTGTAGCCTGGAGAATTCGTGTCCTTGAATCAGGGACTTGTCCTTAGTTCTCCACCAGGGAGGACTGTCAGGTTTGAGCAGACTGATGCTGCTTGTGCAATTCTCTCCCCTGCCCCAGAGACCAGAGTGAGGGGTGGGTGTTGGGGGGCAATTAATTTCATGTGGGAGCAGTAGGTTGAGGGATGGGAGCTGGCAAGGTCTCTGTCTATGGTGGTAAGGAGGAGAGGGCTATGCACAGCAGTTCAACTGTTTTCTACCATCCAGGCCAGCCAGCCAGATCTGTGAGGCCTTCCCAGTCAGCGCAGCAAGCTCAGCTTTGCTGCCGTCAGCACTGCTGAGAGCAGAAGCTGGGGATGGGTGAATCCAAATATCCGGATAGCATGGATATTGGCTGGAAATGTTCCACCATATCCGGGTGGCTGCCTTTGCGTGATATTCATGCTCGTCAGAAAATTAATTATTCCATTCACCAGGCTCTCTGAGCCGGGAGGATTACCTCTCAATACCTGGAGCTTCTCCTGGGGGTGGTGTGTGTGTGTATGAGCACATCTGTCTGCATGCCTGCTTATTGAAAGGGTGTGTATGTTGTGGACATATATGTGTACAGACAGCAAGAGATTGTATATGACTGTAGGCACAGAGAAGGAGTTGCACGAGTGATACAGAAATAAGGAAGGTGCCTTGCTCTGTGTGTCTATGAGAGAGGGTGCCCTTGGGGATGCTGAGTGGCTTTGTCTGCATACCAGAGAGAGGAATATTTTCTTCCAGGTAAGGTGAGCTGTGTGCAGGGAGCAGAGGGTGCAGCACCTGGGTAGGTGGCAATGTGCTCCTTGTCTTTGCCTTTATGTGTGTGAGGGGCATACACATGGCCAAGGCCGTGTCCCCATGCTTTTTAGATCTGCCTTCAGAAAGGTTGATGCGTGTTTGATGCAAGCCTAATCTGCCTGTGGTTTCCTGTGTACTTGTGCTGAGAACAGGGAAAAAGTTCATGTGTATACACTGAGTATCGAAAACCTGCATATGTGGTGGAAGATCTTGTGTCAGCTGGCATCACAATAGTACCTGTGCTTTTGGATGCATTTGATTTTGACTATGGCCCTCCTAAACACAGCTCCAGTTCTTGTCTTCCTGCTTTTACAGCTGTTCAACCTCATGTATGTCAGTGGGTAACTTACACCAGCAAGTAAGCAGAATCAGGTCTTGTGATATTTAAAAATAAAACCTTTGCACCCCAGCCTGAAAGCTTTCCTGTGATCCTCAGTCCCAGACCCTAAGATCACAGGAGGTCTTATCCCATATGGGGCAGTATGGTCTGTGTATGTGTTGGAGTTGGGCTTTTCCAACTGCAGCAGCAAGGAGTGATCTTTCCTGGAAAGCAAAACTACTTAATTGTGGCTTGACTCTGAGAGTGCCCTGATTGGCTCTGCTAGGCAGCACAGTGCTGAGTTTCAGGCTCGGGGTATTCTTGGAAATTTGTATTATTAATTGAAAGCTTATTAATGGCAAACGCAGGATGACATTTTACATGGTTTAGTTATGTTCTGTGAGTCACTGGTACAACGCAGCCTCAGCCACAAGGCAAGGAAGCTCCTGCCGTAACTGATAACAGAGAAGCGATAACAGCTCAGTTCCCACTAACTGGTCCTGGGGTGACAGGGACAGCCCTTGCAAATATCTGATCATCTCCTCTCTGGTGGTCGCTCATCCTGGGCTTAAGGAAGTCTCAGAAGAAGGCAGACTTACTCACTGAGGTAATAAGCATTCTGGTTTATTACCAGTGGGCTCAAGAACTTTGGCTTCTCTGAATGTTTGGCATTGCCCTTAAAAATAAAAAGGCCTTGAAGTGAGGGAACTGCTGACATCACACTGGAAGTTAGTAGCCCCATGTCTAGAGCAGGAGACATGATGTCGCTCTGGATAATGAAACTTTGGGTGCTGGACTGTGGCTGGGTTTTCTAGAATATGCTTGAGTCCCATTCTCCCATGTTTGAGATGTGGGTCAAGTCTGGGTCTGGTTTATGTCGTAGTGGGGAAGGCAAATGTCTTTGGAAAAGAATTGACTATTGCTTCTAATATCCTGCAAAAAAAGTCCTTTTCCTCTGCCCAGCTTCATAAATGGTCAGTGCCATACATCTAAAAATCAAAATGAGATTCCTGTTGAACCAAGAACAGAACAAATGTCTTAGATTCTTAACATATTTTTAAACAAAGTGTCATTGTCCCGTCATTGCGTGGATGTGGCTGCTGTGTCCACCAAATCCATGAAGGGTAGGTACATCTTCTTTAAGCAGATTTCTGAAGACCATCCACCAGAGTTGTGTTTGTCTTTTTTATGGCTATAGGCATGGGCAAAACAGGTGTACTGCTAGGAGAAGCACTTCTGTAAGCCACGGCCATGGATCTGCAGCCTCTTTTGTCTGGGAAGAAACGCAGGTTGTACAAAACCCCCAAATACCTCCATCAATCCTCCTAGTACCCTCTTCCCCACTGCTATGTGTGCATCCCATCCTGTCTGCCAGAACTCCCTGTGTCTTTCCCAGACACATTGAGGATACTTGAACTCAGCGTTGTCAGAGGTGACGTTTGCTCATGTTGCTGAGGTTCCTCAGGGAAGCACTCACTCTTCACAAGCTCTGCTTTGGCCCTCAGAAAGGGAGGCAAGAGTCCGGAGACTTTTCCTGCCAAAGCTTGGCCTTGGGTTGGGATATCCGCCCTCTGGGATAGAAGACGCAAGGGTGATGGTGGGAAGCCACCCACCATCTGGGTCTGGAGAAATAGCATCTCCCCACTTCACAAGGGAAAGCTCAGTTGTGGGTGCCACCTAGGCCGTTCCTCATCTGGGACAGCCAAGAGGGGATTATGGAGCTAAGCATCTGCACAGACTGATGGGAACTTTCCTTGAGGACCTCCACAGATCTGGTAGATCTATAGATCTGTGGGACACATGTGCTCTGTCACCCATATTCAGTGCTGCAGTCCCACCCTGCAGCTATCAGCTTCATGAATGGCTGGAGCTGGGTACAAATGAAGTCCTCTCTGCAACTGCTGAGAGCTGTACAGGGGAATATAGACAGCAGAGCTCCTCTGCAATCCATTGTCCACCAGCAGAATTATTTCCACAGAGGCATTGCAGGCACTGGGAGGAGATTACAGGCCAAGCTCTTAAACTTTTCCACCCTGGTTTAGCAAGAGCCCCACAGCTGTGGATTGTCTGATGCCAGGAAATAAACCAGATGGATGACATGGATGGAGACAGGCCAAGCTGGGATGGAAAGCACAGTGTACCCTCCTGTCTTAATGGGATTCTGGAAGATGAAGTAACACAAGCTGGAAAGAGCCTTCAGCTGCAAAGCTCCCTGTGTTGAGGTAATGGGAAATGGGATCTACTGTTTTTTGTGGGGCTTCAGCTGTGGCTGGTGGGATCTTCTCTAATGCTGGAGGAAGAACGGTGGTGCCCTGGGTGCCTACAGGAAGGTGGGACATTTCCAGGGTCTACCGGAGAGAAGAATCCAGATCTGCAGCTGTAGAGAGCAGGGGGCTTGGGAAGAAAAATCCAGCAGGCATAGTGAGAGGTATCATGGATTGTATGGATGCTAGAGGATATAACTGCAGTTGCCAGTTCTGGTTAGCAGGTTGCAGGAAGATGAAGCCCACCCAGTCTGCAAAGGACAATGATGGGTCAGTGCTGCTGGGCAACGTATGCTGCTTTTGCAAGGGGCCAGATCTGGTTGTTCCTCCAGCACTTCATGACTATGATTTGTTACCTGGGTGATGGCAAGGCCTAAAACTCAGATCAGACTCTCACTGTGCTGGGTGCTGTATACAGAAGTCTAATGAGATTCACATCCAAAAAGAGCTTTCTCCCATGATTAACAGCACATCAATTTAGGGATGGGCTGTCACAAGAGGCTGTGAGAAAACCACAGCTGTCCAGGGTCCCCAGAATCTGGCTCCCTTTGAAATCCGAGGTAAGGCAACCTACCCTTGTCTCTGCATTTCCCCATTGACCATTTAGACACCCAAGCTTGGTTCTCCTAAATAACAAGTGATCTAAATGACTCATGGATCTCTTGAGTTTGGAGGCTACAGAAAATGCCCCAGGACTTTGTGTGAATAGAAGACTCACCAGCAATTACACATGGAGTCCATATCAGTGCTGATAACTTAACTTGGCTCTGTCCTACTTAAGTCCTGTCCTGTCTTATGCCTTAGCCCCATGACTGGCTTTCCTCCCAACAGACTAGTTGGGATGTTTCAAAAGGGGCAGTGTGTCCAGCACTAGAGTATGCCTGCAGCATGCTTCGGGGTACTTTGAGTTGGGGTATTCCAGCTTTACTAGGAGATGAGTCTCTCACCACCATGAAACACAAGTTGCTGGAGCCTGGCCTCAAAATAAAGGCTTGAACCTCAGTTCAGTGCCTTTTCAAGCCAGGCCAAGCTGCTTGCAAGTCTGTTTTGGAAGGGATTACTGAACACTCCCCTCAGTGTGCTGGAAAATCACCCTGCTGGTAACAGGTACTGTCCAGACACATTACATTGTGTTTATGGGGTTCAGTGTGGAGGGGTGGATCCAGGATGTGCTTGCCATGGCTGGGGGGGGGGCATGCCCTTTCTAGGTGGGATCCTCACCTCTGCCATTTGTCCTTTCTCTATTCTGCCATCCTTGGAGCAGCCCGGATTGGTTATAGCCCACATGTTAACAGTGGCCAACCTGCAAAGAGAGAGCCAGAAAAAGTTAATGTGGAGTTCTGGTCTACTCCCAGGATGCATTTGGGCTGCAGCCCATAATGATATGTATAATTGCGAAGGCCTGCCAAAAAAAGCAGGCTGGATTTAATTGAGTCAACACACTGCTATTAATAATAAAATGGCAGAGACTTTGCTATTAATCACTTGTGCTGGCTTTATCACAGGCAGTCTCGGCTATCTGGCTACCAAACAAGACCTTTAAAAAAAAATGGTGCAGTGGAAAACTTACTAGTGGGAATACACCTGCTAACAAAATAAACCTTGTAAACAAAATGTTCCTTGTAGAAGAATGTACTTTCTGAAGGGGCAGCCTGTTTGGGAGGCAAATGGAATTATGTGAAATGCCTGCGTCCAGCAGCAAAGTCCTCCTTTTATAGGAATAGATCACTGGCGGATGCACTTGGCAAATGGTGCATCTTTGGAAAAGGTTATACTTGATAAAGGACTCTGTATGGGGTGGGAATTCAGGGAGAAATGAATCCTCCAAAGAGAAACGTAATTGCTGCAGGAATATGGCACAGCCCAGAGAAGAATGCATGTTTCTAGTAAATGGAAAACACTGTATCTGCTGAGGTACTGAACAAAAAAGAGAAATGCAAAATAAATACCATGCCTGACACCTAAATTGCAGCCCTCCTTGTAGAGAGCTGGATAAACTGTGGTATATTGGGGTGGATGGCTGGATGTGGAGCTCTGTACCCCAAACTGCATGCTGCCAGCACTGCATGCAGCACCACTGAACGAGTAGGGTCCAGTCTCCTGAGGGGCCACCACAGCCCAGCAGTGCCCTCTTTCTTATGACCTGACTTGGCCATGCAATGAGGTGGAGGAAGAGCTTGAATGGGGCTCCAGCCCTTTCACACATGCACCATATTTGCTTACATGAGCTGCTCATATTCCCTGTGGCCCTCTTGATGGACTGCACCCCGGTGCCTGGGATTGGTACTGTTTCCTCATGGCAGTAAGAGCATGCTGCATTTTTAAAAGCCCCCCCCAGCTGAGGTTGTTATTGTAGGAAACACGGTAATGGCAGTCTTCACTTTTGCTTCTGAGTAGAGCTGCTTGCCGTGACTATGTCTGGGAAGGGACCATGTAGCAAAAAGGCCTGAAACCCAGGAGGAAGGGACTAGGCTTGAAAACAGTGCTTCTGAGCAGGGAACACGATGTGTCTGTAGGCAGAGCCAGAGAATATAGAGCAGGTAGAAAACAAACAAAACAGATACATTATGTGGCTTTTAGTGTAAGAGGTTGTGAGGCTTAAAAACCCGACTCTTCTAGAAGATAGTCGAAAGGGGAGAATCCTCTGCCTTCCAAATCTGAGAATGCCAAAGGACTGGATCTGTTCTTCTCTTGCAAGTTTTCCTGCACAAAAAGGGATACGTTTTCTGTCCACCAGTGCAAAAAATCTGTGTGCATCTTGCACCAAATAGTCAAACAAAATAAATGATTTAACAGGCTAAAAGGCCTCTTTCTCTCTGCTATGAATTAACAAGGACTGTAAATGAATGCAAATGTTATCCCTCAGAAAGGAAGAGAAAAAAGAAAAGAGAGAAAGCGACAACAAAAAAATCCCAGAAAAAAAATTATCCACTTCCTGCTGTTTTCCTTTCCTCCCCATAAAGTGAGTGTCTTATCCTCAGAGAAATTCACTTCATTGTTAGAAATAGCCGAAATTGGCTTGCAACTAGTAAAGATGCCAAGAATTTGCACCTTGCTCTGTGACCTAAAGCAAAAATGACATGAACATTGACAAATTTGACAAGGAAATTTGTGCAAAAAACAACTTCTATTTGGCTAGCCAAGCAGCAAATATGTCGGATGATATGCTTTATTAAGCAATCCATTTTTCAGCAATAGCTGCACCATCTGCAAAGGTTAGTGTGCATCAGGCTTTCCACAGAATTTCATCTGCGTCTGCAGCTAGGTGCAACACACGACCACATTTTTCATGTACATACAATTTTGGATGCAAATAGAATACTTGATGAAAGAGGTGACCTTCCGGACTGACTTCCCCCATGCAGTAAAGTCACAGGCACAGAAGCAGCTGAGAGAAACATATCTCTGCCTAGAGGGAGGGGGGGAGTGGGAGACAGGAAGCAGGGGGAAAGGGAGAAATAAAGAGAGGAACAAACTTCAGAAAAAAGTGTTTCCGAAAGAAATGGTTTGGCACATCGCATAGCAGAGACTCTGCACTTGTACCAGTCAAAGGGGAATGGAAACTGTCGTGGTGGGTAGCTGCAGTTTTCTTCTGGATGGTATCCATCTCTCCATCTTCTAGTTTTTCTCTTGTTAGCTTGCATAGTTCCTGCTACTACACTGTCTAAGCGTCCTTGTCTTTCATTGCTCCCTCTGTCATGGTTTGCATTCCAGACTTGTCATCTCTTAGGGATGGGCCATTTGCCCTTTTACTACTATGGCCCCTGCCTAGGGCTGCTGGATCTGGATCTCCTTCCGAGCATCCTTGGCTGTATAGGATGTATTTTCTAAACGCAACGAGGGGAACCGTTGCTTTCAAATATTAGTTGGACATACCTATTTTCTGCCCTTTTTGTTCTTTTTTTCTTTTTTTTTGTTTTAAAGGCATGATGGTCCTGCCTCTGTGTTTTCCTATATTGTTTTCTAGTGAATGGATATGGTTCTTTCATGTCCTGCCTGCCCTACATTAGGTGGAATCAACTCTTCTCTAGTCCCCAGTCTTCTTCCCCAAGTGTATGCTGTACACATGGCTCCCTACGCCTCATTGGTGGTTGCTGGTTATAAATTCATGTTCTCAATCCCTACTCCGCTTAGCTGAAGTTGGATGCCATCCCAGTGCCTTGCAACTGTCCCTGGTCCAGTGGAAAGTTTAATCTGCCAGTTCACGGCGTGTCGTCCTATGGGGAGAGTTCAGTTCAGTGCAGCTCCACACTGCACAGAGAGAAGCTCATTAGCAGGACATGGTAGTGTCTGATGACACTGTGGTCCAAGAAGGCCTCATTAGGCACAAAATGTTTTCTGTGGCTCTCTGAGATTTCCTAGTAACTTAAGGAATTCAGACATAGCTACCATGGGGGCACAGATGAAATGGGGAGCAGAGATGCATTCTCCAAGGGCCACCTCCCATCTGTGTCTTTTGGAGGAGCAGATATCGGACGAAGCCTTTGACTCCTTTTACGTAGCCTTGGATCCTTGCTACAAAGATGCAGATGGGACTGGCTGGGCCTGGCAGGCACACTCTTCCCTGGTTGGCTGCTAAGTGGTGTTAAGTGATGAATGTTAAACTTAACAAGGGGACTTACAGATTTACGTAAGGATTTTACTGCCTGCCAGGTATAAATGATGGAACAGCTTTGATCTTTAGGGGGATCAGTACTGGAAGTGATTTAAACTAAAGTTAATAAAACTGCTTAAAACTGTACTCTATAGTCCCACAGGCTGAAGGAGCCCTAGTGGTCACTTGACTGCTCTAAGTAAAAATTGTTCACATTTATGAGGGAGATCAAATCCCACTGGCGTTAACTGTGTTTCCAGCTGAATAATAAATGGTATCTTCCAAGAGTTCTGCAAGTCCTCCTCTATGTGCGCTGTAGGTCCCACAACCTGCTGGAGCCGGAGCCACCAAGCTGTTATCCACAGATGCAAAAAAATGTTAGAGTCTTGGTATTGCCATGGGCTTTTCTCATTGTCTCTCCACTTCATAGTCTCTAAACCAGGTCTGATCCCTTTGCCATTTTGTAGCATGTCACAAGCTAGTGCTGGTGGGGTTTTTTTTGCCATCAAGTGAGACTCTTGGTATGCTTTATCTTTGGAATTTGCTGGCCAACAGTGACAAGTAAATGCCATAAACTTTAAAATTTCATTGGCTTCATGGTGGGCTTTGCCACCAATGACCTTTAGAAAGGGGACCTCACATTACAATTTTTATGAATGGTCCTGTAATGTCTTCTTCCATTGCAATGCATCTTAAGAAAGTTGCCCACAAAGGTGAAAATTCTCATTCCTAATGGAGGGTCTATTTTCTGTCTCCCAGGAATCTCAGCTGCCCCCTACAACATAATCATGGGTATTTCCATTGCGCATTTCCATAATGTCCCAAGATGAAACAGTGTGAGCTGCGGTCGGCAGGGTGCTCGGAGGCTGATGCAAACAGCACTTTTGTAACCTGCTCTGATTCAGGTGAAGAAGTGGCTCTTTCGTAACTATCAGAGAAGTTGATGGGATTTACCGGTATCCCTGTATCAGCCCAGCTCACTAGGTTTACAAGTGAGATCAGATTCCATCAGTTACTTGTGTTTGCAGCTAAGAAGCAAACAGGCCTTTCCTGCATGCCAGGGGGTCATACTGTCAACCAGAGTCACCAGGCTGTCCCTCCACAGACACACACAAATGGAAGTTGTCCTGCTATTGCTATAGGATTTTCTAATTCTCCTGCCATTTCCTAGAAACTCTTTAACAACTACCAGTATGCCTTCTGTCTGCTTGGTAACAAAACAAGTAGCCTTTCATGGGCCTCTCTAGAAATCAGTGATTGGCAGCCACTGAAATTGAATTAGCAGTAACTCACCACTGCAGGGGTAGTTGTAGTAGAAAAAATACTTTTTTGGTTTTTATTTCAGCCCAGTGCACTGTTAGTGATGAAACTCTGCAGCACAATGTTTTGATGAGGCCGTGATCTTGGAAAGATAAAAAAAGACACGGGCTGTTTCAGGCAGATCACGAGGAAATCCTGAATTATAAAGGTATAGTCAAGTCTGGGATGGGATTCGTTCTGCAGAGGAGCCAGCTGGAAACTGCCAGTGATTGGGAGGAAGTTCCATGAAAATCTTGTTACTTGTACCTTGTTATATAATTGCCTCTTGCAGAGTTTTGGGGTTTTTTTCTGAATTACAGTCACTGTTGGAGACAGGTTATGGGCTTAGACAGACCACTGGCTGGACAGCCTGGTATTTCCTGCATTCTTACTTCCATGGATCCTCTAACAGCCTTGCCGCCTGGCTTTGTCCTGCTATTGTGTCTCACTGTGAGGATGGTCTATGTCTGAGATTGTCGTGGGATTTCTGCAGACAGCTTCTAGTGGTATTTTCAGAGCCCCCCGATATGCTCCTTGCACTCCCGTAGCATTTTCTAAATCCCCTGGGGTCTGAGGGTCATCTCTCACTTTACATGGGATAAATTGATAATGACACAAAGAAATCAGTCATGATGAAATGGCTCCATTTTTATTACAATGAGAGGGGATTTTGGATCTGTGTTTCTGTTGTGGTATCTCAGGAGCTGTTCTTATACCACAGCGGTGTTTTGGCAAAGATTTCCAATGGTATTTTGAAGTCTCCTATCCCATCCCAAAAACTTGATGCTAGATTCAGCAAACTGTTTTCAGAGGTTTTCTGTGTGTTTCCAGAGAAGTTCTTCACTTTACATCTTGTAGCAGCCTGTCCGTTCTCTGTGGCTGGAATTCTGTGGGGCCACAACTGTTGTGTTAGAGAACGAGGGGAGTGATACACCTACTAGATGATCTACTGTGGCTGGAATTTGTTCCTTACTCACCCATCAGTGTGGATGAAGAAGTAGTTTGGGAAGCATCACTAGATTTATGGTCATTTGCTTGTGGCTCCTAATGTCTGTCCTTCTTTGTACTACCTTGTCTGACTAAGGGGTAGTTTCCAGTGGCTTTCTTACTCCCTTGAAAAAGATGCCGTATTGTCCCTGGAAGTCTGGAGAACTCAGGCACATCATACCCTGAGACACCTTTGAACCCGAGTCTCTGCTCTCAGCTCGTTTCTGCTGCCTGGTATCTTGCCCACGCTGCAGCATGGCATTAGAGCACTAAAGTACTCAGGATAAATCAATGGGTGTCTGCTGATTTACACCACTGGAAGACTGGGCCCAGGTCAGATAGAGAGCAGAGAATCCTCCAACAGAGTCTCTTTAAAAGAAACCCCGGGCAGGTATTTCAGCCCAGTTAGCTGGGCATTCAATTATGGCTTCTGCTACAGAGGAAAACCAGTTTTTCCAAAGGACACCGGTAGCAGCCTCTTAAAAAAGGACTTGTGGCCCCTCCCCAGTGACCTTTCCTTGTCAAATGCTACATGCTGTGATGTTCCTACACAATAGAGAACACTCTGGTCTCTGTGTACTTGGCAAAGGAAGAAATGGCTTTTTTTAATCTCATTGCATGAATTATTGGCAAAACGTTTGAAGTGGCTCCAAGATTTCTCTCTGACTGACTTGCATTTTCTCAGGAGATTTGTGTAGTTTGGGAGTTTGGAACGTGTAACTGAGTAACTCGGAGAAAGCGTTTGCTACCTTTTGAAAGGCTGCTGTGTCCTTGCAAAAAAATCACTTCATCTGCTGCATCAACATGCCTTTGCAGAGGACAAGCCTCGTTGGGCGTGACATGCCATGTCCCCTCGAAGGATGCTCACCCTTCTGCTGCCCCGCCTGGCCCTCAGTGTGCGTATTACCTAGAGGCAGTGCCTCCTGCAGACACTGCTATGGCATTGCCCCCAGCCAAGCAGTGGACATGGGAGCCGGGCTCTGCCATGCCAGGCCTTGGGCAAATATAAATGTGTGCCAGCGCTTGCCCTGAATAGTCTACAGAGATGGGGCATGGAAACACAGGCAGCAGCATGGGGTCACGTATCGAGGAAGTGCCAGAGCTGGGATTAAGACTCGTGCTCCTGCCGCTGCAGCCTCGTCAGCCCTGAGGTACGGGGAGGGCCACCTTGTGTGGGTAGCCTGCCCCTTTCTCTTTGTGTACTGCTGCCCTGGGCTTGCTGGTGTGGCTCTGCCATGCGCCAGGTATTGCTCCAGGGATCCAGTGCAGACCACATCCATCCCCTTCGCTGGAGCATCCCTCTGGCTTCCTGCTGACCATGGCGAGCGAAGGGTTGTCACCTCCCAGGGATGGCCACCTACCTTCCTTCAGTGCTAGCCTTCTTTTTGCAAGATCAAAGCGGAGGGAGTGTGCCAGAACCTGCCAAACTGCTGCTGGGGAGACTGACGGGGAGTGACAGAGCCTGAAACTGTCTGGCAGATTGTTTGTTTAATGGGGGAAAATGTTTTCCTGACACTGTAGAGCACTTTGAATCGCAAACGATGTCAATAACACACATTCACCTGTTCCTACCACGGAGTTGTTC